>NC_134404.1:318237334-318545251 GCF_038048845.1 Mixophyes fleayi
CCAGTAAACAGCTTTTGCCCCTCACTGTTTAAATAAGTTTCTGGCACCTGTATTTGGTCCCTTTCAGTGCTCCAGAATATAATATTCAGCCTCAAATTCACCATTTGAAAGGTAAGATGCATGTCTGGAAACAGCTGCCACTTACAGATCGTATTAACATCATTAAGATGCTTGTGCAGTCAAAGTTTTTGTATGTCCTGCAACAGTCTCCTATCAATGTCCCTAGAACTGTTTTACAGAAGATGGATCATATCACATTCTTGGTGTGGACAGACAAAAGGGCTCGTGTTAAGCTCACCACCTTGTGCAGATGATTTTCGATCACACTACTATGCCTCACAGTTAACGCTTATCAGACAGTGGGTGACAATCTAGAGCTCATATCGATCTACACAACTGTTTAGTTGATGGGTCGGGTACCCGCTATTCACGGATTCATTTCCTTATGATTGATAAGTACTCTAGATGGGGCCCCCTTTGCTGTCCCAGGCAGTGAGAACATGGTGCCTTTCGATCAAGCTCACTGATGGCTCCGGCTATGATCCAGACACCTTTCTATCGCTCAATACTAAACTGGGCGAGTTTATGCAAATCAATGGAGCGGCTGCCTGGCGCAGGTTTGGGGTCTGCTATCTTGGTCACCTATGCTGGGGGGGGCGGACTCTCCGATACTTTGACCAACTCAGTTAAGCACATGATATCCCCAGGACATGTATAGATACTACAAATTCGACATGCCCTTATTTTCTAATTACAGAGATGCTGCTCCACAGCTGGTGGGCAATCCCTTCACTGCTGGGTCTCATATACTGCCACCTTGTTTCCTTGATCTACTAGTACCTACTGGAGGGGCTCTGTGCTGATGGTCTTCCCAGACATGAACGGAGAAGGAGACAGATCTGGGGGTGTTGGATGATAGGGACTGAGGTAGAGAGCACTTATAAAGTCACTGCATCTGCAAGTTTTGGGCAGATCCGGATTTTTCTGTTGCATAGGTCTTACCTTACTTCCACTCATATCTCCAAAATTAGTGGGAATCAAGTTGTGGCTTGTCCTAAATATGGGAGCAAGCTGGGCATCTTTTATGGGATTGCCCCCAGGTGGCTACATTTTGTGGTGAAGTCATTGACTGTATAATGAAACTTGATTTGGGGAGTTATTATTATTATTATTTTTTATTTATAGGGCGCCACTAGCTATCCGTAGCGCCGTACAGGGACAGACAGAAACACGATACAGGGTGAGACAGCACGGTACAGTTAACAAAAATCACAGTAACTCCGAAGCTCAATGTACAGATAGATGAGAGGTGAGAGCCCCAAGCGGGGTAGAGAGAGGGGTAGAAGGGCAGGAGGACCTCGTGAAAGAGACAAGAAGCTGAAGAGCAGAGTTAAGGTGGTGGAGAACAGAAGGAGAGGAGGCACTGCTCGAAGGAGCGTACAATCTAAGGGGAGGGTAGGACGGAAAGACGCAATGGTAGGAGGAGGGAATGGGGAGAACAGAGGCAGAGACGGAGAGGGGGGAAGAGGAGAATGAAAAGGAGGGAGGTAAGAGGGGGACAGGAGGGAGGGCAGGAGTGGGAGGGGGGTAGGGGGAGACTGGGAGGAGGTCAATTAGGTGGGGGACTGGAGGGTTTTTAAGGCCCGTTTGAAGCTGGACAGGTTGGGGGAAGTTCTGATGGAGCGGAGGAGCTGGTTCCAGTGGAGGGGGGCAGCGAGGGAGAAGTCAGTTTCCCCAGGAGTTTCCCCATTAGTCCAGAGATGTGCCTCTTTGGACTGGGCCTGGCCGGTAAGATGCATAAACTGATTCGACAGTTATTGTCCACTCTGTTTATGCTGGCTAAAGTTGTTATTGTCAGGAAGTGCGCCAGAGTAATTAACTCTCAGGGACTGGATCGAACTGGTCAATGACACAGTCGGCCACAAAAGATTCATGTATACTCTAGATAGAATGGGCTGCCTGGGGGGGGGCACACCCGGCCAGCCAATAAAACAGTTGTAGTCTCTTCATTATTTCATCATTCTTCATAGAAGACAGTTCCAACACTGCAAATATGTGTAAACCTAGGTTTCGCTAGACTCCTACTGATTATGAGATATTATTCCTGGTCTATTTATACAGATTTATTTCTTATATGTACACAGTTGAATTGTGTGACACTAGTCAGATACACGTGTGATTGTTGTGAATGCTATCCAAAAAAACTAAATTTATTTGAGTTAAAATGGGAGGGGGGGGCTGGGCCATGCTTTTGTCCCCCCCGTCCCCCCGATTTTGCTAGTACCAGCACTAGGCTGGCAGAACCACAGTTAACCTAATTGGGTAGCGGGGGGGGGGGGGGGAGGACGTGTTAATATATTTTGTTTTTTTAACACTGTTTTGTGCCGGCAGATCCAGCATTGTCACAGTTTGTAATCACACTGTCGCCATTTTCTCAGTGTAGGACAAATGTAGATGTCGGCATTTACCCTGTCAGCATTTTCAAGTCGGCAGGGTAAGTGTCAGTATTTCTTCCGTCAGGATTTCGTACCTAACCCGTCAATGCCGTCCCAGGGAAATGTGCTGGGACCCTTTAGGTCCCCTATGTAATAAGTATGTCCCACAGACAAAAAATAAAACCACTAGCTACACTGCTTACTATTAGAGACAGGAAAGAATGACACCAGGGTAAGGAGGCGTCACATTAAATACCTTCTGGAGAGGGAGGGCATTTCTTTTTCTTGTGTCTACCTAGCTGACTATTGGGTTAAACCATTTCTCTTTCTTTTCTCAATCCTACAAAAACAACGAGATGTTATCAAACGCAGGAATGCAGCATACCGGAGGAGGATGAGGTAGTACAGTATGCTCTCCCTCCTTTCTCTGCAGCTTAGAGCCGTAAAAGTGGTAAGGGTCAGGGAACCATGGCGGGTGAGGTCTGAGAGGCAAGTGGACAAGTGGTTGAGTTTTGAGTAGACATGGGATCTGACGGCATGTAGTGATTTTTGAAGCATGTGAGGGGAATATGGCGGCATTTTAGCATAAAATATTTGTGATTCATGGTCGTTTTCAAGCTGGGTTTTTTTGGGGTTTTTTCAGACTTGAAATTAAGGAAACTTTTGAAGGCTGCCCCTGAAGTATATAAGGTTGCCCATCACGATTTTAGAGCATAGTTATTAACTTGTGAGTAGGACCCTTGTATGCCATTTAGAGTGGCATTGAGTCATTTTCTACTTGCAATACTACTACAAAAGTGTTGCAGTGTATCTTGGTGAAGACAACACCGTTTGCACCTTTAGGATCTAGAAACAACCTTGCCACTGTAATACACATAAGATATTTACCAATTAGAGCTCCCTATATTCCTGCATTTTAATAATACTGAGCAGTCAATAAAAATCTGTTAACGGAACAGGTAAGCTCGTAGAGTTCTAGGTTAGATGTTTTTGTTTATGCACTTTTTCACTGCATATGTACATGCTGTCAAATAGATCATTTCATGATTAGTAACAACCAACAGTAAAAGCAAAATATAGAAGCTAGCACTTACTTGCTTTAGTTCTTTAAGAACTTGCTCATCTACGCCTTCTTCTGCAAAAAGGTCAGTCACACTTTCAATGACATCTTCAATAATGGACTTGTAAAGTTTTGGCTAAATAGACCAATGAAAACAGTAATGTCAGTAAATAAAGTCATTAATCAAGGTATTATTCTATATTTGCATATTAACACATTAATACTATTAAAAACCGTTGTAATCTTACACTATATCAGCTTCAGCATTAACAATGCTGCCTGTATATCTGTCACCATTAAAAAAAATTCACAGCGACATTAAAGCTTGGAGACATTTTTTTTTCCATCTATTTCCAGGGCTTTATGATGCTGTTCCTCCTGAAAATCTCCATAGGACGATATTCCATAAGACTGATAGGCTCATCTCTTCGTTTGTCTGGGGAGAGGGCAGGGCCCGTATCCGATTGGCTACATTGTGTAGATCCAAGGGCAATGGAGGCCTAGCTCTTACAAAGCTTTATATTACTATGCAGCACAGCTTACCCACTTGATCAGCTGGTTGGGAACTCAAATCCCTATAGACTTACTGGGGTTTCTTAGTGAGCAGGCGGAGTCCTATGCTTCTGGTAAAGCGCTTTTATTACCCATGGAAGTAATACTTATGGGTAAATGTCCGAGTCAGGTGGCTCCGATGATTAAATAGGCCATGGAGATTTGGCGTATCTAGCATAATGTAATGGGAGGTCAGGGTTTTGGTCCAGTTACCCCATTGTGACATAATCCTTCCTTCCCAGAACTTAAACTGCAAGACTATAATATATGGCATAGATATAGTATAGTGAATAATAATGGGCAATTGTATGAGTCTGGTTCCTTGAAAACCTTATTCCTAATTCTGCATTTTACTGTTACCTCCAATTAAGACACTTTTAACATGCAGTTTTCTGCCTCCCCTCCATTCATTCAACCATCCCCTCTAGAGAGTCTTCTGCAAAGGGTAGGTAATGAGAACTACTATATCTCAACTCTACTCAAACCTCAATTGTTCACTTGCCCCGAATGACTTAAACTTACTGAAAGCCAAATTGCATGTGGATTTAGCCCCTCTATTAGATGAGGAGTGGCCACATATGCTTAAGAGTCTCCGCAGCGCCACGTCCTGCCTTCGCTACCAACAAATACACTTATATGTATTGCACAGAGTATATCTTACCCCTGTTGGTTTGCATCGAATGGGCCGAAGAAATGACCCGTCTTGTCCAAAATGTTGCTCACTATCTGCTGAGTTTTGGCATGTTTTGGGGTTGTCCAGTTGTAAATAACTTTTGGTAAGAAGTTTGTGAATGTGTTAACACTGCTCCCCTTGCCCCTTATTTGAATCCCAAATGTTGTCTCTATGGTATTTCATTAGAAGAATTAACAAATAAATATACAGCTGCGTACGTTTTCAATTTAACAACACTTGCCAAGTTGGTAATTTCTAGGACCTGGCCGGCATCTGGCTCACCTGATTTTCATAAATTGAGAACCCTGGTTAATACCACTGTGCAACATTAAAGATATGTGTAGACATGTAGAAATACTAAATCAAAGTATCATAAAATATGGTCTAGATCAGGGGTAGGCAACCTGCGGCTCTCCAGGTGTTGTGAAACTACAAGTCCCAGCATGCTTTGCCAGTAGATAACCAGCAGATAGGTGGCAAAGCATGCTGGGATTTGTAGTTTCACAACACCTGGAGAGCCGCAGGTTGCCTACCCCTGGTCTAGATGGTATACGTCTAGATACCGAGCCTGTGCAAATGACTTGGTGTCTTCTAAATAATTCACTTGCTGGAGGTAGAGGAGAGGGGATTTTTCAGGATGACCTGTTCCATATGTGTAAAAAAATTAAAAATGTTAAACTATGAAAGACTACTGGAACTTTCTAATACTTAATCTGTTCGAGCACTATTTGTAACGTCTCTTACTACCAATATGCTAATTGTGGCGAGTCCCAAAATCTCACTTTTTCATAAAACTGTCACATATCCTGGGAAAATAAGCCTACCGATATTATTGTGAAAAATACTTCATAATTGGTTTGTATGTGAATTTGCCAAGTATAAGTGAGAAACATTACAATTTAAGAATGTCATGGTTTGTTTTGTACTAGTATTTGTTTGAGTTACTTTTGTTTTGGATGTTTGAAAAACCAAATAAAAAATATCTGATTTAAAAATATATATAAACAAAGCCACTCATTCAAATGAGAGTTTAGAATGAAGCATGCATTATTTTCGACACATGAGGTGGACATGGCTACAAGGTAAAAAAAAAAGAAGTCTGCAGTTACTCACAGGATTTTTACTTTCAATATTATCAAATTCAATAACTTGATAAGACAACAAATGAATTGCTACTTGCGTCACACGAATGATATACATTTATAGACTCTAATCTATAAAATCATTCAGAAATTTGCCCAGAAAACTATTTTAGCACTGTGTGTGAAGGTTGAATGAACATAATTAAGAAATTGCTTACCTAAGCATTTACAAAACCTCAAGAACATCACAATTAAATCACATCACATTTATTCAAAGCCAAATTATTTAGATCATTCAATTAAAACTACTATCTAGGGAGGGAGCAGAGCATTATAGCTCTATCTCCCCAAAGCTTTGTGCTGCCATTTTTACTAATGCTTTACAGTTAGTCCCACAAGCTGAAAACTGGGGCTGTGTAATGTTTTGGAGGGCATGTAAGCAGGAGGAAAACTGAGAATACAGACACTGTGGCTTCTCATTAGTCCTCCCACTTACACCACAATACTGCAGTCATTTTTAAGTGGTGAACAAAACCATTCACTACATCAGGTGGTGCAACTCTAAAGTTCCTTAAATTCAAATGCACGGGTACCCTCTGACAACAATTATATAATGTTCAGTGAAAAATCACTTCTGAAAAGGCACTTCAGCCTTATGTATTATAAGGAAAGTGATTGCCAGGGGATGTACTCACCTCTGCAGAACGTTGTGACACTAGTAGGCAAGATCAATATGCTTTTTTTCAATAAAACGCTATACAAAATAATTATGCTGTCTAGGGACAAAATAAGAGTTTAATAGTATGCACTGACCTCAGGACTGACAAATGGAAAAATAGGGAGATAGTATCCTGTTTACCAGTCAAATATACACCAGCAGTATCTGCTTAGCAGGAGCTATAATCCCCATATTACATTACAAATCTTACATAGTAAACAAACTATGTTTATTGAGTGTGTGTTTGTTTGTTTATATATATATATATATATATATATATATATATATATATATATATATATATATATATATATCCAAGAATTACATTACATACAAAGGAATTTACTGATGTAAAATAGAGACCCTTACTGGGATGGATATTTACATCCTGTCTGGGACTGACTTATATATTAGGGACAGCTGTCAGTCTCACAAATAATATAACTACCAAATGGTTCACCAAAATGATTAGTAACATCAATACTAAGTATGGGACCGCCACTGTCGTTAGAAAACACGGGTGTCCTTACCACTGGGTTCGGATTCCCAGAGTGAGCCATGACTGAAGCCCCCAACCGGCGCCGCCCAGCTCCTCGTCACTCTGCAGCTGTTAACCGCGCCTATCGCCCTCTCTGTGAGGAGCAGTCAGCACGTCACAAACAGGTCACATGACCCTGGCCCCTACATCCAGGGTCATGTGACCTCAGAGAGCAATAACGACCCACTCTCACGTGACCCCCCCCAGACGGCCGCCATCTTCTGCCTTATCAGTACTGCCGTGTTGGTAAGATGGCCGCCTGTGGCATTGTTGTGCGTAGAATAGGCGTTGCTTGACAAGTAATTGCCAGCTCCACAGACTTACAATAATACTTTGCAGCTAAATAACTGGGTCACAGAGCCGCTTCAAATCTATCAACTGAAATACTGACATTAAAATCAATGGTTATTTTTTTTTTTATATATCATTTCAGTGCATTATATTTGCCCCACTTTGGCAGACTATGATAAATGACTGCCACTATTCTTCTTCCTTCAGATGCGAGAAGGCTTTTCTTTGAGTCTGTCTTTGTATGAAGGCAATTTTACTTTTAAATATACTATCAGTTATTTTTCTGTATCACTGAGACTTTTTATTTATGTGCTGTGGAGATTTTGTGCCTTGCTGAAACAGTCTCTCAAAGCAAAAGCCTCTAGGACTAATATTAAATATGCCATGAAGTTGTTCATCGATCACCAAATAAATGTAAAAAGCTATTTGAAGAAATCTATCTCTTTTTGCTATGTATTTTTAAATGTACGAATGCTGTGAGCATACTTTTGTGCCCATTTTTATATTCCTTGCATTTTGTGCATAACAGCGATATAAAACATCAACAAAATCAGCAATGATCTGAACAGAATCTTTTTTACCTATTTTTTTTGCTCTTATTCATACATATGGGCAAAATACATAATAACTAGTGCACACATTAGACACTTTAGTAATCTGGTTTTCAAAAGCTTTTGATGAGCCCATTGTATTGTGAAGCATTTTTACATTTTAAATATTTCATTAAAATTTTAGAATGCAATGGTGGGAACGAGCCCAAAAAAAATGATTTTTCCTATTTTTTATTACAGTTTCAGGTGTAAACTAGCACCTGAACAGTGTGTTAACAATGGATAGGTGTGACAGGTCATCAAATACACCAGGTGGATCATTAACTTTTTTTAGTTTTTTCAGATCATGTATAAAATAAGTAAAATGTAGGCACTGCACTGGAATAGATTTTGAAGACTATTGCGTGCCAAAATACAGTTGCAGGCATGCATCTGAACTAATGCCAGGATTGGCCTGTAGCCTACTTATTCGTGTCTGTATTTCATTTGCCTGACACTATACTATATAAAATAATTAGCATGTCCTTTCTGAAAAGTGCCATATTTGCTAGTCACTTCTACTACCTGCATTGCAACCTTATGAGTCAAATATTTAACTATCTTGTATACAGAGCAACTACAGATGGACTGTTTAATCCTTTTTTGAGGCTGATTGTTGTAGATGCGTGTTTTCTGCTCAGCATATAAAGAATACTTGGCAACTTTTCCACGTTGGCTTCAGGGAGATTCCAGGGAAGTTGGGCAATCAGGAGTGGGGCTTGACAAATTGCATCATTTTGGCTCCGCCCCCTAAACGTTTGTCTCCATTTTGGGCAATTACAGCAGGGGGTGGCACTCATCTATTGCAGGGGCGAGAACCAGGAGGTTGCCCTGCTTTCCCGGGCGAGAACCAGGAGGTTGCCCTGCTTTCATGGAAGGTCTTACAGAAATGCAAAATTCTCCCGGATCGTAGGCAACTATGCGTTAAAGAAAACCAGCTAATGAATCTCTAGAGACTGAAGTGTCTTTTACATTTCTGTCTCCATTACTGAAGTCATGTTGTCTTACCTCTCAGTCTTTAATTAAATCTTGGTCTCCATGAAAATAGCCACCTCCCTAGGCATCAATACATAGACATAGGACACAATTTCTGAACTGTGTCATCATGCCACAGATGGCGAAGCCAACCACGTCTTGTACTGGCTCAGCATCAGGGAGAATGCCAGACTCTTCAGGGAGTGAGGGAGATCACCCCTATTTCAGGGAGTCTCCCTGACATTCAGGGAGAGTTGGCAAGTAGAATATAAAGCACTATAGAGACCGTCTCTTAGAAATAATGCAAATGATTCATGATAGTTTTAAGCTATGTTTAGGTCATATGCAGGGGCGGACCCAGACATTTGCCCTACCCGGGACGATTTTAGGGGGGGCAATTTAGGCCCCGCCCCCTTTCTGTGTTCTAAGGCTGCCGGCGGCTGCACAGTATGTGCAGGTCCGTTCAGCAGTGAAAGTGTGCTGTCCCGCTGCTCTGATTGTGTTTAAAACACAATCAGAGCAGCCGGGCAGCATACTGTCACTGCTGAACGGACCTGCACAGTGTGCAGCTGTCGGCAGCAAGCCCCTGGTAGGGGGGGCGATCGCCCCCCCCCCCCCCCCCCCCTGGATCCGCCACTGGTCATATGTAAGTCCTATTCAAGAGAAATAATTGATTTGGAATGCTTACATGACAACCCTCTTTACTGTTGAAGGCTCCTTATGACAGTTTATTATTTTTATTGTTTTGAAACTTGTCTTCCATCTTATCACAGGTTATTACTGAACCAAGTTACTTTTGAGAATTTTGGAATCATTTATTACATGAACCATTCCAGTATATAATTTAGAATGAGTGAATATGTTTATTTATGAAAACAGGTATAAAGAGGTATAGAAAGCATGCACTGTTATGACACTCTTATGGTAGACTTTGATCATGTTTGAAGTGCTATGATGTACCAGATATGTTCCTGAAACACCAATCCATTCACTTTAATGTATTCTGAAAGCTAGTAAATGTAAACCCCAGGTACAGGTGTTGTAAATTAGGTATGCCTCATTTTCCATGCTATTGGACACGGTGGGATGAAAACAAAACTGAAATGTTTTTAAAAAGAGGGGAAAATAGGTTGGTTTAGAAGTACCCTTAGAGTGCTCTGGCATCTGATAATGTTTGTTCCTTAATCTTTTTAATTATCTTATGCTGAATATTGTTGGCATGATTGGTAACTATTGACGATTTGAGTGTTAAAATAATTCTAATTAAGCTATATAATCAGCTATGATTTTAAAATCATTACTCTGAAAATACTTTTTATTCACTTTGGGTCTGATTCACTAAGGAAATTTTTTCTCCTGGTCAAAACCATGTTACAGTGCAAGGGGGGCTTATTAGTTTTTTTATTTTGAACGTAAGGAAAGTGTCTTTTTTTTCCCTAGATCAACTTTAAATTTCAATGTACAAATAAGCTATCAAGTACAGGGTGTTCGGAAAGTCACTGTGCACTTATGTATATTTATTAACACACATTTTTCAATATAAAATGTATAATACATGATGTAAACACGAATGATGATTATAAGCAATGTTGAAAATGACCACCGTTAGCATCAAGACAGGCTTGGATCCTTTTTATTTTGTTTCTGTATAGACTGAATGAATGCTGTTATCGCTGCTTTCCAGTCATCCAGTGTGTGCAGATGATCTTGATATACTGCAGATTTTGCTGCTCCCCATAAATAAAAATCTGGTGGATTTAGATCTGGTGAGCGCGGTGATCACCTATCTTTCGAAATAATGCGATCTCCACAGAATTCCTTTAATAACTGCATAGATCTGTAAGATGTGGGCAGTAGCCCCATCTTGTTGAACCAATGAGTAATTGATTTCATCACTTGTCATCTGACCGATGAAGGGGTAAAGAATCTCCAAACAATAGCGCTCGCTGTTTATTGTGTTCATAAAGAAAATAGGGCCCACAATTCAACGTCTGGAAATCGCAACCCACACACCAACCTTGAGATTATGCAGGGGTGTTTTGTGCAAAACGTGAGGATTATTGGATGACCACAATCTTGAATTTTGTGAATTAACATAACCCGAGAGATGGAACCACGCTTCGTTTGTGAAAAAGGTCACATTCTACACATCTGTATTCTCTGTGATAAATTGGTTAAACCATTTGCAATAGTGTATTCTTTTCTCATGGTCAGTTGCTTTCAGTTCTTGTACCGACATTATTTTGTATGGGAAGAGCCGTAACTTCTTTCTCACGGCCTTATGAGCAGTTCCAAGACCAATATCATGCTGCTGAGCTAACTTTGGTATTGATTTTGATGGACTCTGCAGCATACTGTCAGAAATATCCAACAGTTTCTCCTTCACAGCATTTGGCATCAACTACAGATACTGTTTCGTTAAACTTATCGATAATGTTATGAACTGCATTGTGATGTGGAGCAGGTGTGTCTGGGAATTTTTCAACAAATCACTGTCGCACCACATCTATGTAGCTATCCCCTTTTTGGAATACGTTTTGGATTAGCCATATATGTTCTTCAGTTGTTAAAACCATATTGGGATCATTATCTGAAACAAAATATGGGGTCTTTTCATAAAGCAGTGAAAACAGTGGAGAAGTTACCCATGGCAGCCAATCAGCTGCTCCGTATAATTTTATAATATGCAAATTAGAAATGTTGCCTCAATGCTAATTGGTTAAATATCAAAATACAGAAACCCTGGCGCTGAATAATTGTCACATATGAAAAGAGATGAACCCTGCAGCTATCAAGGGGTGGTGCTGACACCCCTACAGTATTGAATAAGAAACAAAAAATGTAGACAGCGCTGGGAAAATCTCAGACCAAGACAAACATCTTAAGTGAGATGTCACTCAATAAAATAATCTCCAAGTATTATGAACAAAGGAAACTCTGGAGATTATATTCCAATGATTTAATCACATACACAATAGAGGATAAATACACATCTCTATTTTCTCTATTTTCAATATAAAAATTCCATCACAAAAAATACATGTCAAACAATATTAATATAAAAATATTAAAATATTCTTCAATAGATATACCATCGATGGTTTGCCTATAATAGCGCTATAATTAAAAAAATAAAAATGGATACAGATAATAATGGATATTCCTAAATAGGCCTATAAAACCAATGAATAAATCTGCACAAGGTGGATCATCGAGAAAAATCCAATGATACGATAGAAAATGAATGTCAGCAGATTGGAGACTAAATAGATGTTTAAGATGTGTGAAACACAATCTTACTGGTTTACATGGAGTCCTCCAATATTTTGAATAGAATGGAATATATCCAGGTTACTCCTCGATCAGATATTAAGTCTGGGAGCTTAGTACCTCCACAATCCTCATAAAATGCCAAACTTGCCTTAAATGTTGGAGGGATCCCGATTGCAGCTCCTTGATAGTATTAGTCGCAGCATGCCAGCTTGCTAGCTCCGCTGTAGAGAGATCAGTAGAAGCAGGTACGCACCTGATGTTAGTCCGTGGGAAACAGAATAGACGCCGGAGTGTTCCTGATGTGTCCTTAGTCAGCGTACTTGCATCAATAGATAGGACTGGGTCACTCCTCGGCTGGTCAAGATGTAGATAAGCACAGATAGCTTACAGCATGTGCTGGTGTAATAACAAATGGCAACGCGTTTCGTCCACCGTACTGTGGACTTTCTCAAGCCAATGCTAATTGGTTGCCATGGGCAACTTCTCCACTGCTTCAATTCTCCACTGTTTTCACTGCTTTATGAAAAGTGCACAGTGACTTTCCAAACACCCTGTATTTGTTTGCTTCATGAGAAAACAGCCAGTATTTATCTTATGTGCAAAATAATAAACTAATTTGCACCCCTTGCATTGTGACATGTTTTGTTCCAGAAAACTTAAGTAAGAAAACATAGTCAACTTCTTGCTTAACTTTCCTTAATGAATCAGGCCCTTTAAGCCTAACATTAAAATGATACTAATAATATCTGCCTTTTATGGCTAATTCTGTTGCTCCCAGTTTCTTGTTGTCAAGGCTTGGCAGGTAGCAGAGGGAATAAAGTAGATTAGGATTGGTCTGCGAGGGAAGAGGGTGAATAGGTATATGCTGGCAGAATTAGTGTCAATTTGCTTGGGAGTGGTTATAATCAGGAGAGGCTATGGAGCTTGTGAGCTCCTTCAGTTTCGAGCAATTGCTCGCAGTTATGGAGCCGTAAACAATTGCTAGTTAGCAATTGCAAAATAACAAATGTTAGGGTATAGTATCTATTTAAATTTGTCTTTACTTGTTTCTTCTTTGATTCTTTTTCTGGCATTTTTCAAATTTTCTTGGAATTTCTTGCTTTCCACCTTAATTAACAATAATTGAATAAATAATGTTAGCGCCACATACCTTAGCCTAGTATACTCAGGTGTTTTCTAGCCCATTCTGAGAAGTGTTGTATTCACTGCTGTCACGGTCGTCTGAATTTCTTGATCCGATTCGGGACCCTTGGGACTAGCTGGAGCAGGAGTGAAACAGAACTTAGCAGCCTGGATGAACTTCTTGCTCATGTTCGTGCTGATTGTAGAATATAGCAGGGGAATTAGCAGTCTGGAAATGTAGACAGGAACACTGCACTTGTAATGCAGACAGGATTACTGCACTTGTAATGCAGTCAGGAACACTGGAGCCAAGAACTATCCTCTGGAGAGAAGTGTGTTGTTCTGGCAATGAACAGATCACAGCAGCAGGTTTAAATAGGATGTCCCAAACAACTATTGGCTGATTAGTTCATGTGATCACAGCTTCTGAATCTGGTTGGTTAGGACTGATCACCTGACTGCATCCAAGATGGCCGCGCCCATGCAGCAGGACAGACAGTATGTGTTTGTTTACAAATGAAGGTGTGGAGAACGGGAATGCTGCAGATGACCAGAAGGGACCCAGGTAGCCGTGATATGACAGCGGCGGATGAGGTAAGTGCGGCTAAGATCCCGATTTGTGACAGTACCCCCTCCCTTACGAGTGGCCACTGGACACTTAGATTGGGGCTTAGTTGGAAACTTAGGTGAAATTTTTTGATGAGAGATGGAGCGTGAACATCAGAAGCTTTGATCCAGGCCCTCTCTTCTGGACCATAGCCTTTCCAGTCGACTAGATATTGTAAGGTTTTATGTCGAAACCGAGAGTCCAAGATCTCTTTAATTTCATATTCGTCACCATGTTCAGTCTGCACTTCAGGAGAAACCAGTTTGGGTGTATAAAACCGATTTAGCACCAGTGGTTTCAAGAGAGAGATATGGAAGGTGTTGGGTACCCTGAGGTAAGATGGTAGATGTAATTTGTAGGACACTGGATTGATGACTCGGGAGATGTTAAACGGTCCAATAAAGCGAGGAGCGAATTTCATAGATGGAACTCTGAGGCGTAGATTGCGAGTAGACAGCCAGACTCTGTCTCCGGGTTTCAAGCTTGGAATGGCTCGTCGCTTTTTGTCGGCCTGAATCTTGTAGCGTTGGGACGCCTTAAGTAGAGATTCCCGTACCTGGCGCCAGTGGCCTGAAAAATTCTTTAGGAAAACTTCAGAGGCAGGTACTGAGGCTGTAGGAAGTGGAGTAAACAAGGGTACCCTGGGGTGTAGGCCATAGACCGTATGAAATGGAGTGGAAGCAGAGGATTCGTGATAATGATTATTATGAGCAAATTCTGCCCAAGGAAGCAGATCTACCCAGTCGTCTTGAGAAGAGGATATGTACAAACGGAGAAATGTTTCTAGGTCTTGATTAACTCTTTCCGTTTGCCCGTTGGATTGGGGATGATAGGCCGAAGAGAAGTTTAGTTTGATCTGTAGTGCTTGGCACAAGGATCTCCAGAATTTCGCCACAAACTGAACTCCTCTATCTGAGACGATTTCTTCAGGACACCCATGCAAACGGAAGATCTCCTTTATAAATTGCTGAGCCAGGATAGGTGCTGATGGGAGTCCACGGAGAGGAACAAAATGCGCCATTTTAGAGAATCGGTCAACGATGACCCAGATGGTATTGAAATTATTAGAATTGGGCAAATCGGAAACAAAGTCCATAGAAATATGGGTCCAGGGTTTGGTGGGAATAGGCAGAGGCAAAAGTTGACCAGCTGAAGATTGTCTTGAACTTTTATGTTGGGCACAGCTGCCACATGCGGAAACAAATTGCTGAACATCCTGATGAAGCGTAGGCCACCAGTAGCTTCTCAATATGAAAGACTGAGTTTTGCGGATGCCAGCATGACCGGCAAATCTGGAACAATGTGCCCATTGGAGCAATTTTTTACGCAGATTCTCAGGAACAAAAGTTTTCCCCTGGGGAGGTGTATTGTCGGGTCTACTGACTGCGATGCTGAGTGGGCTGATAATAGGCCGTGGATCCACAATGATGGAATCTTCTTCTTTTACCATAGAACGTGACAGAGCATCGGCCTTGCGATTTTTGGAACCGGGACGGAAGGTGACATGGATATCAAATCGAGAAAAGAATAGTGCCCATCGGGCCTGACGTGGATTCATGCACTGTGCAGTTTTAAGGTAGAGCAGATTCTTGTGATCCGTGTATATTGTGACAGGATAACGAGCTCCCTCAAGTAAATGTCTCCACTCTTCAAGCGCCAATTTGATGGCAAGCAGCTCTTTGTCCCCTATGGCATAATTTCGTTCAGCTGGTAAAAATTTTCGGGAGAAGAACCCGCAGGGATGCCATTGCTCATCAGCTGGTTTTTGGGAGAGAACTGCCCCTACTCCGACAGATGAGGCATCAACTTCCAAGTAGAATGGACAGGTTAAATCTGGTTGCCTCAGTATGGGAGCAGAAATAAATGCTTGTTTCAGAAGTTGAAAAGCAGATTGGGCTTCTTCAGACCACTTGGCAGGATTAGCTCCTTTTTTGGTGAGGGCGGTGAGTGGTGCTACTACAGTAGAGTAGCCACGAATAAATTTTCGATAGTAGTTAGCAAATCCCAGAAATCGCTGTACTGCCTTTAGTGTAGATGGTTGAGGCCAGTTAAGAATAGCTTGCACCTTCTCTGGGTCCATACGGAGACCGGTGCCCGAGATGATATACCCCAAGAATGGAATGGATTCAACTTCGAAGGTGCATTTTTCAAGCTTGCAATACAGTTTATTCCTTCTGAGACGGCTGAGGACCTCTTTAACATGTCTGCGATGGGACTGGATATCAGAGGAGAAAACGAGGATATCGTCCAAATATACCACAATAGTATGGTACAGTAAGTCCCGAAAGATTTCGTTTATGAAATTCTGAAAAACCGCTGGGGCATTGCTCAGACCGAATGGCATGACAAGATATTCGTAGTGCCCATCCCTGGTGTTAAAGGCGGTTTTCCATTCATCGCCACGCCTGATACGGATCAAATTGTAGGCCCCGCGGAGATCCAACTTCGTAAATATTTGCGCACCTTTGACTCTGTCAAATAACTCTGTGATGAGGGGCAGAGGATACCGGTTCTTGATGGTAATGTCGTTGAGACCTCGGTAATCGATGCAGGGACGTAATCCACCATCTTTTTTTTTTACAAAAAAGAACCCGGCTCCTGCCGGTGAAGAGGATGGGCGAATAAAGCCCCTTTCCAAGTTCTCTTTTACATATTCAGACATAGATTTTGTCTCAGGGATAGAAAGAGGGTAGACTCTGTCACGCGGTGGGGTTTTACCCGGAACAAGATCAATGGGACAGTCCCAATCCCGATGAGGTGGTAGAGTTTCAGCGGCCTGCTTACTGAAAACGTCTGTGAACTCTTGGTAGGCAGAAGGAACTGGCAAAACTTCCTTATCAGAGGTGGAGCAATGTGGAAGAACACGTTGTAAACAGGACCCGAAACAAGTTGGAGCCCACGCCAGGATTTGTGGAGTCGACCAGTCAATATGGGGGTTATGCGTTTGAAGCCATGGAAACCCGAGAACCACAGGGCTAGTGGCTTCTGGGATGACCAAAAAGGTAAGAGACTCGGAATGCAGAACTCCTATTTGGAGCGTCACTGGAGAAGTCTGATGCGTAATGGTACCCCCTGGAATACGGCTACCGTCAACCGCAGAGAGAAAGATGGTCACTGGAATTTTCTCTAGTGGAATGGCTAGTTCAGCAGCTAATCTGGCAGACATGAAATTCCCAGCTGCTCCAGAATCCAGCAGGGCTGAAATGTATTGGGAGCCTTGAGCGTGTGTCAGAGTGACTGGGATAATACAGTCCTTGCCTTGTGGGGAGCGAAGAGCCACTCCTAGGCTCACTTCCTCATCGTCAGCTAGGAGGTTGTGTTTACCCGGCTTACGAGGACAATGATGTAACAGATGTCCGGAACTGGCACAGTATAAGCAAAGTTTCTCTCTAACTCGCCGTTCTCGCTCGGTGGGTAAAAGACGTGCTTTGCCTAATTGCATGGGTCCTTCAGGGAAAGGAGACGGTACACGGACCCGTTGAATAGGGTGGAACTTGGGGTGTTTCAGCTTCCTCTTTTCTAGAGCTCTTTCTCTGAACCGAAGATCAACCCGATTGCAGGTGGTAATCAATTGGTCTAGCGTTGTAGGTAAGTCCCGAGACGCTAATACATCCTTAATGTGGTCAGACAGGCCCTGCCAGAAAACCGCAACAAGAGCATCGTTATTCCAAGATAGTTCAGAGGAAAGTGTTTGAAATTGAACGGCATATTGGCCCACAGACTGCTGCCCTTGCCGAAGGCGCAGAATATCTAAAGCGGCTGACGTTGTTCTTCCAGGCTCGTCGAATATTCTGCGGAAGGTAGACAGGAAGCTATCAATGTCAAATAAAATTGGGTCAGATTTTTCCCAGAGCGGTGATGCCCATGCCAGAGCTTGCCCTGATAGTAGCGAAACAATATAAGCAGTTTTGGTACGTGCAGTGGGGAAATTTCCGGGTTGTAATTCAAAGTGTATACTACACTGGTTGAGAAACCCGCGGCAATTCTTCGGATCGCCATTGTATTTAGCTGGCGTGGGAAGATGGAGTCTGGATGAAGTAAGTAGTGAAGCAGGTATTACTGGCTCAGGCGGAGTCTGGGATGGTTGACTGCGGAATAACTGCAAGGTATCCATACGTGTAGAAACATCATGCAGCAATCTCAAAATTTGCCCCTGGTTAGTTTCTTGTCTCTCAATGCGTTCAGCTAATATTTGGACAGAGTCCTCCCTCGGGGTATGTTCCCCTAGCGGATCCATTAGGCCAGAACAAACTGTCACGGTCGTCTGAATTTCTTGATCCGATTCGGGACCCTTGGGACTAGCTGGAGCAGGAGTGAAACAGAACTTAGCAGCCTGGATGAACTTCTTGCTCATGTTCGTGCTGATTGTAGAATATAGCAGGGGAATTAGCAGTCTGGAAATGTAGACAGGAACACTGCACTTGTAATGCAGTCAGGAACACTGCACTTGTAATGCAGTCAGGAACACTGCACTTGTAATGCAGTCAGGAACACTGCACTTAGGAGTGCAGACAGGATTACTGCACTTGTAATGCAGTCAGGAACACTGGAGCCAAGAACTATCCTCTGGAGAGAAGTGTGTTGTTCTGGCAATGAACAGATCACAGCAGCAGGTTTAAATAGGATGTCCCAAACAACTATTGGCTGATTAGTTCATGTGATCACAGCTTCTGAATCTGGTTGGTTAGGACTGATCACCTGACTGCATCCAAGATGGCCGCGCCCATGCAGCAGGACAGACAGTATGTGTTTGTTTACAAATGAAGGTGTGGAGAACGGGAATGCTGCAGATGACCAGAAGGGACCCAGGTAGCCGTGATATGACAGCGGCGGATGAGGTAAGTGCGGCTAAGATCCCGATTTGTGACAACTGCATGGCACATAGAGCACAAATTGTTGTATTTTTTATGTCTGTAGTAAAAGAAATATAGGTAAAAGAGAGTTTAAGTTACACAAAGGCTGTTGTAACATACACATTATTTATTGATATCAGTGATTGACTTGATATTGGTGAATTGCATAAATAGCCAAATTACAGCTTAGTCCACCCACTTATCTACTACTACAGCAATTGAGAATCTTATTTCTCTGATGTTGTATCCACCACTACTCTCTTATGCAATTTGTTATCAATCAAATCCTACCAATTTAATTTGAACTCTGTGTGTGCCCCAATCTTGCCACAAGAGCAGGGTTCAGATATACATTAAGTACCCATCACTTGTGTTTTTATCTTGCCCATGCTGACAGTTTTAATTAACCGACTGGGAGCATGAGTCCCATTCTGCTATAAAACACAAAAGGGGGGTAAATTTATCAAGCTGCAGGTTTGAAAAAGTGGAAATGTTGCCCTTAGCAACTAATCAGATTTTAGCTGTTATTTTGTAGAATGTACTAAATAAATAGCTAGAATCTGGTTGCTATAGGCAACATCTCCTCTTTTTCAAACCCGCAGCTTGACAAATTTACCCCAAGATGTCATAGCAAATGAGATTTCAGCATTAATACGTGTGCTATATAGCAAATGATGTAGCTGCTAAATCAAAATAAGGCAACTCTTTTATTATAATGCTTTAATGTATAATAAGATAAATAATTTGGTGTCAGGTCAACTTTCAATACTGATTAGTTCCTTTTTTATGTACATACAACATGTCTAATTGCAATTGAATGTCTTTAATATATGCCTCTACTGTTATCCTAATTTCTTTTTGCTACCAAGTCAGGGGCCAAGTAATTTAAGCAAAGCAGTTTTTTATTGATACATTATGTCCTAATTTAACTGAGCAACAAATAGTATTTATGGCTGATTTTTTTTTTTATTATTTTTTATGTGTTCCGCCCTTAAAATTGAAAGCTCAATTTGTAAGGTAATACCTTGATGATGTATCCCCATGCTTCAATGTCAACGTCTGCTGCTTAGGGTCAAGAGAAAGGACATGAGTACCAGGGTCTCTGGGCGACTAGAAACGCCAGTGGGCAGAAGGATAAGTAATGAGGGCAATCTGACACATCACATTGTTAACTTGACATAATTTATTGCTTTTCTCGTTGCTTCCTTGTCTTATTCTTCATATACATTTTCTTTTCTTACGTGAATGTAATATAACTGGTAATCAGACTGTGATGAAAATCTCTTAAGTAATAGTATATTTAGATCAGTTGGATATGGAAATTGTGAATATTTTAATATATATTGCTTATAGATGTGTCACACAGGAAACAGATTTAAACAAGTTTTGATCAGAAAAAAATATCATTTTGAATAACACTTTCAAAACGTGATCAAGTAAATCCAAACCACGGGTATCATTACAATCTGCAGGATCTGCCAAGAGAAGAAATATAATTTGTCTCAACTGATTACAGGAAAATTACATTCCCTGAGCTCATACTCTGATATCTCCAAGTGCCAAGTATTCCCTGCTGCAATGCAATTATAACTGCCCCTAGAAAGGAAAGAGTTAAGAAGCAATCATGACACTTAAAGTTTAATACCAACATAGTACAATGTCACCTTGGAATCTAGCCACTTGCATTGTATATTTGCCATTTCTGCATTAGAGTGGAAGCTTTACTGTTTCTATGAATGTGCGCTATAATGCAGTTTACTAAAATTGAGGTTGTTGCTCTGTGAAAGAGCACTTTAAATAGTAATGTTAAAATAACTTGACAAATCTTGGATGTTGTATTTTAAACTCCTTAAAGGGAAAATATAATTAAAAGGTTTGTCCAGCCAGTGCTTATAACAGCCTTTAAAAGATTGAAAGGGTATATGCGATCAAATGGGTGCCAGTCATATATGATTGATTAGCAGAGCAACACGCTGCAGTCATGCACCTTGTCACACCCCGCATTAACATTTCTAGAGATAGCCAGATACTTGATCTTGGAAAAACACCTGGGGGTAAATGTATCAAGCTGTGAGTTTTCCGGCGGGTTTGAAAAACGAATCAGATTCTAGCTATCATGTATGTAGTACATTCTACAAAATGATAACTAGAATTTGATTGGTTGCTATAGGCAACATCTCCACTTTTCAAACCCGCCGGCAAACTCTCAGCTTGATACATTTATGCCCTGATCTCTCCTTGTCTCCCCTGTCCTACTTACCCAGCTGCAACCTACCACCTTCTGGCTTTTGCTCCTATCATGGGATCTCAGCCATCTTGATATAGAGAATGTGAAATACATCTCTACTCGGGTGTGCGGTGCAAATATGTCAATTAGAAGAGAGTATATGAAATGCCTTTATCATATGTGTCAGGAATGCACTTACCATGCTTGTGACTGGGATATTACTGTCAGGGTTAAACATAATTTCAGCACTCTACACTTGGCTATCACACAGGTTGCTCCATAGTCCATACACAACTTAATCACTGCCACCCCCTATTGTATTAATAAAGTAGGATCATATAACTCTGTTACATAAATCTACACAATGGCACACACTTTGCTCTTTATTAGTCAAAGAGGTTAACACTTAATACTCTACAATTAAAACGCTTAACACAGCATACTTGTCACACATCGGGGTCTTAGTCACATTTATCACATTCATATGTGTCATCTCATGGCTATTCGGGCCTCTCCTGGCCGCCTGCGGCATTCTTGAATACTATATCACCATTTGCAAACAAACAGTTCCTGTCTGTACTGCTGCATGGGCGCAGCCATATTGGATTCTTTCATGTGATCTTCTCAGTCCAACCAGACTTCAGCAGCTGCTTTCACATGACCTGTGCAGCTAATTGGCGCTGGGAGCATCCTATTTAAACCAGCTCCTAAGTCCAGTTAATTGTTAGAACAACTTTCTTTTGCTGAAGATAGTTCCCTGGCTCCAGACTTTATTTGTTTCCAGTGCTGTTCCTGACGTACTCGGCATTTACCAAAGTGCCTGTTTGTCAGCAACTGTTCAGCTTGCACCAAGTGCCTGTTTCCCTGCAAATGCTTCAAGTAATTGATGCCTCTGCATTTCTCAGCAGACTCCTGAAGACATTACTGTCTTCTTCAAGGATCTCCATTTCATACTACCAAACACCTCTGGGTTTCCTACAGCATTTCCATTCCGCAGTAGCCAGGTGTTCTGCAGTTATCATCTTATAGCTGGGGCTAGCTCTGAATCTCGGAGGGCTAATTTTGTGTTCTGCAAATCTGTCTGTGGATTCCAGGTCTGTGCACCTGTAGCCAGCTCACAGTCGAGTTTTCCACTCCTGGTCACAGTCCTGAGTCCTCCACTCTTGGTCACAGTTCTGAGTTCTTGTTTCCAGCTTTAGCTTTGTTCTGTTCTGAGTTTCTGTGGTTTGTATACTTCTGAGTTTCCAGTAGTGGATTCCAGCTCCATGTGCCAGGTTTCAGCTCTCCACCAACAGTTCCATCCACCATCCACAGATTCTTACATCTGTGGATTCCAGCTCCCTATTCCGGCACAGACCCAGTCCTAGGACTCCTTTCTGCTAGTGCTACTCTGGATTTTGGCAGACCTATACTTTTGCAACAAGGATAAACTTGTTAAATGTTAGATTTCATATAGAAAGGTACAAGGCTTTGAATACTTTAGAAATACAAAACAAATGACCTACAAAATGAATACAGTAACAGGAAAAAATAGCTGCTCACTCAGTTGCTATCTTGTAATCTCTCTCCAACGAGCTGGCTCCTTAAACATCCTGCCTCTTTCAGGACACACAATGGCCTCACACCGGTCCCTCTGTCCAGCTCTTTGCTGAGCCTCTCTCTGGTGACAGACCTCTTGTCCGTCTGTATCTAGTCCCCTATGCTTTCCTGCCTCCTGCAGGACACACCGATCCTTACTATACTGCGCTACTGATTTGCACCATGATGCTTCAGTTATGCTCTTAAAACACCTCTCCATTTACTTGGGTGGGGTTCTAAAAAGATTGTTATAACTGCCAATCACCAGTTTTTGTTAAAAAGAAATAAAAAAAACAAAAGGTACAGGTGTGGAAAACAAAGACAACTTTATTTTCCACACTGCTGGATGTGACATGAGGGGAAAACATCTCTTGAAAGATAGTAAATTAACCAAAGCTCATTAAGTATATTGAAGTTATAAAATAACACACAGGAGTTAAATTGTTATCTAGTGTGTTCAGTGAACATTCATCTTAGGAATCACTTTGAATCGGATCCGATCTCTTCATCATTCAGAATAGACTTTAAAGATGTATCAGATAAATGCCCAGCAGAGTTATTCATTAGGCAGAGATAGGACTGATCCAGGGTTTATTGCATGTCACTATTCACAGCAGTGTTCCAAACAGATCTATTGTAAGTACAAGAATAACCCATTCATTCATATTACTGTACTGTTGATATCTCTGCACTTCGTTTCATTCTGTGGCGGAGTTTGAAGATCCCTGTGATGGGTCAGCCAAGGCTGGGAGAACCTTTAGTGCCCATTGATTTTTACAATTATAACTATGTAAATTGTTATCCTGTACCACGGTTTTCAGTAAACATCATTGATTGACATTGAAATAGTTTTCTGTGATTGCTCTGTTGCATTCAGCACACCAAACCTTGTGGCTTTTGTGGTCTAGACAAATGTGTCATATATATAGTAGGTGACACTAGCTGTCGTGGAATGGTTAATGTTTCCATGTGTCTTACCCCCTTCTACCTTTTAATCGTGAAAACAAATATGTTGCTTGTCGTCACTAAAGCTTCATACAAGTCACATAATCCTCTATTATAGAGTGCCTAATATCATACCTTGTCAGACCTGCCAAGTCCAGGGCTCAGGAAGGGACTAGGATAAAGTAAGTGTGATGACGGTTTGATAAGGAAGAGTTGGTGACATCACATAGACATACCATGAATGGTTGTTTTGGGGGCGTTAGTGCAGTGTTAAATTCATACTTTCCAGAGGCAAAACGTGATCTCAATTAGCGATTGACATGCTAATTGCGTGACAATTTTTAATGCAAGATATACTAGGTGGTTGTACAATTCATTACTACTAAACATGTGACATCAGGGTGATCTAACTTTTCTGAAAATAATTGTTGATAAGATGCACTATTTCATCTACACCACTGCACACATTATGAACAAAGTCTGCTACTCCATCAAGAAATATGAGTAATGATAATAATGAAGCTTTTCTACCACAGTCTAGTAAAAGCATCACCGTTTACAGAATGATGGTGATGGGGGCCACAATACTGCTACCAAGTTTCAAGCGGAAGAATGGTGTAATTCTTTTTGCTTTTGTAGAAAAAGTGTGGTGCATGGGTCCAGGCCTTTACTGAAGGGATCAGGGTGGCAGTGGGGTGTGAATGTTACTGTTCTGCAGTGGAGAAGTACCAGGAGGTTATATATCACAAGCAATCTCTGTACTTCTGATCATGCCATCCTGCGATATGCCTTCTGACAGGAAAATAAAAGCCCAGAATCAGGGCTGGCAGGGGAGCATCTGCCCCCCCGGACCGGTCCCATAGTTGGCTACCTTGGGCAGGGTCACTGGGCCATCTGCATTTTTCCTCCTATAAAATGTTCTTAATAGACTGCTGAGTCAAGTCTTGCCCCCTGGGCTAAGATTTTCCAGCCCTCCCCAACCAGGGTACACCTCAGGACATAAGAATCCTATTCCTATGTCTGACCAAACGCTTTCACTGACATCATAAATAAAAGCACTGAGGTAAACTGCTCCTGTGGTCAGACATAGTGAAGTGGAAACACTCCTCTGCAGTGGCGGAACTACCATTGATGCAGCAGGTGTGGTGCACCGGGGCCCATGGAGATAATGGGGCCCGCTGCACAGGGAACTAGCAAGCCGTGGGCCCCGGTTGCCTCCTTCCGCTTCCCTGCACTGGGGCCCACAACTTGCTACTTCCGCCTCTGCTCCTCTGTGTCACATGAGAGTGCTTCACCTGTAAAGTTGGTGCGTTTATCTGCGCTTCACTCACTTGTATGTCTATAGTAGTCATTTAGGTATTATGAATGCTGGGCTTGTCATCCTGGGTCTTTCATTCTGTTTTCATCCATTTTGGATGCACGAAAAACAAACAAAAAAAATACAGGAGTTTAGACATCATTCAGATCTTCATGACAGTATTATGCTTTACCTTTTCCAACATAGCATGCTGCACATTCTTCACGCACATTTTCATGTATTCAGATTGAATGCTGTCCTGCACAACGCATGAGAAATGTATAAACACGCAATGTCCTTTTTACATGCGTTCACTTGATAGCACCAGAACTTGTGGTGTGTGTGAATGGTCCCTTACTGTATTTACCAACTAAACACGTCAACACATTCCTATAACTGAAAGAACATTCAGAATATGATACCAAGAAAATGCCATGCAATGCTTGTATTGTAATATCTACAAAATAAAGCTTATAGATTATCATTTAGGTGGGTTACAATAATACTCTCTGAACTCCTTTTGTTTTTTCCCTTTAATACAGTTTTTTTTGTTTTTTGTTTTGAGATTTTTATGCAACATCTCCCTATTTTTGCCTTGTTGTTTCATGCCTTTACTAGAGCAATCGTGTGCAGTGGGGCCTTTCTCTTCTTGGGCTAGTGAATGTGCAGTGACTGAGAAATGTGAAAATTCTGGTGTATCTTAACAAATCTAGGGCCTGATTCATTAAGGATCTCAAATGAAGAGGATACTCATTTCAGTCTCCTGGACAAAACCATGTTACAATGGAAGGGGTGCAAATAAGTGTTCTGTTTTACACATAAGTTAAATACTGCCTGTTTTTTCATGTAACACACAAATATTTGATTATTTGTACACTGAAATTTAAAGTTGATATTTGTGTGTTACATGAAAAAACAGTCAGTAGTTAACTTATGTGTAAAACAGAACACTTATTTGCACCCCTTCCATTGTAACATGGTTTTGTCCAGGAGACTGAAATGAGAATCCTCCTCATTTAAGAACCTTAATGAATCAGGCCCCTAGTTATTATCTTCTATAGCAGGGGATGGCAAGCCCTGGGAAGTGTGCCAGATGTGGCACTTGGACCAGTTTTATCTGGCACACTGGAGCTCCGTAGCTACATCACTAAAGCAGCTAAAGATGGCATGTAGGCTCCGAGTCGGTCATCTTTGCCGGTGTCACGGTTTGGTATCCTGGACTCTTGAATCCGCCCAACAGATGTTACCCCTAGCAGGGCGCGGAGTTTAACGGGCAAATGGTTTTCACCAGCGGTCAGCGCAAGGCAATATTGCATGAATGAATACAATAGAGATATAATCAATATATTAAAATATGGCAATAGCATGAAGAGTTCAGCAACAAAGTAAAGATGGTAATGCAGCAGGTATATGGAACTACAATAAGGCAGCACAACATCGGAGGTATAAGTAACAGTCCAGGCAGCAATGTAGTCACAGGAGATGCAGCAAGGGTAAGATACCATGTAATGCCTTAATATGCTTAAGATGAATAGGAACAGTTCAGCCAGCAGGAGATAAGAACAAGCAGCTAGATGATATGACCTGTAATGCCACAGAGGCAAATGCGGAGTAGATGAAGCTTGAGTAATAGAATCCGGAGCGGTGACAAGATAGGGTCAGATGTAACTTGAGCAGCACGGCCCGTGTAGCAGCAGCACAAAGAAGACAAGTGTAGCTTAGGGAATCCAGCCCGTGGAACAGCAACACAACAGAGTCAGGTGAAGCTTGAGCGGTATAGCACGTGGAACAGCAACACAGCAGAGTCAGGTGAAGCTTGAGCGGTATAGCCCGTGGAACAGCAACACAGCAGAGTCAGGTGAAGCTTGAGCAGTATAGCCCGTAGAACAGCAACACAGCAGAGTCAGGGGAAGCTTGAGCGGTATAGCCCGTGGATCAGCAACACAGCAGAGACAGGTGCAGCTTGAGTAGTATAGCCAGTGGAACAGCAAACACAGCGGAGACAGTTGCAGCTTGAGCAGTATAGCCCTTGAAACAGCAACACAGCAGAGGCTGGTGCAGCTTGAGCAGTATAGCCCTTGAAACAGCAACACAGCAGAGGCACTGACGATCCAGGTGAGAGCACACAGAATAGGTAGGCACCTAATCAAACAGGTAACTTGATCAACAGGCCCAGAGGAAAGGGAGGAGGTGCCTTTTCAAGTTTAGAGCCAGAATCAGGAACCAATAGGAATCTTGCCAGCAACAGACAGGTACTCAGTCTGTACATGTGCAGATCAAGACTGAGGGCTAGATTTACTAAGCTGCGGGTTTGAAAAAGTGGGGATGTTGCCTATAGCAACCAATCAGATTCTAGCTTTCATTTATTTAGTACCTTCTAATGACAGCTAGAATCTGATTGGTTGCTAGAGGCAACATCCCCACTTTTTCAAACCCGCAGCTTAGTAAATCTAGCCCTGAGGGTTTGAGGTCTGCTAATGAAACACAGATGAGTGTCTTAGTCTTTGTTTATGGAAGCCGAATAAGCGCCGTGTGACATCCGGCTTTAGTGAAGAGGCTGGCAGGTTTCAATGTGAAATGAAAGACGTGTGCTGACTCCAGAGGTGAGTAGCACATAAGAAAGTAGATAGCAAATATGTTTTTAGTTGAACCGGGGGCGCAACAATGTGGTATAATATGTATTGGGGGCACAACTATGTGGCATAATATGTATTGGGGGCACAACTATGAAGCATAATATGTATTGGGGGCACAACTATGAGGCATAATATGTAATGGGGGCACAACTAAGGCATAATATGTAATGGGGGCACAACTAAGGCATAATATGCAATGGAGGTACAACTATGAGGCATAATATGAACTGGGGTACTACGATGTGGCATAATTTGAACTGGGGACACTACTGTGTGGCATAATGTTTATTTGTCTCATCACTATTAATAGTATGATATTAGCATAAAAGAAGAAATAATTTATGTATGTATATAGAGTAGACGGTGCTCAAAGTGGAAATTTAGAAGTGGCAGTATGGAAAATATGAGTGAATGGAATTTGATAGTGTTAGAATGAAAGCAGTAGAAGCAGTTGTATGGAATAATACTATAAACCAGCAAACTTCCACCTGTGTGTGTATGTATATATGTGTATGTGTGTGTGTGTCTGTTTGTGTGTATATATATATATATATATATATATTTACACACACACACATATATACATATATATACACACACACACACCGTCGGCAAAGTGGGGGTGTATACAGTTGTACGCCACTTCTCCTACTGCCTTCATCGTACAACTATTTTTATTACTGCCAGTTCTGATTTTCCACTTCGACCAGTGTGTGTGTGTTATATTATATACACAACTGGCGCACCTGGGCTTTAATAGATGTTAGCCGCACACTGATAAAAAAAAGTTGACCAACCCCTGTCCTGTAGGGTTTATGTGAATAATATAATATTATGTTATTACTTAATGTAAATATTGGAATTATATTACCCCTTAGGGGGGTGGATATTGGAATGTTATTATTTCCCCTCTATAGAGGAATGTGCATGTTCATATGCTATTCTGTCTGTGCTGAAACTGAACTCTGTCATCCCTGTAAATAATTAAAAAATACCTTGTAATTTAAAATGTGGAGCAAACCAAAATAATCAATTTAGTGATGGAAATATCCAGCTCATGTAAGTAGGCAACTAAACAATTTAACGTTGAAGGAAATTTTCATTATAAGAGAGCCTCTACTCCTTCACTAACATCCCCTAAGGGTGTGAAAGCACTGGTTTTGTATTTTTATTTTAATGTTTTTCCAACCTGCCTATATTACTGCGATTTGTCAGACAAGTACATGGAGATCTTAAACCGCAGCTAATGACAGATCCTTTGTGTTCTCCTTTTAAAATATTACTGAACAACTTAGTGCAATTTCTACACTTCCAATATAATAGACAATTACAGAAATAACTGAATTATATACACGTCTTGTTACAAATACAGGTATAAGGTGTAATTACATGTAATTATATTTTTCACAGTAGCTGATGGCAACATTTTTGTTACATTTGTCTTTTGAGTTTATTTCCAACACTGTTTTTTCTTCCATTTACACAATGAAACCTATTGTTATTGTTGAACCCATACTCGAGTATTTATTGCCCTCTACTGGTGGGAAACAATATTTTCTGTGCTAACCTTCACTGCACTGATGATTGTGCTTTAAACTGAAATCCAAGAAATATCAGCATACTGTCTGCCCCCTACTAGTTATCAATCACCTGAAATTAAAATAAATTACTCTTAAGAAAATGAATTCTTATAAGTGCTCAAAACTTATTAAAAAAAAAAAAACACTGTAAAAATGTTGTGCAGCACGGTGGCACAGTGGAAAGCATTGCTGACTCACAACGCTGGGATCATGAGTTTCATTCTGACCCTGCCTCTAATTATGTGGAGTTTGTATGTTCTCCTAGTTTTTGTGTTGGTTTCCTCTTGGTGCTCCGTCTCCCTACCACTCTATAAAGACATACTGTTAGGTTAATTGGTTCCGATGTAATTAACCCTAGTGCCTGTGTGTCCCTGTATGCTAGAGAATATAAACTGTAAGCTCTGTGGCAAGGACTGATGTTAATAGTAAAGCATTCTCTGTAAAAGCGCTTCGTAATGTGTAGGTGCTACATGATTAACCGTTAATAAATAAATGTTAGTACTTTTTTTGAATTCAGTTCATGAGTTGTCACCTGCTTCTGTTCAGGCAGGGACATCTTCACGTATGGGTTGTCGCCACGTCACTATGTGAATTTATCTGTAGGATTTGCTCTCTTTATTCAGCACCTGACTTTATTTCTTTGTGATTTGTATGCTGTTTTATTAATCCAGAAATCCTCCTTGACCTGTTGATTGACTCAGCAGTGAAGTTCTAGTGATTTCAAAGTATCCAAAGACTTTTAGTCCTCAGCCTCAAAGGATATTCCACTTTATAAAATTATTTCTTTAAAATGAATTCCTTTGCTTTTTCTTGGGGACACTTGAAGAAGTCCGGCGTCCACAAGTGAAGAGGTTTTATACAGACCTGATTATTCTCTTTGTTGCTTAATTCATATTTATTACATTCAGCGTTAACCTCAAACAGCCTTGGAAATGGTAGCCCTGGGATTTCGTTACTGACCTCTGTTACTTGGCCTGCAATGTTGCAAACATTCTTTCATGGCAAGCAACAGATGGGATAACAGTGTCTGTGTTCAAGCTTTATGTTTATAACCTTCAGATCACCACATTATGACATGCTGAACTTTTTATTTATTCCAGGACAGTCACAGGCCAAGGAGATGTACCAGAGGTTGTTCATGATACTGGTTGGATTATACGTGATGCAAGGGAGGCAGCTGCAGTTTTATGTATACAAACACATTGCATTCCTTCAAGTCCTCCTTCCTGCCATTGGCCACTGTTTCTACCTTTAATGTCAGCCAGGGGGTGAGCCGTTTCCTCTTCTCCACTGAACTACTAAATGTCAGTTTAGGACTGGAAAGGAACACGATTGACCTGTTCTGTTATTAGCTGATAGAGTTCTGTTTCCCATCAAGCGCTGAACTGCGACTAGCTGCCAGACGACAGAAGAGGAGTGGTAATGAAGTTTCTTGCATAGTTAGGTATAATGTGTGCATCATATCGAAACCGCAGTAGAAACACAAGGGATATATTTACTAAACTGCGGGTTTAAAAAAGTGGAGATGTTGCCTATGGCAACCAATCAGATTCTAGCTTTCATTTATTTAGTGCATTCTACAAAATGACAGCTAGAATCTGATTGGTTGCTATAAGCAACATCTCCACTTTTTCAAACCTGCAGTTTAGTAAATCTAGCCCAAGGACTTGAGGTTGAAGTGCAATATTTAAGTCTTTACAAAATGTGAAATCAGAGTAGACAGGTGGGTGGACTGACGCGACTAGATGCCAACCAGTAATAGATGTAGAGGAACAAGATACACTGGCAGATATGAGACAAAGTGTAAGCCGCAAGACCAAGACGGGACATAAAGCAGAGGTCAGCCGCTAAAGACAGGCTGCAGTACTTGCAGGTCACAGACTGGTATCGGAAGAAGTACAGGGAACAAAATCAGTGCAACGACTGTAGCAGGTTATAACAGAAAACATCTTGGTGCAGCGGGTTTAAACAGGTTACACTTGCCAAGTTTATATTTCTCCCTTCTGGAAGATCTTGGCGTGGAGGTGGATTGCGTTTTCGAAGCCCCATCCCGACCACTTCACTATGAAGTGGGTAGGTTACAGGAGAGTTGCGTGCTCTTCCAGGAGTCTGGGAGACCTACCCGGAAATCAGGAGTCTCTCGGTCATTACGGCAGACAATTGACAACAAATAAAACAATTAGAGGAGCAGGCTGTATCATTTTTCTCGTAGAAGGATCAGTAAAATTGCTCACGTTACTTCTGTTTAAATATTTGCAACTGTTTAAATGGATGTTATTTATATTTCATTGAAAATAAATAAAAAGTGTTTCTCCCAAAAACATTTTTTAGAGGGAACTACTATGGATGCAATGTGTCTGTATTTCAGAACAAACGTAGTTCTGGGCATGATTAACCTGATAGAAGTAATCTGGGATTAGCTCACAAGAAACCGGGATCCTGACTGTTTGTATGGTAAATGAGTCTCACTGGGTGTACATATTACAAGTAATAAACAAAAAGAATACAGGAGAATGAACAATGTGTGGAGTGCTGGAAGAAGGAGAGGAGAAAAATCTAGGAGGGGGGGGGAGGCGAGAGGATATCATCATCATCATCATTTGCTTATATAGTGCTTGCAAATTCTGTAGCGGATATAGAAATAAGAGAGAGGTGAATATTTAAGTGTCTACAATCGTGTATACAAATTTTCACACTGGTGAAACATTCATCACTTAGAGAATGGTGCTACATCAAACATATAGGATCAGAGGTGAGATTTATGAGGGTGCATTTTATAGTCCAAGTAACAGATATTTTGATATACTAAGCTTCTATCTCAGATTCCTATATTTCTCCCCAAATCTAAATGTATCCTATGTCAGACGGAGCAATTTGTGTTAGTTTCTATTGGATAATTTTATATGTTTGTTTGATTTTAGTCACTTTTAACTATGGATTTCTTAAATGCGGGAATGGAAAACTCTGAAACTGACAGACGCCGTTCCCGCTGATCCCCTGTCAGTCGGGGAACAGACGTCTGACCTCCCCGCTTGCTGCCCCGGAGTTCTTCCGGGTTTCTCCTTGCTGTCGGGCGCATGCGCCCTTTCCTCTGTCCCGTTGCTAGTCAACGGGACGCCGCTGCCTCCGCCAATTAACGCTTCCTGTCGCTGCCAATCAGGTCCTCCTGACCATTATTTAAACCTGACTCTGGTGCCATTAGGGTGCCAGAGTAACAGGTCTACTAGCCTGTGTTACTGGTTCATTTGCTCCTGGTCTCCTGTGAGTTCTACTGTTCCTGCTTTCCTGTTGTGACCCCGGCTTGGCGACTATCCCACTATCTGAGTGACCCACATTGTACTTTGACCCCGGCTTGGCGACTACTCCTTTGGATTTCCCTTGGTACCGCATATTCCCGATTGGTGTGACCCGGACCGTCTGACCCTTTTACACTATACCGGCAACTGGCTAATAGGACCGCGACCTGTGTACCCTGTGCAGCGAAGTCCAAACCTCCTTGCGGGGGTCCCTGGTGAACACCAGGGGTACATTAGACTCCGCACCTATTAGTTCAGTAGTGCTAATACCGGTTAGTGTTTTGCTCTGTTACATTCCTCAAACGGCCTACGGCCTGACAGAAACATGACATCTTTCGCGTTCCAAATGAGCCGTCAGTATGTGCATCCAAACACAAAAGGTTTGTTCAGCGGCAATTGGCGCTGATTTGAATCTGCCCCATATAGTGCATTATGGTGAGATCCCTAATGAAGGAATGTTTGTATACATTTCCAAATCTCCCATATCAGGAGAGCTCAGATTTGAGTTTGTTTTGTGTGTTATCAATTGTTAATAATTGTTAATTGTGTAAGTTTTAATTATATATGTATGAGAGTCTGCACGACAAGGCTGCAGACATTTCACACTTATTCAGCAGTACACCTAGTTCAAAGATATACAGGTGGATGACATATGTGGGACAATACAATAGTATAGAGTGTGATTTAAAATAGTGGTTTTTGAAATATTTTAGAAGTATCTTTTTCCAAAGCTAACAGCAAGCTTACAGGGTGTATCTGCAGTGAAAGTAATCAAGCAGAACACCTGTAGATAACTTCTTTTAAAGGCAAGACGGGAGTGTCGTCTGCCCATCAAGCTAGGGCTGTGGAAGTAGTGTAAAGTGTTAAAGCTTGAGTTGTTCATTATTTAGTGTGACTGATGCTGAATAGCTTGGCTGGTGTCTAGGGAGTTGGTCTCTGTTATCTTAGCATTAGGGTCAAAAGAAAGTGTGTGGAACTTTGAGTTATCAGTGACGTTGCCATCCTGACAATAAAAGCAAAAAATTGTTCATATGTGCATCGCCAGAAGGGTGTCATTGTCACTATAACTATATATATATATATATATATATATATATATATATATATATATATATATATATATATCCATCCGTCCAGTATCTCAGATAGGCATGAGTGCAGGTGCGAACATGTGTTTATGAGAGATGGGGGGTTAAATGGTAAAGTATGTAGATAATTGTCCCCACTTCAGCTGCGCAGTCCAGCACCCAAACGTGGGTGTAACTAATAGTAGAATATTTAGATATGCATAGTCCCTTTACATAGGAGGATGACTCACTCATGCTTTCACTAACATTATCCATATTTTGTTTATTGGGTCCCATGCCAGTCTGCTAATCTTTGTAGGTTGGATGCTTTATAATATCTGTGAAGATGGAGGAATTGACGTCCACCTTACGTGTGACCTAAATTATTGAAGTATACACACACTAATTCTAGGTGGTTTCTTATTGCATATGAATTTTGAAAGGAGGCCCTGAAATTCCTGAAAGTATGATAAAGGAATGTATATCAGGTGTGTCTGCACTAAATATTGAAACAGCACAGTTAAGAACCATTAAACATTTTTAAACCATTGTCCAGTCAGCGTATAAGCTAGCAGTAATGGAATACATTAAAAATATATTAGGTCTGGAACATGGATTGATGTCCCTGAATAACAAATCTCTCAATTACATGGAATCCTTGCCCGAGCCATATCACAATTAGCTGCATGTCCAGTTCATGGGACTTCCATCCAACTAGAAGTGTCTGTGTTATGGAGCTGATAAAGTGCCCATTTCTGGCAATCCATAAGACTTCTATCGCCAACAAATTTCGGTGGCTTTGCACCTGTATCTTAAGCCTTGCAAAAGTATTCAGGATCTACAGTTCCTTTAAGAGTCACTGTGTGGCCTTCACAAAGCACCTGCAAGCTAAGGAGGAACTCCCATCTTACATTTCTCTTTCTTGCAGGATTTCAGTTTCGTGTGTCAGAGTCCATCTTTTTAGCAATGAGAGGTCCTGCTGGATTTGTATACCATTGCTAATCTTCCTTCCTTCCTTACACTAGGCACTGCCTCTGATAATCTTACAATAATGCCTTTGAGTGTGTACTCACTGAATGGTATATTACTCTTATTCAAAGAAGAGATTTATGTTGAGCTAAAAGCATCTATCAAAGCAGTGTGATATGACAGAAGAAATATGTGGAAGAACAGACCACCTTGAAAGAACATTTTCCTGAACTTGTTTGCATCCCACATTAGACTTATTAAAGCCCATGACGACCAAGCTGATATTTTCTGCAGGACAATATTGCTGACCTGGAGGATAGATCCTGCAGGAATGACATAAAAATCTGTGGCCTTTCAGAATTTATTGGTGCACCAGAGTTGGAAGCAGAAGTGTGAAAAATCTGACTCATTGAGCTTGACCCACAAATAGATAGTATACACAGGTTATCGAAACCTAAATCAGCCCTCCAGGTATGTTAACCTGTTGCATCACTTCCATCAAATTAAAGAATGGATTCCTCGGTGAAGGACTGCTGAGAGGCCTACAGTTGTTTGTAGACCTGTCTAAAGCAATGATTTTGTGATGCTGGACGGACAATACTTTTCATCCCATTCCTGTAATGCATATTCCTGCATAGACCTATATCAAATCCACAATACATCTTATTGTAGAGTCAGACCATGCCCTTCTTTTTAACATATGCAACATCCCTAAACATTATGACCCCTGCCAAAAACGATTCAAACATTATCTACTGTCTAACCCTAAATCATAAACTCCTTCACTCCACTATCACCCGTTTTGAGAGTAACAACCCTGACAGTACCTCTTTGTCAACTAGATAGTGCGAGTACAAAGCTGATATTAGAGAAAGAGTCCTTCAATTTGCTGCTAGAATAAAAAAATTGCATCAAGCCTAACTCAACTTACAAAACCAAACAGGAATGCTAAAAAGGGTTAACAAATCTGACCATTTAAGAAGAGAGCTAGGAGTTAGGCAACATACGAGAATACTGTAATTCACTTTTACTGGCTCAGATAAACAGGTCTTATACCATAATTCACTATAGATTATACACCAACACTGACCATTAACACGGACCTAAAACAATATACCAAATTGATTCCTAACAGAATAACCCCCCTCTCCCATCCCTAATAAAAATGACCAAGTGGGGTTTGTACATGTTAGACAAACCCTGACAACTTCAGGAGACTGCTCATCTTACATTCCTCCCCTAAAGTTAAGCCTCTATGGTGGGAAATGTGAAGTGCTCAACAAAGAAGTAGCATGACAAGGGATGTATAACTATTATGTATTCTATGTTTATTGGATATTCAACAGCTAAATTTAAAACAACAACATCTTTAAGGGCAAGTTTTGCCCTTTAAGACATTGCCGTTTTAAATTTAGCTGTCATAGTCGACAAATTTTGGAGATTTGCAGATATCGCAGTTTAACACATTTATCCCCCCTCCCCTCCCCCAGTGTCCGATGAGAGCTGAGCCATATTCAAAGTGGGACAAGTGCAGGAAAATAGTAATAATACTGCTTTACAATCTCCTCTTCCAGCCTCCTTTATTCTAATGTCTTATCATGCAGAGGACACCCCTTCTCTACACAGACACAGGGACCTGGCTTCCACATTTACCCTCAAACACAACAGCTATGATATAACAGAAAAGCCCTAGCTTTTGTTAACACTAGTTGATGCTGAAAGGTAAGTGCTATTTTAAGATTACTCATCCCTAGAAGTACAGCAATTATTTTATTTGAATGTCCAAAATTATGGCTCTTGCATATCCACTTTATGTCCATGTGATTTACTGTTCTTTATTTATAGAAGAATTCCATGTATTGCACGTACATAGTAAATAATTATCAATCCCTTTTATGTGCAGTTAGTTGTGTTCATTGCATGGTGAGATAATCTGCATTATACTTGCTAACTCCTGTTATGATTAAAATAATTCCCCACTGGTAATTCCCTGTACACATCTATATGTCTGGTTGAACATACCAAAATTGAGCAGTATAATGTGATCACTAAGCTGTGAAGCTAGCTATAAGAATTATGTTTTTCAGTTTGCTGTGTCTGAGTTAGGTCTGTTCTCTTGGGGTGGCAGAAGAGAACGGATCATACCAGCAGGTGGAGGTATTATTATTTTATATATATAAATATATATATATATATATATATATATATATATATATATATATATAAAATGGCATAGTAGTAGACAACATATAAGTTCCATACACTTTCTGGTGACCCTAACGCTAAATTAACAGAGACAAGCTCTCTAAACACCAGCCAACTTACTCAACCTTCGATCACATTGAACAATGAAAACATGCAGGTTTTTATACTTGATACTCCTCCCACAGTTGATGGGCAGGTGATACTGCCACTTCCCTATAGCTGCTCTGCGTTGATTGCTCTTACAGCAGTAATACACTTTCAAACCCTGTACGTTAATCATACTATTATTGTACACACATATGGCCTTCACCTGTTTATCTTTAAACTAGGTGCACTGCTGCACAAATGTGTAACTCTATTTGCATCCTTTCTCTGCAGATTGCCAACTAAATACCTCCCTTTGACACAATATATAATAACGGGGATAATGTATATTAAGATGTGACTGCCCAAAATACCCCCAAAAGATTTGCCCCATGACATTTAAATAAGAAGGCATTAATAACCATGTTTTCCTGAATGCATAGGTTGTTGTAAAGTTTGTTTACTTTTACTGTACAGTCATGGCCAAAAGTTTTGAGAATGACACAAATATTATTTTTCACAAAGTCTGCTGCCTCCGTTATTATGATGGCAATTTGCATATACTCCAGAATGTCATGAAGAGTGATCAGATGAATTGCAATTAATTTCAAAGTCCCTGTTTGCCATGACAATTAACTTTATCCCAAAAACATAATTTCCACTGCATTTCAGCCCTGCCACAAAAGGACCAGCTGACACCAGGGGGTGTCAAAGTGGAGATGTTGCCTATAGGAACCAATCAGATTCTAGCTATCATTTTGTAGAATGTACTAAATAAATGATAGCTAGAATCTGATTGGTTTTTTAAACCTGCCGGAAAACTCTCAGTTTGATACATTTACCCCCAGGTCAGTGATTCTCTTGTTAACACAGTTGAGAATGTTGATGAGGACAAGGCTGGAGATCACTCTGTCATGCTGATTGGGTTAGAATAACAGACTGGAAGGCTTAAAAGGAGGGTGGTGCTTGAAAAAATTGTTCTTCCTCTGTTAACCATGGTTACCTGCAAGGAAACATGTGCAGTCATCATTGTTTTGCACAAAAAGGGGCTTCACAGGCAAGGATATTGCTGCTAGTAAAATTGCACCTAAATCAACCATTTATGAGATTATCAAGAACTTCAAGGAGAGAGGTTCAATAGTTGTGAATAAGGCTTCAGGGCGCCCAGGAACATTCAGTAAGCGTCAGGACCATCTCCTAAAGTTGATTCAGTTGTGGGATCGGGGCACCACCAGTGCAGAGCTTGCTCAGAAATGGCAGCAGCCAGGTGTGAGTGCATTTGCATGCACAGTGAGTCGAAGACTTTTGGAGCATGGCCTTGTGTCAAGAAGGCCAGCAAAGAAGCCACTTCTCTCCAGGAAAAACATCAGGAACATAGTGATATTCTGCAAAAGGTAAAGGGATTGGACTGCTGAGGACTAGGGTAAGGTCATTTTCTATGATGAAACCCCGTTCAGATTGTTTGGGGCATCTGGAAAAATACTTGTCCGGAGAAGGAAAGGTGAACGCTACAATCAATCCTGAGTCATTTCAACAGTAAAGCATCCTGTCACCATTCATGTGTGGGGTTGCTTCTCAGCCAAGGGAGGGAGCTCACTTACAATTACAATTACAATAAAGAATGGTACCAAAACATTCTCCAAGAGCAACTTCTCCCAACCAAGAACAGTTTGGTGATGAAAAATGCCTTTTCTGGCATGATGGAGCACCCTGCCATAAGCCAAAATTGAGAACTAAATGGATCTGGGATCAGAACATCAAAATTTTGGGTCCATGGCCAGGATACTCCCCAGACTTTTATCACATTGAGAATTTGTGGTCAATTCTCAAGAGGCGGATGGACAAACAAAAACCCACAAATTCTGACAATCTCCAACCATTGATTAGGCAAGCATGGGCAGCCATCAGTCAGTATGTGCTGAGGAGGAAATGATGCATTAGTGGAACTGTTGCTTGTTGCGCCGAACCAAAGTGTGTTGATTGGATACTAGAATAATAATGACCAGTTAAACAATACCATAACATTTATTTTGAATTAAAAAACCAAAATGCTGAAAACTATTCCACAAATTATGAGCATCCATATCTGTACTCCTATATACCCCATATTTGTACCTCCGGCCCCTATCATTGGTTTCCTTGCTGGGCTCTACATGCCCAGCCCGAAACTGTCTCTAACGACAATTAAACTTTTTAATTAAAAACGTAAGTTCAATGCCATTTAGTCTGCATGTATTTTATAATATATATTATTATGTTTAAAGTGGTACAACCTGCAAATCACATTTCTCAACTGGTCCTTTCTTAGAGCACACTATGTCTTATAAAAATCCAGAATAGTGTTTTAAGGGTTTTTTTTCCAAATTCCATTAAAGATCTTGTGAGAGCATCTTGTGAGGCCTTGAACCCTCAACTGTATCCTATCCTCCATTAAACTTAATTTAATTCCCAGATTATCTGGTGCCATCATGGGAGTTAAGGTGTCTGCTTGCTGATATATTGGAGCACGTCCTCTCTAATCTTTTACTGGGATGTATTTTATCTTTCCCGTTTTATATGCAGTTTATTAGATGTAGTGTGCTCATTTTGGTTAGGATGTCCAGCGTTCCATGCTGCTCAGCACCAGACCACACGCCATCACAACACAACTGGAAATTTCGTCATAGGGCAGGTGGCTCAATGATTGATAGTCTTTACAGGTTCATGCCCAAATAGCAAACTAACAGAAATGAATGAATTATTCAGCCCATCCGAGTTCTATTGCCAGTAAAGATTGAAAAAAGCATTTTGTTTGTGCTGTGAGTACTGTCATTGCTTTCAGCTGAATTGATAGGCTGCTTTCACACTTTAGAGTCACTAGCCTCAAATTTGTTTTTCCTTTATTTGTTTTGTTTACTGGAAAATAAATGTGAAAATACTGTCTGTTTTCATCTCCTATCTTTTGGTAAAACGATTTTCTGTGGGAAACAGTGAGTTTATACGCATCAGACAGGCATAAGTAGTCCTAAGAGGTTTCTTTTGCTCCTTCCTCCTCTCTAAACACGTCTGATAAGAATCTAAAGAAGTTATACCAACAATCAGGAAGGGGAGACGGAGGTTTGAGCTGGGATTTTTAAAACACACACATAGGAGTAGTATGGCAGGCACTCTCACATAATGCCCTGGAAGCCTTCCTGCCTCCACTGACGTGCACTTTAAATAAAAAAGAACAGCTTCAAAGTTAAGTTTTAAAACTGAAATTCACTGATATGCAAAACTGTATTACTTCCTACTAATTAAGTACTAATTATTTAAACACTAAAACTACAAAATTAAATGAATATGTACTGCTCTACTCTTTCATTTCCTTTCATAACTATTCTTTTTTATTATTACAGTGTATTTTTGCATACTCACCTTGTGAGTCCTTAACCATTGTGAGTCTTTAATTGGCTTTCATTTAACTACGTGTAGGTAGGTACTTGGTTTTTGTTAGATTTGAAAAATATGCCTATTCAACAATCCACAGTAAATGCATTAAACCCACCAAACCTTTTAGGAACAAATTCAAAGTAAATATTTTCTGGTATGTCATCACTGAAATCACAGTGACAAGAGCCATTTCTGGAAAGGCCAGCTAAGTCCTGACTTGGCGAGGCAAACTGTCCCCTCTTTTGGAGGAGTAAGGCATATAAAGCCAAATGACCTTAAACTCATTTGCATGTTCAGTCAAGCACTTACCCATCTTTAGCCTTTTCTTTCTACCTCCCCATCCATTATTCAACAGATGTCCCGCCCGAGGCGCCTAGTTTCCACCCCACCCCCACCCCGCCAGATACATGGAGCCGTCCATTGCTCCTTCCCCTGTACACCCCGATGCTCCCTCTCCTTTTTCTGGTCCCCAGTTCCTCCGGCGCCTGTAGAAGTGCCAGGCGCTGGAGATCTTTGAAGGCTTCCACTGCTGCACCCTCCAGAGGCGCACGGGAACCGGAGCTCCATGCGAGCATCGGCCGTCATTGGCGGTCACTGGCCGCGGCGTGTGCAGTGTACCTGCCGCACAGTACTCGTCCCACTCTGGTGCTGATGCTCACAATCCTGCCAGTACACGGGTGTCGAGGGTTGTTACAGTCAATGGGGTGACAAGCTGCATCATCTAAGGGATTTTAGAAATCAGAACACAAGTAGGAACACAGCCTTTGCCCCCCCAACTTGGGTCATAAGCTCCAGAATGGGGTCTAAGGTATCTGGGGCAGTGCCTACTGGCTCAGCTCCCCTCACAATAAGGCCTTCCCATCCCATCAGTTACTCCAGCCCCACCAGCTTATCAGGAGTTTGGACCAGCAGCCTCCCGAAGCACCACTCAGCAGCTCCCATCCTGTGACTATTTGGGGTACCCACCCCCGACCTCTATTCCTACCACTCCCTGGGCCCTCACTCCTGGTCAGGAGATCAGCAGACGACACGAGGGGTAGCCGGCTGGCACAAACGGGGATTGGGGCTGAACTTTTCATTGGTTCAGCCTCACCTATGCCACGTCGCACAGCCCCATTCCATTCCTTGGGGACCCCACCTTCCTCACCCATATCTTTCCTTCCATTCCCCACTCCTCCATGGCAGGCCCCAGCGCCCAAGTTGGATGGAGGCTCCCCTGGACTATTGCCCAGTCTGCCCCCACACTAGCCTGATAGTGACCCACTGGCCAGTTGGTCCGCACCATATTCCCCCTGCTTTCCCTTTCTCATCTCCCTGGTTTTCCAGATCTGCCACACAGTCACCCCCTCCCAGCCCTTAAGGCAGTCGAGATCACTCACTCTTGCCTCACGTTCCCTTAGATTTCCGCCCCCCCCTGAACCAGGTTTCAATGTGACGCCTCTTCCCCTACTAGCTACTTTGCCCACTTTGGTGGCCCACGTCAGCTCACAAATGCATTCTGTTTTATAAGACGTCATGAACGGACTGGGGGGTCAGTCAAGCACAGCAGCAGTTTGGGTATTGCACAAATTTTCACCATCGGGCATACCGGTAGCCCTGGGTAGCAGTGAGCATGAGAGATGGGATGTTCCTGCACCTCCCACACGTAGTCCACCACTTTCATCATCTAGTAATAACTCCTCTGACACTGAGCCAGGGCCATGCAAGCTGCTAAAGATTTTGCATCAACACTTTAGCGGTTACAAGGGTACAAAAAGTTTAGCACTGGCAGGGTCAGAGTGGGAATCACTCATCCCTTTGCTAAAGGAGGAAGAGGTACGTCACATTATACCAGACATATTGGTAGTGCACCTAGGGGATATGATTTAGGGAAGGGGAAATTACTGAATTTGTTGATAGAAATCAGAGAGGATTTGCACACCATAAATGCTTACTGGCCATCAGTGTGCATATGCTGGTCCAACGTTATCCCCAAACTTGTGTGGAGGGCACCTATATCTCGCTCTATTATGAAGACCTTTCTGTCTAAAGTTAACAGGCTGGAATTGTCATTGCTCACCCTTTAATTGTGGTAGATTAGATAAGTTGCAGTTTTATAGACCTGATGGTGTCATGTATGTTTTTTGTAGAATTAATTCAGGCTACATGGTAACAACTGTAAGCAGCAGCACTAATTCCCATAATTTATCCATGACTTTGGGACAACTATAGCAGGGGGGAGCAGTAGTATTTTACTGTACAAAAACATGTGAATTGGTCCAGATCTGTAGAGAATGTAAGAGAGGGCAACCAGGATCAGAATTAGTGACAAACATTTTAGAATTTTAACTCAGCCTTGAGGAGTCATTTGCATTAATTAGATAACCTCTGTAATTGTTCTGTGAAGCTGGAGGCTGTGTCCTGTGAACCACTGCAGTTATATAACAAGGTGACTATCTGTGCAGTATGACACATTTCCACATTGTATTGGATTGTATAGTTGTAGTTTTTTAAACTACAGTATTTAAATAGAGGACATGGCCTGCCAAGCATGAAACTGCATGACTGTAGCATGTGATGTGATTGACTGGATGCCATTAGAGTCTTGTTACCTTATGGTTGAGTTGGATTTCTCTATATACCCAGGCCCTCCTGTGGTGCGCTGGCTGTCATCCCTAGAAATAATTTGTCAGAGTGCAAGAATGTTTTATTTTTATAACAATAACATTAGAGGGTCTGCACTTACTAAGCAAACATATTAAACCCACTCTTGCCTACATCCACTTTGAATTTCAGCATCAGAAATGAGTCCTGTAGTTTATTTCATTGTTAGCACAACCCTAGGCTTTCTCAAGTCATGCGTGACAATGCTTGATGTGTGGCAGGAAGCTTCAAACCATATTGGTAAATTAGAAATCTTATAACATGCTGACACTTCTATGTAGAAAGAAGTCACAAAACTTGTAGCACAAGAGCCATAGATCTAAAAGAAATGTTCAACCACACTTATTATAATTGTCTTCTAAAAACAAAATGTGTCTTCAACTGCAGGGAAAGCATTGATGACCTTCACAGCAAAATATAATGCAAACCACAGTATCTCAATTTCAACTAATTTTGTGTGTATACATATATACAGTATATATAGTAGCAAAAATGGCAGCAGGCCACTAAGTTAGAGACTAATATTTTTTCTGCAGTCTGCAGCCTCATGCTGCAGGCAGGATTAAGGGGGCTATGCATCAAGCTTGTCTGACACTTAAAAGATGCAGAAACTAATGTTTCCGCATCTTTTAAGTTTAGTTCCCATGTATTAACTGTGTAACGGAGGAGATTTCACAGAAATCTCCTCTGTTTAAGCAAATATCGTGCAGCATCACAGCCTGCGATGTTCTGCAATGCATCAAGCTTTGATAAGCTTGCGTTGCGCAGACAGGTAACGCCATCTCAGGTTGGCGTTACGTGTCATTTCCTATGGGATTCTGCTGAAGCCTCTTCGACTTCGCAGAATCCGTTACAGTAGAAATGCTGTGCATGCGCACAGCACTTCCTTCTATCACCGCTGCCGATAAGTAGAGAAATTGAATCGCAGGAGAGGGCTGCCAGAGTAGCCCCAGCATGATGCATTCAAGCGGTGCATAAATATGCATCACAGCGATGCATATTTAGTTGCACCGCATCTTATTGATGCATAGACCCCCAAGTCTCCACACTTCTCCACACACAAAGCACAGAATCACAGGTGGAGCTTGTGGGTGTGCCTAATTAATTAAGGGTTCAGCTAGTTATTGCTTGTGAGGAAGCTTAAATAGCTGGACTTGTGTTGTGGCCAATTGCCGATGACTAGTGAAGGGACTGTGGGCTGAGTCATTAAGGAGAGCACAGCATAAAAAGGAGTAACTTTCCACCTGGGCAGAACCATGTTGCATTGGAGAGGGAGGCAAATTTAAAATGTAGGGAAAGATTTATATTTGGGGTAAGGCATGTCCTAGATCAACTTTATAATTCAGTGTACAAATAAGCTATCAAGTATTTGTGTGCTACATGAAAAAACACAGTATTTAACTTATGTGCAAAATAAAAAAACTATTTTGCACCCCTTGCATTGTAACATGGTTTTGTCCAGGAGAAAACTTACTCATTTTTTTGTCTTACTTTCCTTGATGACTCAGGCCCAGTGTACGTAAAATGCATTATTTTTATCACTATCTGCCAGTGATAAGGTATGTCTTAAAATGGATTTTGTGTGAAGGGGAAGTTCAAGAGTGTAAAGGGCACTGGCAACACTGCTGCCTGTTTGAATCAATCATTCGGAGACAGGGTCACAGTGCTGGACCATTAAAGCCTTCCCATGAATCCAGATTGGGTTAGTGCTGCAGTGCAAGTAAGATCGTTCTCCATCCAAAAATAATAATGGATTATAAGATATGGGATTTGTTTTTTCCTGTGTGTTGAAGGAAGTACTCCATCATGCTTTACTTTGAAATATAGTAAAAGTGGTATTATTTCCCTTTAATTTCTATTGAAATAAATTCTGTTTATGCTACAAATGACAGCAAATAGTATTTTATTTGATACCAGTATAAAAGTAGAAAAGCAAAATATGTTTTGCATATAGCAGGTCTTCAGGACCAGAAATCTATATAGGCAGTGGGGTTTTTTTTATTATTAGTTTATTTTATCATGAATATTTGTCAGCAGGGAACATTCGCTTCAGTGATGCCGCTGATTGACGTGCTCAGCAGCAGTTCGGCTACTGGCTCTGGTTTAATATTCATGTTAATGGCAAGCTGTCATTGAGAATGCATATTCTAATTGATAAATGAGACTGCTATAGTATTATTGTCATAATGGATAATCCAGTGCCTCATTTGTGGAGTTTTTTTCTAATGACTCGGGATAATATCTACATATCAAGAAAAACAAGTCAATTGTGCATTTTAATAAATATACTCGGATTCTAGTTAAAGCCATACGTGAGCAGTGAACTGGAAAAAAAAATCCTACGGGGGGGGGGGACTACAGTAATAGTTTGAAACAACTTTAATTATTAAAAATCAATACTCAATTTACAGCGCACCTTGTTTTAAAATTGCATTGACAGTAGATAATATTGCAATCTCAGTAAAGATGACAATGATTCATTGTTATTTACAAGCTTCTCTTAGTGACTGCAAATTAATACCGTAGGGTGGTGTTAAAATGAGGCCCTGAGGGTCTATCATAAAAAAAAAAAAATAATTTGAATTGAATAAAAATAAATTTACCTGTACAAGCATATGATTCATAATACTGTAACTTTTATGGAATAATAAAATGGCAATTCCATGGGTCCATCTACTTGACCTTACTCTTTATCTTTGTTCATTTTTAAAGGAGAAATCCATGAATAGTAATATTATAATGCTAATCCTCTTCTCTACTAATATTGCAGGGCTCACACTTGTGGGTGTGGCAGATGTGGACAACTGCAATCTTGAAAACAGCCGGTGAGTGCATGAATGGATCATTAAATTATTATTTTTCACTTTCTCTTTTGAGTCCAACTTAGGGTCCTGTTAACGATGATATTAAAAATTCAACTGTTGATTGAGAATCACAAATGCACCTTTTACAAGAGCTAAAAAATGCATCGGTACACTTATGTTTCTGCTATTGTATTTTCTGTTTCACGTACCATGCAACTTGATGTCTAGTGTATAGATGCAGAAAATGCAAAAAATGTGGCAGTCATCATTATCAACTTGAAACTTGCAACAGGCCTATAGCTGCACAAAGATGTGTATTCTAAAAAACAGATCTTAAGGATGTGTCTGAGTCAAAATTGGATTTGAACAGCAGTTACGTCTTACTGTGATATCTCTTTTTCCATCCACGCACTTAGCCTGGCTCAGGCTGCAGTCTGTAGACTACACAGTGGCTAAGTGGTTAGCACTTCTGCCTCACAGCACAAGGGTCATGAGTTCAACTCCTGACCATGGTCTTATCTGTGTGGAGTTTGTATGTTCTTTCTGTGTTTGCGTGGGTTTCCTCCGGGTGCTCCAGTTTCCTCCCACACTCAAAAACATACTGGTAGGTTAATTGGCTGCTTTCAAGTTAACCCTAGTCTCTCTCTCTCTCTCTCTCTCTCTCTATTTCTGTCTGTGTGTGTATGTTAGGAAATTTAGACTGTAAACTCCAATGGGGCAGGGACTGATGTGAATGAGTTCTTTGTACAGCGCTGCGGAATTAGTGGCGCTATATAAATAAATGGTGATGATGATGATATTTATTTTAGATATTGTTTTGCAGCACGGTTGACATTCTCAAACCATTGAGACTGATTGAGAAGAACAACAAAAAAAACATTCTACAGCTCCAATATGAAACCTATAAATAGTCTGAGAGTTTGGTGCAAAATTTTAAACGCAAAAATAAATAATTATAATTTATAACTATTTTCATAAGATCGTATTAGGCTTACCTTCTTCTGGAGTAGACCGATCAGCCAAGGATATCATACCAGTCAATTGTTTTGGCCGCAAATAGTTTTATTCACCAGGCATAAAAACAGAAAATAAAAGTCCTAGCCTGTCCCGCTTCTAACTTATACATGGGAACTCCCTCTCTAAAGTGAGGAACCTAGTGTCCCACACACATACAAAACAATCAAACCTAGAGATCTGAAAATGCTGCATCTCTCTGGAGCCATCTGACCTCCTCCCCATGTTTTGACAGAGTGAATGAACTGCCTAGCAGCCTTTTACCAGCACATCAGGTGCAACTTCTGATTACTAGCAACTTGCTAGCTAGTTGGAAAACCTTCTCTCTCCATTCCTACCCCAGGGACCCTTATATCGACTCTTTCTGCAGCTGAACACACTCTTTGGGAAGTTTTTTCCCACACACAGACAATCTCCCTGGGGTTTTTATAAAACAAACAACAGGAATTCAGGACAAATATACCTGCCATTTGCTACTTACACAATGCATTTGTCACACTATGCACAATTTTGAAGATGTTATCTTCAAGGTATTTCAATCGGGATCTAGATTAAATCAATTTTGCTTATAACATAACGCAACTGATTCTTTAAGGCACGCAAACGACCGCATTATTTGTTTCTTATTCAGGCATTCGCACAATCATATTCAACTAGAAGCGGATCTGTAGAAACATCTTTTGTTGAATACAGGTGTAGGTACGCTCTACTTATACAGCACTTCCCATACTGAGACAGATATAATAAACTGCTAAATACATACAATACATATGTTGAATATAAAGTCCCCAGAATGTACAGAAAAAAAAAACAAATATTGTCACCTGTTAATATAGTAATCAATGAAAAAACATTTAATAAATGTCTACTGTACATATAATTCATTTTTACAGTTCTCGATTGCAAACACATGTTCTAGCATGCATACATGACCATGTTATCTCTATCACTTGGCACTTATACCTGACCTGTAACTGGTACAAGTGATACGACAGAAAAACACGTACCTGAGAGACACCCAAAGCTTGAATCAGACACTGCTGCGTGCACTTAAGCTTGGCACAGCCTTACTGTACATTGACTACATGCATATGGCCCTTCCCCGTTCTGCCCATGAAATTGTAGGTTTTCAATGATAAAATGGATGTACTTGCGTTCAATGGCATATAGTTAATTTCTGGGCATGTGCAGTGCAGTTTAATGCAAAATATGGCATCTATCAACATTTACATTCCTTAAAGTATCAGGCCCATAATCACTAACAAGACTTGTTGAGAAATTTGGTACGGATATGGGAAGTATTTTCCTGAATTCTTGGGATTTAGGGTCTTCTGAATAAGGGTTTCTTTCTGTAATTTGGAGCATCTTGCTAAAAATAAGCTCATTTTCATTTTAGTAAGAATGCTGTATTTTCCCACTACCCCTAATCCTCTTCTCCTCATGACATTGGTTATGGTGTATGACACTAATAGGTTAGATATCCCATACCTGTATGACACTGTTTTGAAAAATGCTGAAATATTAGGACCGGACTAGAATTAAAATTAGAAGAAAATACAGTTTATTAAAGCGTATCACGGAGACTAACCCTAAATGATATGTTGAAAAAGGGTCATAACTAAAAGTAAAAAAAAAACAACTCTGTTCTAGAGCATTAACAACTCTTTGCATATTTCCTTTCAGTTACTTGGCTGGTATTTAAAAAGATATTCACAGCACATGTCCCCTGGTGTGCATGTTTTACTGATGTGTTATTATTGCTGAAGGTGCAAGTACAAGAATCTGCAATCATTTTACTTGAAAGTTTGTCTTTGTGATAGCTTTTGTGTATCTGTACTGTTCTTGCTTTGCAGAGCATAACATAGCATATTGTACTAGTATGTTTTATATCCCAACATATTATAACAGCAGTGAACAGCAATTCATTTTACCTTCAGTGCCCAACCTAGCAGAATGACCTACCAGCAACCCCCATGCAGTGTTACTGTTCCTTGTGTTGCCTGATGTAATAAAACTACTAGTCTGTGTATGCACATTTCTTTACATTCTCAAAGCTCCTGTTGCACTGTTGCCATCATAGCAAGCATTATAGGCGAAAAGCTGCTAAGCATTTACTTATCCCTTTCCAGTTAAAAGTGTAGTATTACGAAAGTGTATCAGATCTATGAGGATCAGAAGTGAATGTGTACTGATGACTAATTTTGGCAAGGCAAGTCTTTCTGTGAGGTCATAAGGATATAGTCTTGTAGATGAATATATGGGACACTGCATGGATCCAGCTCTACCCAACAACATTGAAAGTAGACACAATGCATTTATTGATAACCTATCATGAGGGTGTGTGTGTATTGTATGTGGTTTCTGTGTGCCCTTTATCGATAGAAATGCCCATTTTATGGTTCATAATTTAAGATCAGCCTGAATGTACTCCTCCATAGTTGTTGATAAAGTGGTTAAAGAAGGTCACATAGTTAGAATGGCTGATACACTAAATTATACAGAATTTGCATTTGATCTTTTTTGGAATAGTTCAAAATAAGGATCAGGGTCAATTCCATCTAATTTATTACTGATTAGGCCTACGTTAATAATGGCAGGCACTGGATTTTGCAGTGTGTTCTACACATCCTTTGATGCAATTTGGTGGCTGGAGAAGTGGTATTCCGGTCTGTGATTGATAAATTTACAGTCAGTTGACCTTCTGTATCCTACTTGTACACCTATTGCTTTCAGCTGCTGCACTGATCTTGGGTTGGTCGGGTCTATGCGGATTGCTCCCGTGTATATTCAGTTCCATTTCCATTATCACTACTTACACCGCTTTCATACTGCCGCCCCGGCAATATCCCGGGTTTTTCAAGCCGGGTTTTTGCAGGGGCTCGGAGCGTCCCAGCTCAGAAACACCATTCATACTGCACTTCGGACCCGGGAATTTCCCGGGTTGACCCCATTCATACTGCACAAGTCTGTGTCCTGGCAATTTGTGGGAGTCATCACCAGAGCAGTTTTCATTGGCTGAAAAATGGTGATGTCATTGAAAGGTGACTGTTTTTTTGACGCATATAGATAATGCAAAAGTGGGTGGTGATTGTTTACCACATTACTTTTCATCATGGCCGACGACTCACTTTTGTGTAGCCCAGAGTTCATGTTTAATAGTGTGTTTTTGCTGTTTTATGCAGCAAATGAGAGTTTGCTGCAGCTGCTGACACTGTGCACTCTTGCACAGTCCCAGTTCAGGAGGAGGAAGGCGAAGTTTATGGCACAACAGAAGAAAACTCGGTGTCTGTATATGCGCAGGAGGAGAGCTTTTCTCAGGGCCAGCATTGCCTCAATTTTGAGATTCAAAGCTGCCAGTAACCGAACCATGCGTGCCAGAGAGCGTAGCCATGGAGAAGCTTTCTGGTCTACTGTGGAAGCGTTTGAGGAACAGCAGTGGATGCAACACTACAGAATGTCACGTGGGACATTTAACTATGTGCTGGACCTTATTACCCCGGCACTTTCCAGGAAGGCCACTAACTTTGGGAAACCTATTCCACCATGTAGGCGCCTTTCTATTGTGTTGTGGTGGTATGCTACCCCTGGAGAATACCGGACAATCTCCTGCTTGTTTGGAGTGGGGATATCCACGGTGTGCACTCTAGTGCATGAAGTCACCACGGCATTGCAGGAAGCCCTGTATCATCGCTTCATCTCCTTACCGCAAGGTCAGCGCCTGGATGATACAATTGCAGGATTCCTGAAGCGTGGGTTTCCACAGTGTGCTGGAGCCATAGAAGGGACACACATCCCCATCATTGCCCCCACAGACAACCATGCGGATTACTACAACCGCAAAGGCTGGCATTTCATCATTCTGCAGGCTGTGGTTGACCACAACTATTGGTAAGCATTTTTTTATGGGGTTTTTTATGTGACTGTGCTATGTGTAATGCGTATTGTAAAACATTGCTATATGTATTTTTTTATGTCAGTTTCACAGATGTTTTTAATCGGCTGGCCTGGACATTCCCATGACGCCAGAGTTCTAGCAAATTCAGACCTTTACCAAATTGCTGAGGAAAGACAAGATGGCTGGCTGTTCCCTAGAGAGGTAAATATAGGTGTAATGTTGTATGATGTTTTTGTAATTGAAGCTTATATACTATTGTTTGCTATCAATATTGTATGTATTTACTGCTCCTTTTTATATATAGGGATGTACCACTTGCAAAATGCATTTTCACCATATAGTACCAAGTGTACTGCGTTATGTGACCAATATTTTTAACATGGTGACGTGAAACTGCATGTTTTTATTTACAGAAATCTAAGTTTGTTGATGGTGTGGAGATACCGGTACACATCATTGGGGATGCTGCTTACCCTTTGAGGCGCTGGCTGATGAAGGGGTTCACTCAGCAACATCACCTGTCTCAGGAACAGATCCGGTTTACACATACCCTCAGCTCGGCTCGGATGGTGGTGGAAAATGCTTTTGGGCGCTTGAAAGGACGTTGGCGCTGTCTATTGAAGCGCATTGACATTGACACCAAGCTTGTGCCCCACGTGGTTGCTGCTTGCTGTATTTTACATAACATTTGCGAAATACAAAAAGAGCAATTTCTACCTGAGTGGAATGTGCAGGAATCTGAAATGTCAGTGCTGTCAGTGGACTCCAGTACTTTTGAAGAAGAGCGCACCAATACCTCTGCTGAACTTATTAGGACCACCCTCACTGCCAATTTGACCTCACTTGTTTGAATGTACCACACAAATGTAAAAGTAAAAAATATATGTTTATTTCACGTATTGTATTTTGTTTTGTACATATTTCCTCATATGTCTCTTCACAAAAATATAAAATGACACAATACAAAAGTGCTTACTTGCATGTAGAAAAAAAAAAAATATATACACAAGTAGTAAACAGAAGACACAAATGTGCCCAAACAGTAAGTGCAAATTTGCTTTTCACGTAATATGTGAAGCTAACGGCGTGTTTCCAGATCACACGTAACATACATGATAACAATTAACTGTTAAACATTTGTCCATAAAACATGATTATTACAATTGCCAATATTGTGGCATTTCTGGTTGTGGAGTGGTTTGGTTACCAGGTGGGTATTCTATGTTGGGGTTACCCATAGGTTGAGCATGTTGTGTATTCTGTACCGGGTTTGGAGGGTTATTGTTGCCTAACATGGGTTGCCCCCGCTGGTACATAGGATAATGTCCGTCATAATAGTAAGGACTTGGAGGAGGTGCCTGCATCCGTGAGAGGAGTCTGTCCATGAATCCCATCATACAATCACGATTTTCGCGTAACACGCGTACCTGCATGTTCATGATTTGCATGAGGAAAGAGTCCTGGAGATCCCGCTCATTGTCCATGAAACGCGGCAGTTGTGTATTCTTGTGTTCCCTCATGGTGCTGTCCATCTCCCGCAGTTAATCCATCATGACAGTTGTCATTGTTTTAGTTGCTTGCTCCATTTCGTTGGGCCTTTTGCGTTTTTTAGGAACGTTGTAAACTGTACGTAGAAAAAAACACAGTAAAACATACATTAGAATATATAATGTGGCAGAACAAAAAAGCAGTGTTGTAAGCTGATATGTGCTTGAGGCCTCCTCCCTCTTGCCCAGTAGTTTTGCACTGCAACATATGCGTGTTAATGTTTTAATACTTTGGAGTGTATTATATTTGTCTTTTGGGTTTTTTGTTGATATAGTTCTCTTTTTTAAGTTATGTAGATATATTGGTATTTGGTTTGCATTTATGTTGATATACTTCTCTTTTTTTGCAAGTTATGTTCAAACATTTTTTTTTTTTTTTAAAGTTATGTAGATATATTTATTGGTATTTGGCTTGCATTTCTGTTGATATAGTTCTCTGTTTTTGGCAGTTATGTTTATACAGTTAATTTTTTTTTGCCAATTATGTAGATATATTGGTATGTATATATAGTTGGTTATTATGTGAGATTATTAAAAATACTTACTGTTGGAGCGTAAACTGGGACCTGGCGTAGACTTTGACACCGGCACTGGTTCTGGCTGCGTTTCTTGCGAAGTATTTGTAACGACTTGCGCAGCAGGGAATGGCTGTGAATCGTTCAGTTCGTCCAAAGAAATGTTGGTGTCATCTGTTGTGGCAGAGCACTCCAGTTCTGGGGTGTCTTCTATAGAATCTTCTATTATTACCGTTGCGGCCTCGCTTGTCTGTGTGCTCTCTGGTGGTGTTGGTATAGCCGCATCCACATTGCTAGAAGATGACAGTGCAATTGGATTTGTCAGAGGAGAATGTCCAAAGACCATATTGCACTGGTCATAAAAGGGCCAGTCCATTCTTGCAGCGCCACTTTTGCGCCTGTTGTGGTCATGGACTTTAGTGTACTGCTTCCTCAGGGACTTCAATTTGTTCAGGACTTGTTGCTGTGTCCTCTTTATGCCACGTTGTGTGAGTATTTTGGCGATGTTGTAGTACACTGTGGCATCCTTCACAGTCCCAGTCACTTGCCTTCGAATTTCTTCCTCCCCTCTGACATTCAGCAGCTCACGCACCTCTTCCTCCATCCAGTGTGTCATAATTGCTGTTAATACACACTTTTTCAGTGAAATAAAAGCAATTTTCTCCAACAAACTCTGATTCTGCTTCAGCTTGATCTGCACTCCACCATCCACCATTTCTCCTAAACTCCTTCTTGAATCTTCCACGGGCTCCCACCGATGACATCATCCTCCAAAGACAGGCAGACAGCCAATCAGCTTGTTTTCTGTGCAACCCGGGTTGAAAAACCCGGGTTGCACCATTCATAGTGCAGGCAACCCGGGTCCGACCCGGGAATTACCCCTCGATAAATCCCGGGTTGAAGACCCGGGTTTTTAGACCCGGGATTTTTGACTTGTACCATTCATACTGCACCAAGACCCGGGTCGTTTGAGCTCGCCCCGGCAAAAACCCGGGATTTTGGTGCAGTATGAATGGGGTATGAGATAGATTGCTTCAAGTTTGGAGTCCCATAAACAGTTATCAAGTTTATGCCCATTGAATTGTTTTTCTGCTGGATAGTGTTTGTTGTTTTTTTCAAGCTGGAAGGCCCTTTGTGCAGTAGTTTGTGAGTCTCATAAGGTTACCACCAGCAGCTACAGTTTCTGACTCAATTCTTAACCAAATTGTTCACCCATCTAATGGAAAGAAAAATAAGAGATTTTCTAGTTCCTACTCCAAGAATATAGTGACGGAGTCATAAAAGTTTATTTTGCAACCGTCTGCTGTCAGTGTTACTACTTCTACTTTGCTGATTGACTCACCACTATTGGCTTCACACCCACCAGCCTTAGTCTCTAGAGGTTCATTTCAATCTTAAGCTGTTTAGATGCCTGCTTGTTCCAGTCCATGCCAGTCGGTGCGTTCCTCACTAAATTGAAACAGGTGTTTGTATTTAATTTAATTTTCTTTGTGTTTGTATTTAATTACATATTGAAAATATGTCTTTTGCATTTCTCGATTACTGTCAAGACTTTATTCTCTATTGTATATATGACACTTCATTACATTATTATGTTGTGTGCAAACATGGTAATGCGACTTGCATTTGCTACTAACACTGTCAATCCATATTTCTATGCTATCATGATGCATACACACTTGTAAACCTGACATACGTCTGACACGACCACTAACTACTCTTTTACAGATAGACACATCTTGACATGTGTCAGACTTCGCATATTTTTTGCGCTTTTTGTGTGTGCGACTTCTCTTACATACGTTCAGGGTGCAAATGCCTCCACATTTAAATGAGCCTCAATGTATCCCCAATTTATGTTACACTCTCTGACACCCTCTCTTTTCCAAACTAAATGGAGAGATGCATATATCCTTAAGTGTACTGGCTCTAAGATTGATTTTTCTATGTCCTTTTCCGGTGTCACTTTTCATAAAACACTTGATGTTCTTGTGACGCAACTTCTTACCCAGCACAAGTGTTCCTCAATCTAACTTTGCAGTGCTGGGTCTGCTGTGCTCCAATCAAGACTTCCATCCAAGAAGCTAGAGCTCTATATAAGATAAACACAGATACTGCTATATTTTCCAGATTATTACATTTATGCCAGTACCCCAGCGATCACTCCTGCGACCATTGAGAAACAACTGACCTTGTTCCTTATGTTAAACCTTGACTCCTGTTACTGACCTTGGCCAGTTCATATGACCTGGTACCAGATCCTGTTCCTTTATTCCTGATAGTAACTCCTTGTATAGGCCTCTGTCTATCTGACTACACTACTGACCCTTACTCCTGAACTAGAGTATTGTACTCCTGTTGCTAACCATAGAGCGTCAGCTATAAGATTTATTTCCTACATAACACCAGTAGTTTCTTGGCGAGAATAATCTGTCCAAGATGCTTATCTGACTTTGTTCCTGGTCCTGTACATTGATAACAGATATTAATTGCCAGTCTAACTACTCTTCGGACCCTCACTATTGAACTTGAGTCTAAGGGGTAAATGTATCAAGCAGCAGGTTTCTGGCAGGTTTGAAAGTGGAGATGATCCCTATAGCAACCAACCAGATTCTGTTATGAACACCAAGTAAAACAGAAGTGTTTCTATAAACAAAGTATGTTTATTAAGGCAGATACACATGGAAAGCCAATTGGTGCAGAGAACCTATGAACAGCAACTCAGAACAAGCAAAGGTGTGTTTCAAATATATGAAATGGCACAACAGTTTCAGGATATGAAGGGTTAACTACAATACAAGATAGCAGGACAACCATGTTTGAACAACATATGCAGGAAATCATTAATTGTTCAGTCTATAGCAACTCAGATTCAAGGTTGGGTGTAATACTAGTAGTGGTCTGTATGGAGATGGTACTGGAGAGCAACTCAGTACAAGCAAAAGCCAGATGAAGCTGAAAATCTGGATGGTAGAAAACAGTGAGCACAGGTAAGTCCAGAAGAAGCAGACATTCGGCACCACATTCCTGAGGCTGGGGAAATGGTATCACAGACGAAAGCAGAGTCAAATACCAGGCAAAGGATCAGTTCAGGCAGCGATATGCATAGTTGGAGTCACAGGTTAAGGGTCAATCCAGGAAGCAATCAGGGATGGTTAGGTCACAAGCAGAGGTCAAACCAAAGTAACAAACTGTAGCAAGTCATTCACAAGGATAGCAGACAAACGATGAACTGCAAGGAACACTAACTGAGGCAGGTATATAAAGCAGTGGAACAGATGCAGCCACTAATCAGGGAAGGAGATTAACTCCTGCAGGCGAAGTGGAATTTTTAAGAGCAAAACAGCAGCACCTCTGGTGGTATTGAGGTACTGCAGTCACATACAAGATAAAGGCAGAGCCCTAACAGATTCTAGCTTTCATTTTATAGAATGTACTAAACCAGTGGATTGCAAAATTTTTCAGTTCAAGGCACCCTTAGGGTCTCCAAATTTTTTTCAAGGCACCCCTAAGCCAAAATAATTACCAAGTAGTCCCCCGCCTTGCTTACCACTGGCCCTGGCCAAGGCACCCATGTGAGATCTCCAAGGCACCCCAGGGAGCCTAGGCGCACAGTTTGGGAACCACTGTACTAAACAAATGATCAATGGAATCTGATTGGTTGCTATAGGCAACATCTCCAGTTTTCAAACCTGCTGGAAACTTGCAGCTTGATACATTTACCCCTAGATCGCCATTGCTGCTAATTCTAGAAAAATGACAGTAGTTAATCTGACAAGTAGTCGTTTCAGAATAAAATCTGAATATGTTTTATTAATGTTGCTAGGTGAAGATTGTAATGTAGTTGTAAGGTCTGTGGCTTACTTCTGTCTTCACTAGAGCAGGAGAAACCAATCCATGATGTTTTGTGGAATTTAGGTGCTATATTTTTACTGGCACCATTGAAGTGTAGTACGTTGTGAGCCTGGTGGGTACCTATTCAGGCTGACCGATGACTTAAAAATGTGCTAGGGTTCTGGAGGAAACCGTACCATAAATCTACAGATTTGCCTTGGTATTTGATATAATGTAATTGCAAGCAGCCACCCAATAAGCTTATAATATTCCTCTACCACCCTCTTAATGCCCCTAGGTTACCCTATTACCACTCTCTACACAGCTAACACAAGACAGCAACCCTTTGAACAACATAGATGTATGACTGAGCATACAGCCCACTAAATACTTTGTAGGATATAAGGTAATATTTTCATTCTATAGCTTCTTCTCCAGAACAAGACAATAGTTCTTCTTCCTCACCAGAGGTTTCCAAATCTACAGAAATGGCTACCTTGACTAATTCCACCTCTATTGATTGCTCCGTGAATCCCAATCAAGATATCGGGGCGATCTTACAACTAATAAAATCCTTACCCACAAAGGCTGAACTTCCTTCTAAGAAAGATTTTGAATTATTAGAGTTCAGACTAAAGGAAACAGTTAAGAAGGAAGTTGCCCTTCTGCAGGCTGATCTGACCCGTCTATCATCAAGAATATCTACATTAGAGGATTTTAAGGATGAGGTCGTGACACGCCACGATCATCTTAATGATACAGTAGCTCAACAAGCTCAAGAATTACAACTACTACAAAGTAGAGTTGATGATCTTGATAACAGGGGCCGCAGAAACAATTTGCGAATTTGTGGGATTCCTGAGGACATATTTACACAAGATTTAATTGCATTCCTCACTAAGGTTTTTAATAAAATTTTAGAACAAGACCTTACCACCAACATTCAGTTTGACAGAGCCCACAGATCATGAGGTTCTCCATCCGAACGCCCAAGAGATGTAATCTGTCGTCTACACTATTTTGTACAGAAGGAAGCAATTCTCCAAAAATCTAGAAAATTAAATACAATAGACTATGACGGCATCAAACTTCAGATATTTCAGGATCTCTCATGGCATACCTTACAACTACGCCGTATGCTCAAACCCTTAACAGATATTTTACGTTCTAAGAATATTAAATATCGTTGGGGATTTCCTCTCAACCTACAAGTGTCCAACAATGGAAAGACAGAGTTCTTGAGAACACCTCAGGACATTAAGCCTGACTGTTCTCACTTAGGTTTAATGGAAGTAGAACTTCCGGAATGGCAACAACAATTCGCCCGATCACAGCCAACTTGTAGTGTAATTTGGCAAAAAAAAAAAATAGGAAACACCAGAAATGAGACAAGGAGACATCGAGATCCACCAGAATCCTAAAATTCCTATTCCTATGTTTGCTTCTGGTCTTCTTAGTAATTTTTACAGTAAATAATTCTAGATTAGATAGATTAATTAATAGATTAGATAGAATAGTATCTTTTTATTGTGAGAATTGCTTTGTAATGATTATTCTTGCTTTTATTTTTATTAATATTTTTATTGGTATTTTTATTAGTATTAATGTTTTATCCTATTACAATTTTTTTTTTTATATACTTATAAGATAATTCTGTTTGTCACTGTCATTAACCCCCCCCCCTTTACCCCCCACCGCTGGAAGAAATTCGATAGATGGTTGTGGCTTCCTCACACCCATTTGCCTGGAGCGGTTTGACGGTATACTATTTGTTATATTATTGTTTGTCTTTTAATCTGTATTTGTCTATGTTGTCTTTTCCCTTATGTAGCTTCCCTACCCTTACTTTCCCACCAGTCTTAATTTCAGTAACTCAAAACATATCTATAAAGTCTAAGGTCTTTCATTATTTAGAAATGCCAAACCAACTATTTATTCTTGAGAGCATCAGAAATGCCTTTTTAAATTACTTTGATCCACCATGACAGATAAACTTAAATTAGTTTCAATAAATGCCAAAGGTCTTAACGTTCCTGAAAAACGATCACGGGCACTAAAAGAAATGAGACACTTGGGAGCGGATGTTGTTTTCTTCCAAGAGACTCATTTTAAACAGGGATCTGCCCCACGGCTCTCAGATGGTTTCTATACTAGCTCATATTTTAGTAATAATAGTAAGGGTAAAACTCTGGGTGTTGCTATTCTATTTTCCAAAAGACTCCCTTTTTCAAATTTTCAAAAAATTCGTCTTGCTGAAGGAAGAGCACTCCTAATAAAATGTCGTTTATTTGATGTAACATACACTTTTGTAAACTTATATCTACCTAATCAAGGTCAACCACTGTTTATTTCCCAGATATTAGATAAAGTAGCAGAATATACAGAAGGAATTCTTATTGTGGGAGGTGATCTAAATTGGACTCTTCAACCAGAATTGGACACTTCCAGCGGTTGGTCGAATGTACGCAGATCACAGCATTGTAAGGTTAGATGTACCCTTCATGAACACCAGCTGGTCGAGACATGGCGCTTGCAACATCCAGGGGAGAGAGATTACTCCTTTTTCTCTCACCCTCATAATGTATATTCACGAATTGACTATCTTTTTCTTTCACATAGGTTTCTTCCTAAACTTTTAACAACATCAATTGGTCAAATAACTTGGTCAGACCATGCACCCATAACTTTGATGTTTCAACTTTCCCATTTAATGACTAGAAAATGCACTTGGCGTCTTAATGAGCTTCTTCTCCAAAACACATATTGTAAAGACCTTTTAACAGCTGCTCTAGATGATTATATCTCTGATAATATTACCCCTGATGTCTCGGAAATAACTATTTGGGAAGCACATAAATGTGTCATAAGAGGGAAACTTATGGAATTAGGCTCCCGCTTTAAGAAGGAAAAAACTGCGTACCGTGATCATTTACTCAAACAAATTAGAGATTTAGAGACAACACATAAATCCAAAATGTCTAAAGATCTATTAACAAGATTGACAGAGATGAGGAAGACACTTAATAATTTACTTTATGACAAAATTAAGTTAGATTTTCGAAGATGCCGTCACCGTTTTTTTAGGTGGGGAAACAGGCCAGGTACCATGTTTGCTAATGCCTTACGTAAACAACGAGCAAAGACATACATTGCTATGATTAAAGACGGTAGTAACCCTGAATGTAAATTAACTTCAGATATAGCTAATGCCTTCCACACTTATTATACCAAACTTTATAATCTTGAAACTCTAGAAAATGACACTGTAGGTACTACAAGATCAGCTCAGATTATGACCTATTTGAAGGAGATTAGCTTTCCCACTCTCTCGGGTTCTAATATAGACAAGTTAGAACAACCCTTCACTGATAGTGAGTTAAGGGAGGTAATCAAATCTCACCCTCAGGTAAAAGTCCGGGTCCTCATGGTTTCTCTATTTCATATTATAAGACTTTTAAGGATAAGTTGATACCCCTGATGGTTTCGGCCTTTAATGCGATTTCCAGTGATTCCTATTTCTCCTCACAAAGTCTGGAAGCCCACATAACGGTTATTCCCAAAGAGGGGAGGGATCCCTCTCAATGTGCAAGCTATAGACCTATCTCCTTGCTGAACGTAGATGTTAAGTTATATGCAAAACTTATTGCAAATAGAATTAAGTTTATGCTACCAGATCTAATTCATTCAGATCAGGTGGGTTTTGTCCCAGGTCGTGAGGCACGAGACAACACCACCAAGGTGATAGATTTGATTTATTTGGCCTCATGTTCAACGTTGACTTCAATGCTTCTATCCACTGATGCAGAAAAGGCTTTTGATCGTGTGAGTTGACTTTTTATAAAAGGTATCCTTGAATATTTGGGATTAGGCCCCATAGGATTACATAGAATCTTAACACTTTATCGATATCCCATGGCTCGAATTAAAATCAATGGAGATTTTTCGGGATCCAGTAGTGATTAATAATGGAACTAGACAGGGGTGTCCACTGTCCCCACTCATATTTGTATTATGTATGGAGATTCTGGCAAGAGCCATCAGGACCAATTCAGATATATCTGGTATCCGAGTTGGAGAGAGAGAACATAAACTCGCTTTATTTGCAGACGATCTTTTGGCCGTTATTACTAATCCAGTTATCTCTCTACCGAATTTGGTGGGAGAATTTCGAAGGTTTGGCCTATTGTCTAACTTTAAAATTAACTATAGCAAGTCAGTGGCTTTAAACATTAAGACCCCGGCCAATATAGTGGAAGGCTTAAAAAGTGCCTTTCCTTTTATTTGGCTTCCCTCTCAACTAAAATATTTAGGTGTTCTACTTTCTAATGATCTTTCACGTTTATTTGACCTCAACTTTAAACCACTTCTGGGGAGTCTCCGGACTAACTTAAAAGAGTGACAAAATAAGAATTTCTCTTGGATAGGTAAGATTAATATTATCAAAATGAATGTTTTACCTCGAATTCTATACCTTATACAAACGTTACCTATTTCTATACCCGACTCATGGTTTCAAGACATCCAGCGTCTGGTGCGTGATTTTGTGTGGAGTGGGAGGCGCCCTAGATTCAAGCACGAAATATTATTCAGACGGAAACATTTGGGAGGTCTCCAGCTTCCTCACATTCCCTCGTACTATGACGCGGTGATCCTAACTAGAATATTGGAGATTTCAATCCAAACAGGAAAAAAACAATGGGTAGAAATTTAATCGTTATCTCTTGAATCCCCTAGTACTACATTAATTTGGCTCGCCAAATTAGCTAAGATATCACATCCTACTTTGGGACCTACCCTTGCAAAATGGTCCAAACTCAGAACTCTTACTCACATCTCTTCATTAATATCTCCATTGACTCCATTGTTCAATAATCCAATGTTCCCTCCAGGATCTACTCCATTGACATTTAATCGGTGGTTGCAGGCGGGAATTCATTGTGTCGGCCAGTTGGTGGGAATTTCAGGGATATTCTCTTTTACAGAGATACAATCTAAATGGGAATTACCTATTAAAGAGGTGTGGCGATACCTCCAGCTTAAACACTTCCTTTCGATGAGTCTCCCAAAACAAAATATTAATAGAAATTTAACGGTTTTTGAGTCCCTCTGCAGTGGATCACATTATCCTCCACATTCTCTATCTACTATCTATAAGCTTCTAGTGGAATATCTCTTTAAGTCTCCCCTGAAATTTACTTTAGAATGGGAAAAGGATTTGGGAATAGAGTTACAACAAGCTGATTGGTCTAAAATCTTTCAAACAATCCATGCTTGTTCTCCTAATGTCTCAATATTAGAGACTCACTTTAAGGTTATTACAAGGTGGTACAGATGCCCGACATATCTTGCGAAATTTTTTAGCGGACAATCTAATGTCTGCTGGAGATGTACACAGGAACCAGGTTCACTAATACACATCTGGTGGGACTGTCCTATACTACAACCTTTTTGGTCACAAGTTATAGACATTAACCCCAGTATTCTGGCTCCTCAATAAAATAGATATGTCTATACCCTGCTTTAAAAAATCTTTGTTAAAATTTGTGATATCAGCTGCTAAGGCAGTTATACCTGCAAGATGGAAAACAACTACACCACCAAATATCCGTGACTGGATTAATAGATTAGAGTATTATAGGTCTATGGAGGAACTACATCTATCAACTACTGATTCTTTTGAAACATATTCTATTATTTGGGGTCCTTGGTTGCATTTTATTGATTCTCCAGATTTCGCAGCCTTAAACATACCCACCTGAGCTATGTGTATGTGTATCTATGTATGTGTGTGTATGTATGTATATGTATATGTGTGTATATATATATATATATGTATAGATACAGAGATATAAGGGATCTATATGATTATTAGATTAGGTCGGCGGTTCCCAAACTGTGCGCCGCGGCTCCCAGGGGTGCCGCGGCGCTGTCACTGGGGTGCCGCGGGCCAGACATAAAAAACAGAAAGAACACATAAATTTACCAATCCGTCGGGCGCCGGGACCCAGCAGCCTCCTCTCTCCTGTCACTGAATATCGACGTCAGTAACAAGCTGCTGCGGGAGAGAGGAGGCTGCTGGGGCCCGACGGATTGGTAAGTTTCTGTGTTCTTTCTGTTTTTTATGGCTGGCGCGGGGCAGAGAAGGGGGGACAGAGAGCAGAGGATGGGGACGGCGGGGCAGAGAAGAGGAGACAGAGAGCAGAGGATGGGGACGGCGGGGCAGAGAAGGGGGGAATGAGAGCAGAGGATGGTGAAAGTGGGGCAGAAAAGGGGGGAACAGAGAGCAGAGGATGGTGACAGTGGGGCAGAGAAGGGGGGACAGAGAGCAGAGGATGGTGACAGCGGGCAGAGAAGGGGGGACAGAGAGCAGAGGATAGTGACAGCGGGGCAGTGAAGGGGGGACAGAGAGCAGAGGATGGTGACAGCGGGGCAGAGAAGGGGGGACAGAGAGCAGAGGATGGGGACAGCGGTGCAGAGAAGGGGGGACAGAGAGCAGAGGAGGGGGACAGAGAGCAGAGGAGGGGGACAGAGAGCAGAAGAGGGGGACAGAGAGCAGAGGAGTGGGGACAGAGAGCAGAGGATAGGGACAGCGGGGCAGAGAAGGGGGGACAGAGAGCAGAGGAAGGGGACAGCGGAGCAGAGGAAGGGGACAGAGAGCAGAGGAGGGGGACAGCATGACAGAGGGCAGAGAAAGGGACAGCGTGAGAGGGGCAGTGGAGGGGGGACAGCGTGAGAGGGGCAGTGGAGGGGGACACAGAGTGAGAGGGGCAGTGGAGGGGGACACAGCATGAGAGGGGCAGTGGAGGGGGACACAGCATGAGAGGGGCAGTGGAGGGGGACACAGCGTGAGAGAGGGCAGTGGAGGGGGATACAGCGTGAGAGGGGCAGTGGAGGGGGGGCAGTGTGAGAGAGGGCAGAGGAGGGTGGGGCAGCGTGAGAGAGGGCAAAGGAGGGGGGGGCAGCGTGAGAGAGGGCAGAGGAGGGGGACAGCGTGACAAAGAGCAGAGGAGGGGGCAGTGTGTCTGGATGCAGAGGGGGCATTTTTGCATACAACTAAATAAGTATTTCTGTCCTGACCTAAATACTTATTACAATTTTTTGACCCAACTACTTCTAAAACTGGACTGCTCAATAATTATTTTGGAGGGGTGCCTTGAAAAAATTTGGAGACTCTAAGGGTGCCGTGAACTGCAAAAGTTTGGGAACCACTGGATTAGGTTATTCTTCAAAATTGTTTTAAATAAGATTTAGATATATTTTAATCGATTAGCTGAGACCTTAATTGATATATTGTTATAAATTCTTATTATACTATCCTCCCACCCTTTCCTTCTGTTTTTACCCCTTCCCCACCCCTGTGCTTGTGTTTTAGTTTTTGGTACTAGGTTATCAATAGCTTTCCTTATAAGATTAGAAATGTTCATTCTTTATATTGACATAATGTCATGAGATTGTATTTTCTTTATAATTGACCAATCAGAACAAATACTGTTGAAAATGTTTGTATAACCTTTAAATCTCAATAAAAACTTATTTTGAAAAAAATAAATATTTTGTAATCTTTGCATTCTAGCTGGACAAATATTCAATATGATGTAGTACTTACCCTTGTGTATCAAACCATTGTCCCATAGATTGTAAGCTTGCGAGCAGGGCCCTTTCACCTCTCTGTCTCCATGTATTACCCAGTATTATTTTATTACTGTTTGTAAAGAGGTACGGAATCTGCTGGCGCTATATAAATAAATGATGATGATGATGATGATGAATAAGCTAGTGATTTATATATCGACGTGACTTATTACCCCAATATCGGTTATGTATTTTAATTGCAAGTTTGGTCAGTACTATATGTGTACATGACTGTATTTATTACATTTTCTACTTTTACCTATTGTAAATTAATAAAGTTATTCTTAATAATTTATCGTGTAGTGTATATTTTCCTTGGGAATAGATAAACTGAGGATAAAAAGGTCAAGTATATGGGAGAATCAACTTCTTAAATCATCTTAATATCTTACTGTATTTTTAAATGCATGGCTGCAAAATTCCGCTATTACTAAAAGGAAGAAAATACTTAGAGTGAAAAACTTTATTTGGAAAACTAAATCAAAACCTAGAATCCCTTTACAATCAAATATAATTCCAAAACACAGAGGTAAGTTGCTATGAGTACTTATCTCCAATATAATTTCTGTAATGCAGAGATGTATAGGCATTGTAAGCTATCAGAGGAGGCTCTAGAATCAAGCTATGTTCTATGTGTCTGCTGCTGCTGAGCTTATTGTGAGTGATCATAGAAAAAAATTCTTGTATCCTTAACTACGTAGGAAATATATACAGTAAGCTGTATACATTACCATATATTTAAGGATGAAAAAAAATTCTGTCCACTTTGCAGTTTGCTATAATGGTAGTTTAAGCATATAAATCTTTTTTTTTTTTTTTTGGGATAATCTGCTTTAGTAGACAGAAAAAGGTCAGAATCTGACTGAGAAAGCGATGGATGAATTCAATCCACTGCCGCTCTCATTCAATGAGCCGCTGTTTAATGCTCCCTTTAACTATGCATACACTACGGTGGACACTTCCTACAAATCTCAACACTTTTGTGATGAATGAATATCAAATTGATATAAAAGCAGATATATTTGAAAGTATAAATAGAAGCGTTAGTACAAATGAATATTTTATTAAACGTGCAGCATCAGTTAGCACCATTTATTGCTTGCAGAATAACAGGAAAGGGCATCACCATGAATCACCTTTTAACGCCTCTTCTAACTGTTGTCTGTAATTCTCGAAAATTGCAGATGAAGGAACTCTTTAAGGGCTCAGCCATCGATTGTGTGCTGGTAATGGCTTCTATGCTAGGCACCACTTTACATTTGTTTAGTAAACACAGCAATTCTGTCACTTACTTTACACTGTCTGTTAACAAAGGTCCCTGCACTATATTTGTGGATGTGTATATATATATATATATATATATATATATATGTCAGGATTAGGCCCTCTCTGGCTACTCCCTGATTTAATATCTTATCATATAATAACATAGTCAGACAATATATCACCTCTATTTTGTCAGGAAAACCTATCCTAACTACCTTTACCAGTCACAAACCACACTTTGCGCACTCGTGACTTGAGAGTGTTTACGGTATGGGGTTACACATGATCCCAGCACTCAATCTTCTTTTCACCTATCGCACAGGCTACACATTTGCCAAATTGCCCCAAAACAGCACTCACACAACCACATCCACTTCGGTCTTGCCACCACCTATTGAATAAGGGAAGTAGGACCCCAATATCATGTCCCACACTGGCACGCAATGAGCACTCCATATTACCCACAGTTTAGCAAAGCATACATCAGGCTTGGTATACAAATGTATTCACCATTCACACCTGCAATGAAAGGTTTTAGCATGGTCAAGCAATCTTATCTCTTCAACACAGGCCATGAATTTGTTTAGAGCAATAAGGACATGAACTATTACATTTTTAGATTTAATATACAAAATGTACAGTGCTTACAGGTTATTAAAAACAACTCAGATGACCCGACACACATAACAAGCAAAACAGTTTAAAATAAAGGGATTAAAGTCAGAGTATAATTTACAAATAATTGGTATATTCTGGCCAAGGGAAATTGGCGTGAAGATGCACAGCTTATTAATTATTACCACTGTATTCACCACCAGCTCGACACTAATATATATTACAAACCCAGTGTCTTTTGGACATCAATAATTATTATGCCAGATCCGACTCTAATTGCTCAAAATGTGCAGGATGCTCTGCTACCTTCTGGCACCTGCTCTGGGGTGTCTGGGCTGTCCTGTTGTAGGGGACTTTTGGTCAAGGGTGGTGGATTGTATTCAAGATATAGGCATAGATATCCCACTATTATACCCTAAGACTTGCATATTTGGTTTAGGTGTCAGATTGTTGTTGGATAGATCGGAGACCAGATATGTCCTTAACCTCTTCACTTTAGCTAAGGTTGCAATGGCTAGGGTGTGGATGGCACGTGAGGGGCCAGACTTTGGTGCCTGAGTGGTTTTGGTAAATGCTGTAGTGGGATATGAAAGATTCATGCATCAGTCCTGGGGCACCATGCCAAAATACTACAAAGTATGGTCACGATGGGTGAAGTCGAGGTATGCATTGACTCCCTGGCAGCAGACTGTGATCCTGTCTAAAATAAGGATTAAGCCATTTCTCGGCAGTGCTTCCCTGGATATCAGTCTTAACACGAGGAATGCTTTTAACAGCTTTATAGATGTTCTGTCCTGAAAGGGTCTAGCCACAGTATCTGTACGCTTCCTAGGTAAGAAGGAATAGGGAGACCTCCTGATATAATACAAATATAAATCATTATGTATTTTACTGATGTCATATTCATGGATAACAAATAGTATCTGCTGCATGTCACTAATATGGTCATCTGTTGGGTAAATTATCTCTGATTGTGGTTTTGGACTTACATGTGATATGTGAACTGTACCTTCATGCGGAACTACTTAATTTATCTTGTAAATTAATTTTCTTATTTGGTTTTTTTTCCTGTATTGTTTTGCTTTGTTCTATGTTATAAAACTCTAATAAAAAAAAATTTGATTTAAAAAAAAAAAAAACAGGGATGGATTCCACTCAGTATCACCACATAACATGAATGTAACAATGCCTAGGCAGTTCATTTGTGTGGATTGTTCAGCCCTGGCAAGCCCCACAAATGCATTGCACACTTGAATGTGTATCTCTTGCCTGATGAAGTTTACCAAAATAATGACCCCTCTCACTGTTCTAGTTTCAAACATGAACAAGTCCCATTAGGGCTCATGCTCACTGTCAATTTTTTGTTTTGAAAGTGCAACTGGAAATGCATATCAAAACCGAACACAGTGCTGGTAAAAATCCCAGTGGTTTTGGAGACACGAAAAACAACTGTTTCTAGTTTCAGACTTGTTGACATATGTTTTCTTAGCGTTAAAAATGCCACTAAAACTCAAATAAAAGCAGCAGTGGGTGTAAGCCCTTTGAAGAGCAGATGCCAACACTGAAAGACCGTATTTAGACTTGCAAAGTCATACTTCATTTACCACTGTTGTAATTACTTAATGGTAGCTCTACTGAAAAGAAAACGTAAAAATACCTAGAGGGCTCTTGTGTGCCAGAATTGGGAGCGTAAGGCATCCTGGGACCTCCTCGTATGACACAAGTGCTTCCACGCGGTTACAATGATGCCCTCAAGGCAGATCAACGGGAGTCTTTTGGAAGCTGTTAGATGCGCTAACAGAGGAAACTGTAAATCGTAGTTCTGAGTAAGTAAATGTCTTTATAATCAAACATTAAGAACAAGTATATGATATTTAAAAAAAAAATATCTGTGTGGACTTACACTTATTAATTAATGATATATGCACAAATATTACTGACAGGTGCATTTTAATGAAATTATTTCTATTTCTTAGCAGTTTATAGCATATAGTTTGTACTGTTTGCACTGTGTGTGTGTGTGTGTGTGTGTGTTGCAAATTCAAATCTCCACTCCCTAGACCGAAACACTCCTAAATAATGTTCTTTGTGATCACTTATGCTTTTAAGGTTATATCAGTATTTGCCAGATGAAATCTATAGCTTTTCATTGTTTTCTCATTATGCTTTGGAGAATTCTGGTCACGCCAATCATGAAAAATTGTCTTTGCGGGCTGCCTGGATCACCCAGCTGACACTGCATGTTGATTTCAATTATTTCATGTTTGGTGCATAGGTCTGAAAATAATTCCTGGAGCCGAGAATACTGCTTGTCAAGAAGCCGGAATAACACTGTTGCTGCTTTTAATACCAAGGCTTTAGCAGACCTAATACTGAATGTTTTGGTTATTATCCTAAGTTTCAACTGCAATCTGTGTTATACTATGTGAACTTTTCAGTATGAGAAATTGATCAAAGCTACACTTTTGTTTTTTTTTAGAGATTTTTATTATAAAGACCAATTATTCCAATTTCTTTTAAATTTATTGAGTGATGCAGATGTAGTTGAACAATAAAGAAATATTAAACAATGAAGATTGTGGAGAAAAACATAGGCCTATCCTGAGATTAAACCATTAATTAAAATAATGAAAAGCAAATAGCCGGATTGTCTTTTTATTTGTGGTCAACATTTAGTTTCACAAATAATCTTAAAATGTTATTTTTGATACATTGGTCTTTTTAAAAAACTAAAACCAAAATATAAATCGGTGCCCATATATAGCCAAATGTAGTCACTCTGCTTCAGCACCAATCAGTGTCCAGTTTAAATGACTAAATTGGATGAATCTGAATCACATGAAGATCTATTAGTGTGGTCAGCACTCACCGACAGATCACAGTCATGAGTCAACTAGATTTTCTACCAGTCCCGATCAACATTTTGTTAATCCGGATTAAAGGTTGTTTAGCCAAAACATGCAGTGATCTGGAGCCAATTTGGTGTAAAATGCCCAAATGTGATGTCTAAAAGGCCATGAAGTGTGACTAGTTTATCGATCATAAAATAGATGTCTATTGTGGTAAGGTGATGGGTCCACCAGGATGTACTATAATCACCATCATTAACATTTATTTATATAGCGCCACCAATTCTGCAGCGTTGTGCAGAGAACTCACTCACATCAGTCTCTGCCCCATAGGAGCTTACAGTCTAAATTCCCTAACACACATACACAGACTAGGGATAATTTTGTTTGCAGCCCATTAACCTACCCGTATGTTTTTGGAGTGTGGGAGGAAACCGGAGTGCCCGGAGCAATCCCACACAAACACAGGGAGAACGTACCGTGCTGCCCTTATACAGAAACATGCAGTGTCTGAGAACTAACATAAAACGTCATGTTAATTCAGTGATAAAATAAAATGTAACTATGTAGTTACAGAACAGCCCCACAGACATCACGTCCACAGAAGCACTTAGTCCTACAGCTGTCCTGTAGGGCTCAGCCTGAAATGTTTTCTCGTTTTACATGATTTCACATTTATTCTGTGATGAAATTGAACATTGGTTAACACCCATATCTTTATAATGAAGGAAATAATATGTAGCTCATGAAAGTGTCTCACGCCCACTCGCTTATCTAGACGCCAGGCTAATTTGTATGTAACAAAGCCTGGTTATTACCACATTGTTCATGCCAATCACTTATTGTTTGCTTGATAAAGTGCCTATTCTTCCTTTGATGGCTTTTCTCTCTAACCATCTAACATACACTTGATAAGGCGAGAGGATGAATACTAAATGCATTGAGCACATTCCCCAGACACGTCGGTCTCCAAGCAAAATTAAGCTGACAAGAAAGTATGTACTTCAGATTCCAATATCCCTCCAATTCTCAAGCACAACTGGTTTACACTGGGCAAATAGAATTGTCTATTAGAAGCTGTGCACATAAAATTATGCTGGTTTTGTTTTATCATTTTAAGAGATAACAACAAAATATTCTGCAGGCATGCAATACATTTCCATGTGTGCTAATGTGCCCAATTGTCCGCCTCACACATAACAAAGAGCACACCTATGGCATGATCCAGGTTTAGGGAACTGCGTGTGTAAAAATGGTCTGCGTTGTATTTTGCAGGTTTTCAGGCTGGAAATGTGCATAGTGTACAGAGTAAAACTGTCACTTTAAGATAACGTCTACTAACACTGTAGGATAACCACCTGCATTAATTACAACATTTAAGTTTTCCCCCCTAAAATAGCCTGAATTATGCCTTAAACTAATCATGGGATTGGGGAGATATTGGAACTGTCTTTATTATATATGTAATTTTTGTGCATTTCACCTAGAAATGAGGCCCGTTTGCAAATGCAAATCGACACCTGTAGTACTTGTTCACCAAGCACATTTGAAGGTGCATACCCACTTCCTGGCCATTGTAAAGCTAGGTACACACTACAAGTGTTTCAACCAATTATTGTGTGTATACTTCCACCATCATGTTTTATGCTACCAAAGATCATTGTTTGGTGTGATTTGATTTTATAACCGGACTAAAAATCACTATCAACAATGGAACGATGTCGGGCAAATGTCTGTAGTCACGACCAGCAGTGTAGGCAGAGCTTTATAAAGTGTGCAGAGTCACAATCTTTTCAGCAGATGGGTATGACAGATGAAGAGCACAGGTCTGAAGGTTAATTGTGTAGGTGTGTACTAGTATGCTCATCAGAACTTTCGGTGATTAGTAAAATCGTTACAGAAATGGTATCTGCAGTAATTTTCTGTAACTGCCCCCTGAAAATCCACTTGAAAATATGCATGGAAGCATAGGAGCCACCTTTCTAAAATGACTAAAGGTGTGCAACTCATCCACCCCTGTGACTGCAAAATGCCATGTATAGACAAGATTATTGATGGCACAAATATTGGGGGTGCTCAAGCACCCATAGTGCCCACATTGCTGGCGCCTATACATGGGACCAAGAAGAGAGACTTTTAATTTATTTCCACTTTCCCACCACTTTAATACTTTCCCATTTTTTCATTATGTTTCAATGAGCAATTACTTATAAGACAATAATCTATTGTGTAACATGTTTAAGAAGTGTGATAAAACATTGTCATGGAAAATATTTTTCTTTTATACCTTGCATTCAGGACCATTGTCTGCTACCACGGAGAAGAGTTTGCAGGAGGAGCACAGGTGGGCCATAGCATTCACTATGTTCTCGATGAGAGGTGTGTCAGAATGTGTCTGCTGACTGGATTGGATACACAGCTATCCAATCAGATGCCACTGAACTACTGCTCACTGGACATCTACCAAAGAGTGTTTGGAGGTTGTACCAAAGGCAGCAACACCTTCAAATATAAGGTAGCACTGTAACCAATATTAATGTACTTCTTTTCTTTTTGTTGATGTGTTGGTCCATAGTGTTTCTACAAGTCCCACTTCCCGGCAGCCACCACTAAACCATCTCTTGCTCAATTCAGTCAAATTTCCTGGCTCAGACTACCCTGGATTTATATTCTGCTAAGTACTGATAATACAGCTACCTTCTGCTTGTAATGTAGAGGTTGAAACTATTGTGTATGGCAGGTTGGGCACTGAGGCAGGCCGGCCAAAGCTGATGTAGGAGCACCTCAAAAGCTTCATAGAGATGCCTAAGGAGTCCTTGGTGAAATGGTGAGATTTTACAAATATATTAATTGATGTTATTAACTACAATGTATGTGGATTCCATTAGTTAACAGAAGTGTGGAATTGGAACTCTGGGAGTTCCTCTGAAATATGTTTACCACACCTGGCTGCTGGGAAATCAAAGCACTTGTCAGAGCCAGGAGACATCTCAATAGAAAAGACCAAGATGAGCTACCCAACCTATTATATAGACCACTCCTAAATGACTTGAGGAAGGGTGGAGAAACCGTAGTTGCTGGGGATGAATTTTGAGAAACAACAGATGCTTATAACCTTATTTGAATGCTATATAAATTGATGCTGTAACAAGCAAATAAATGTTTGTGCAAGGCATTAACCAGTCACAGGAGCTTTCATGACACTTGATATTTGTCAGTTGGGAACAGTGGTGTAAGGACCCTAGTGTTCCTCCCCAACACTGTCCCCATGACACCCCCAGTTTCATTTTTTTATTAATCTTTATATATTGCTAATTTTTTATCCAAGGGAGACCTTCCATAGTCTCAAAAATGGGTTTAATAGTAGATGGCTATTCAGTTAATATTAGATCTATTTTTTCTTGAATCTATTGATGTTGCCATTTATATAGTTAAGCTCATTTGTTAGTGCATCAACATGGCAGCAACTGCTGTGTGCAAATGCTGCTTCTTCTGCTGAAAGCAATTCGGTTGATCAGGGTAATCCTGGATTTAAATAAATGCAGCCCAAGGAGAATGAGCCAACACCTAAATACCCGATCCTTACACCCACTACTGCTGTATGGGCCTTGTGCCCAAAGAGTGTAAGAAAGAAAAAGTGCAGGTGTAGCCCTGGAAGAGGACTGCCCAAGGGCTTTACCTTACATGGCAGTTTTCGATGGCAGCAGGGGAACCGTGACAGCTTTTTGCCATCCCCCTGCTGCTTCTTCTCTGGACAGTCCCCACCAGTCCTCTTTCTTAAGTCCTTCGTTCTCCAGGTCTCTGTTGTCTGTCACCGTCTTCAATCTTCTTCTGGCGTCTGTCTTCTGTCCTCTGCTCCGGAGCCCCGTTCTGGTAAATCTACCCCGTTGAACTGACTTAACAGCACATGGGAAGGCTATATAATAGCGGCCACGTGGGCGCTGCAGAGTGATGCTGTGAGCAACGATTGGCTCGCAACTGCACCAAAAATGTCATCAGTGCCAGGGAACTCTGCAAGAAAAATGAACTTACCTGCACTGGTTCGCTGGACGGGTGAGTGTCGTTTTCATCTCCTTGTTCATGGGCTCTGCATACAGAGGGCACCAGCTCACATAAGCGCACGTTACCATCAGTAATGGTGCCTGAAATTGTATCACACAGATTCTGGGCTTGGGACCCTTGTGTTTCTATTACAGGTGAGTAATTGTGGTATTATGGATCTGGGTGATGTTCTCCACAAAAAGTGAGAATCGTCTTTAAATATAAACCTCTCATTTAAATCCACAAGAAAATAATTTGATAACCTCCAGTATATTATTTCTGAACATGAAGATCTAATAATGACTCGTACTTACAAGTACATAGAAGATGTATTGTTATATTGTATTTCAATATCCATATCCAAGCACAAAACACACTTTACCCTGAGGGAAGGAAGATCTACACATGGTGCAATTTCCTCCGGACGAGTGGGCACAGTTTTTCATTTCTGCTAATTTGTCACAGTGGATTGTGTGTGAAATTTTGATCATCTTATTTGTTGCGTTTGACTAAAGCCTAGAGGTTAAGAGCACCTGCAACTTGCAGAACTCGTGCATGCCACAATTTTGTATACCTGTCACAATACAGCTCTTCTTCACTAATGAGTCACACCTGCTGTTCCTAATTGCTACAAGAATAGACAGGGACATTTTTAGCACTTCAGTAAAACTAGTGGAAGGTAATGATTCTACTCTATTGAACACAAAATATACATACATGCATACATAACATGGATTTGCAAAAACACCTGATACCCTGTATGAAGAATAGGAAGAGCATTACGGCGGCACTTAATAATAAAATGGTTACAAACAGATGGATACTCTCTCTCAATGAGCATATGATGCAGTGTTCACTTCGTCAATGTTATAATCACTCAACAAACTTTATTAGTTTTACCTGTAACACCCCTTTCGGTATTATGCGTTGTGATATACAAATTGAATGGTGTAGGTGCTTCTTACCTCTGTACTTGGTTTTCAGTGCCTACACCCGAATCACTGATTTCTTCTTCTGGGGGGGTGTTCTTGAAATACACCAGGGGGAGATTTGGGAAACCCCCTGCCCAGTACTAACAGACTGTGACACACTCTGTGCTGCAGAAGCCAATCCGGGACATTTATTGAACTGGAACCACTAAATGCAGCTTTTGTGATTTTATAGAAATATAGACTTTGGTATAATTTAAAAAAAAATGTGAACAGTACAATACAGTGTGGGTGGAAGTAGAGCACCAACTCTTACTATGAACAGCAGATTAACACAATTACTCTCAATAAATCAATAATATCAACAGTATAAGACATAATCATTAATTGTCACAACCTTATACACCGGACCAATATATCATATGTTTGTTACGAGCCGCGGCGGTGCCCAGCCGCCGCGACTCACTCACCTGTGTCCCGGCCGTCGCTATGACGACCGGAACGTCGCTTCCGGCCAGGACCCGGCCGTTGCCTTCTGTCTGGCGCCGCGTCCCGGCGGTGAGGCTGTGTCGGGCGCGTGCGCATTACCGGCCTGTGGGCTAATTAATTCATTAAGGTATTTAGTCAAGAGGCCGTGCATTCTCAGAGCTGGGCTTTGATTGGCTGCTGTCAGTATTTAAGGCAATGAGGCCTGCTGCCTCATTGCCGGTTATAGCTTCTGTGCTACAGTCTGCTGACCTGCTTGTTCCTGTTCCTGTCTTCTGATACCGTTACTGATTTCCCGTGTATGACCCTTGGCTTTGAATTGGACTTCGCTTGTGTATCCTGTGACCCTGATCTCTGGCCTGTTTACCGTTTTTGCTATCCGCCTGTGACCCCTGACCTCAGCTTGTTTACCGATACTGTTGTCTGCTGCCGGCCCTTGACCTCTGCGTGGACCTCATTCCACTTGCCTGGGTTCTCCCCAGCCGGTACACACTTCACGACCCTCTGTCAGTCTGCGGCCCAGTCTGTCCCCACCATCAGGGGCTCCAGTGAACACCTGATTGGCAGAGTAGATTCCGGGTTGTGTCGTGCCGGCTGGAGGGGTTCCTAACATTATAACCGGCCCACACACTGAGACGAGGTTGCGATGGATGAAAGCGGATCCACACCGTCTCCGGCACAAGCCTTAGCAGGCCATGTTGAGTCCTTGTACCAGATGATCCAGGGACTGGCTGAGCGGTTGTCCGTTCAAGAGGAAGCCGCGAAAACTTCACAACCCACTCCGAGTTCCACCTGTGAACCTAAGGTGAATTTACCAGATCGGGTCTCTGGAAATAGATCCCTGTTTCGGAATTTCAGGGAGAGCTGCAAGCTCTATTTCCAGTTAAGACCCCGCTCCTTTGGTTCAGAGCAACAAAGAATCGGGATTATCATTTCCCTCCTACAAGGTGACCCCCAGTCCTGGGCTTTTTCTTTGCCACAGACCAGTCCTGCCATGCAGTCCGTAGACGCTTTCTTTGAGGCATTAGGTCTACTATATGATGACCCGGATCGAATGGCCTCTGCAGAAGCTCATCTACGGGCCTTGAAACAAGGCCGGCTGTCGGCAGAGGAATATTGCGCTGAATTCCGTAGATGGTCACCTGATAGTGGATGGAACGACCCCGCCTTACGTAGCCAGTTCCGTCTCGGCCTGTCGGAACAGATTAAAGATTCCCTGGTACAATACCCATCTCCTACCTCTCTGGAGGATCTGATGCACCTCTCCATTAAAATCGACAGGAGATTTAAAGAGCGGAGAACCGAAAAGGAGGCATCTTCACCTCCATCCGCCTTCATTCCTGTTTCCACAGATGGTGAGGAACCCATGCAATCAGGAGCGTATCGTCTCTCCCCTGAGGAAAGAGACAGGAGACGATCACAGGGCTTATGTCTCTATTGCGGCACAAAAGGCCACTTCTCCCGTTCCTGCCCGAATAAGCCAGGAAAAGAGCATGCCTAGGGAACGAGGGGAAAGTTCACCTAGGTCTGCAGATTGTCTCCCTGAAAAATGCTGTATTGATCCCTGCACAGCGCACGTTCAGTGCTCGTTCCGTGGACCTGTCGGCCTTCATTGACAGTGGAGCTGCAGGCAACTTCATTGACTCCGAGTTTGCCCGCTCTGCTGGAATTCCGCGGGTTAAACTCAAATCTGCCATCACGGTATGTGGCTTAGATGGCACTCCATTACCAGGCGGTAAGATTATTTGGGAAACCCCGCTACTACAATTGAACATTGGAGCTCTCCACTCGGAGTCCATAGTCTTCCGCCTTATCGAATGCCCGTCAGTTCCTTTGATTCTGGGCCACCCTTGGCTATCCCGCCATAACCCTGTCATAGATTGGGTAAAAGGAGAGATTGTCCAGTGGAGCCCTTATTGTACTCAGTCTTGCTTGACACTACCTCTGCGTGTGATTCAGCCTATTCCGGAGCAGCTTCCTTCACACTATCATGACTTCTGGGATGTTTTCTCCAAAAAGGCTGCTGACACTCTACCACCGCACCGGGATTCCGACTGTGCCATTGAGCTCATTCCGGGTTCAAAATTACCCAAGGGACGCTTGTACTCTCTCTCCGGTCCAGAGACCCAATCCATGCAAGAATATATTGACGAAAACTTGGAGAAAGGCTTCATCAGGCCATATAAGTCTTCAGAAGGAGCAGGGTGCTTCTTTGTATCCAAGAAGGACAGGGGACTCAGACCCTGTATCGATTACTGAGGGCTGAATCTTATTACGGTTAAAAATACCTATCCCCTTCCTCTCATATCCGTACTTTTTGACCAATTAAGAGGGGCAACTATCTTCACTAAAATCGATCTTTGTGGTGCCTATAACCTCATACGTATTAGAGCTGGTGATGAGTGGAAGACGGCATTCAACACGCTCTCGGGCCACTACGAATATCTGGTCATGCCATTTGGCCTTAGTAATGCCCCTTCAGTATTCCAGGATTTGATTAATGAGGTGTTACGTGAGTTTCTGGGACACTTCGTTGTTGTTTACTTGGACGACATCCTCATATATTCTGAATCGTTGTCTGTACATCAGGGTCACATCCGACAAGTCCTACAGAAATTGCGAGAACACCATTTCTACGCTAAACCCGAGAAATGCGAGTTCGAGGTCCAGAAGGTATCCTTCCTAGGTTATATAATCTCCTCAGAAGGTTTCTCTATGGACCCAAACAAGGTCCAAGCAATCCTGGACTTGGTACAGTCGAATAACCTCAAGGCCGTTCAGAGATTCCTGGGATTTGCCAATTATTACAGGAGATTTATTGGCGGCTTTGCTGATATAGTGGCCCCTATCGTTACCTTGACCCGCAAGGGAAGCGATCCAGCTAATTGGTCTCCACAAACAATAATGGCATTTGAAACCCTGAAAAAAGCCTTCGTGTCTGCTCAGGTCCTTAGACACCCGGATCCTAAAGTACCGTTTATCCTTGAAGTTGATGCCTCTGACGTCGGTGCCGGGGCCATCTTGTCACAAAAAGATCCCCATACTCACCGTCTACATCCATGTGCCTATTTTTCCCGTCAGTTCTCGTCAGCGGAAACCACCTATGATGTTGGAAATCGAGAACTCCTAGCAATTAAATGGGCCTTTGAGGAATGGCGACATTGGTTGGAAGGCGCTGCACATCAGGTCTCCGTTATAACGGATCATAAAAATCTACAGTATATACAGTCGGCCAAACGACTGAATCCTCGACAGGCTCGTTGGTCACTGTTCTTCACCCGTTTTAACTTTATAATCACCTATCGTCCAGGTTCTAAAAATGTTCGGGCAGACACCCTGTCCAGAAGTTTCCTGGCACATCATACTCCGGTCTCTAGCCCAGAGCCTATTGTTCCCATGTCCGTGATTCATGCTGGGTTAACCCAAGACCTAAGTTGCACCCTACAAAGATTTCAGAAATTGGCTCCTGATAATACTCCAGTAGGATGCTTGTTTGTCCCAGTGCAACTTAGGTAGGCAGTCCTTGCGGAAGCACATAATAATCAGACCGCTGGACATCCTGGAGTCTTCAAAACGTTGGAAATTCTTTCACGTACGGTATGGTGGCCATCTTTGTCTGCTGACGTCAAGGATCACATCCGGTCTTGTGAGGTTTTTGCCAGAAACAAAATTCCCAGGACTCGTCCGGTAGGCCAGTTGGTTCCTTTGGCCATTCCTGCAAAACCATGGACACACTTGTCCATGGACTTTATAGTGGATCTCTACAGGACACAATACCATCTGGGTCGTGTTAGACCAGTTTAGTAAGATGTCTCATTTCATTCCACTAACCAGACTCCCTTCCGCTCGAGATTTGGCCGTCTTATTTATTCAGCACATTTTCCGGCTCCATGGACTTCCTACTGACATCGTTTCTGACCGGGGGTCTCAGTTCATAGCACTGTTTTGGAGATCCTTCTGTAGCCTTCTCGGAATCAAGGTCAGTTTGTCATCTGAATATCACCCTCAATCAAATGGGCAAACTGAGAGGGTTAATCAGTCCTTGGAGAAGTTTTTACGTTGCTGCACATCAGAGTTCCATGACAACTGGTCCTCCTTGTTACCCTGGGCGGAATTTGCCTACAATAATTCCTGTCACTCATCCACCAAAACCTCCCCGTTTTTTTGCAATTATGGTTTTCACCCCAGGTCTAACTCTTTATACTCACGGAAGTCCGTTGGTACCCAGGAGATCCGCTCCACTGCCAGGGATCTCAGAGTTATCTGGAAGAAGGTCCAATCATCATTAAGACAAGCCTCATTTGTGGCAAAAAAAAATCGTACCGCCATCGTACCATCTGCTCCCTCAAGGTGGGCCAGAAAGTTTGGTTGTCTACAAAAAATATCAGGCTTAGACAGCTTTGTAAGAAGTTGGGCCCTAAGTTCATCGGGCCATTTTCTATCGTTAAACAGGTTAATTCTGTTGCGTTTAGACTTAAAATTCCGAGCTCCTTAAGAATCCCCAACACATTTCATTGTTCGCTGTTGAAACCAGTACTGTATCCTAGCCAAACTCAGTCATCAAGTGTGCTTAGGGGGGATTCAAGCAAACCACCAAGGTATGTGGTTCAAAGGATCCTGGATTCTAAAAGAGTGCAAGGACAGGTGCACTTCCTGGTGCAGTGGAGGAACCGCGGGTTAGAAGAACGGTCTTGGGTTCCGCGGAGACAACTCCATGCCCCCAAACAGTTGAAAGAGTTCTTTAAGAGGTTCCCAAGAAAACCTGGATGTCGGGGTCTCAAGAGGGGGGTACTGTTACGAGCCGCGGCGGTGCCCAGCCACCGCGATTCACTCACCTGCGTCCCGGCCGTCGCTATGATGACCGGGACGTCACTTCCGGCCAGGACCCGGCCGTTGCCAGGGCAACGGTCGGACACCTTCTGTCTGGCGGCGCGTCCCGGCGGTGAGGCTGTGTCGGGCGCGTGCGCATTACCGGCCTGTGGGCTAATTAATTCATTAAGGTATTTAGTCAAGGGGCCGTGCATTCTCAGAGCTGGGTTTTGATTGGCTGCTGTCAGTATTTAAGGCAAAGAGGCCTGCTGCCCCATTGCCGGTTATAGCTTCTGTGCTACAGTCTGCTGACCTGCTTGTTCCTGTTCCTGTCTTCTGATACCGCTACTGATTTCCCGTGTATGACCCTTTGCTTTGAATTGGACTTCGCTTGTGTATCCTGTGACCCTGATCTCTGGCCTGTTTACCGTTTCTGCTATCCGCCTGTGATCCCTGACCTCAGCTTGTTTACCGATACTGTTGTCTGCTGCCGGCCCTTAACCTCTACGTGGACCTTATTCCGCTTGCCTGGGTTCTCCCCAGCCGGTACACACTTCACGACCCTCTGTCAGTCTGCGGCCCAATCTGTCCCCACCATCAGGGGCTCCAGTGAACACCTGATTGGCAGAGTAGATTCCGGGTTGTGTCGTGCCGGCTGGAGGGGTTCCTAACAATGTTACCCTTACTGGCTCCTGATACTGGAATTGTCTCAAGGGATAATTGCATATATATTTACTTATATTTTTACCATATACTGCCAAACACACACACTGGCAGCACTCAAACACACCACACAAATGGAACAGTGCACTGCATGTTGGGGCCCTTCTGTATGGAGGCCAGCATGACATGGAAGCAGCATGTGTCCAGTTTGCAGCTTTTAGAGGTATTTAAATCACTTGCAGTAAGGTACAGCAGTCACAGAATGCAACCCCTCCTGTAGCAACAACTGTAAGATCCTCAACTTGTATCCTTTCTTATTTGTATCCTGGGACTTGTAGTTCAAAAACTTTATTTTAACACCAGAGGGATCACCTTGTGGTATAAACTCAAATGCTGATTAAACAAACACTTGTTGCACATTTACCTGCCCACCCATCTATCCCTGACTCTTCAGCCCTTGTGGCCAGACATAGTCCAAACCCTGCTTGAATAATAACAGATAGATAATATAACCAGTTACTTATCTGTACCAGTGTGGTCCCAGTATATGAACTTGATTCCCTCTAAATGGCCGACTTGCAAAATGTCCTTCTTCAGAGTTGCATGCAAACCTCCTCCCACAGTTTCAAACTGTGACTTCCCAGCAGGTTCTGTTCACCACTCCACTCTGCTCTGATATCTCTAAAGACTGTTCTATCTGCTCAGGCCACCAATCCAGTGCCCTTATGTTTAGGATCACCTTATCTGGACCTGTCACACAGGTCAGTTTCTCCCAGGATGCTTCTCCCTACTCCCCTGCTGTGGGCTTTCTCAGTCTTGTTCAGCTCCACCCCTTTTTCACAGTAGCCTTGTGGGAAATGTAGTTTCTCTTCCTGAACTGGTAAATGACAATTTCCATCTCTTTTCTTACTGATGCAATTGGGATTAGTAGCCCCGGGGTGCTTATAGTCCAACTGCAGCATCCCCAGGGGTTACATACCAATTTGTACACTTGGACTTAGTGAATAAAAGAACCCAGAGGACATTAAGGGCACTTCCGAAAGTGCAAAAAAAAACCTCAATTGCAACTGCTCCCTTAATATTAGAGATGCTCAGGCTCGGTTCCCCGAGAACCGAACACACCCGAACTTAGCAGATCTGAGTACTGAGCCGAGCTGGCTCGGTACTTCCCCGTGCCCTCGAATTTGAAAAGGAGGCAAAACGTCATCATTATGTTGTCGGATCTCACGATTTTTGGATTCTATAAGTACCGCCCTCCACGGCGATCGAGCGCCATTTCACAGAGGGACACAGAAGAGGTAGCACAGTTCTTGGTAGTCTGTAGAGCAGTTGGGCAGCGTCATAGGTAGAATAGAAAGAGGAGGTGTAGCAGTGTTCTTCAAAGTCTACAGGGACATTCAGGAGAGCTCCATTGCTAATTGTCATTGTTGAAATACAAATACTAGGGCTGACAGGGTTGGTGTAAATCTGCAGTCACATTGTACTGTTTTATATAGGTAACACACAACGAGGAGAACTCCATTGCTAATTGTCATTGCTGAAATACAAATACTAGGGCTGGCAGGCTTGCTGTAAATCTACAGTCACATTGTACTGTGTTATATAGGTAACACACAAAGAGAAGAGCTCCATGGCTCCAATACTAATTGTCATTGCTAAAATACAAATACTAGGGCTGGCAGGCTTGCTGTAAATCTACAGTCACATTGTACTGTGTTATATAGGTAATACACAAAGAGAAGAGCTTCATTGCTCCATTGCTAATTGTCATTCCTGAAATACAAATACTAGCGCTGGCAGCCTTGGTGTAAATCTGAAGCCACATTGTACTTTGTTATCAAAATGGATTCACAGCAGTACACAGAAGACCGAAGCTTTTTTGAGACAGACACAAATATAGGGAAGTGTGCATAAATTAAGGCAAGACATTCAACAAAACTTCAAACAGTGATGGGGGAATGGGTTGGAGGGGGTAAGGAAGGGGTAGACACAAGCCCAAGGTTTTATTGAATAAACAGACACATAGGGGGAGAAGCAGAAGAGGGAGACAGAAAATTAATTATCTTCCTCTTCCTCAGGACTGTCAATGGTGTTATAGTCACTTAGCAGGCTGTGGATCAGCCTGCGCAGTCCTGAATGGTCATCTTCTCCCTTTTCAAGCTGAGGCGATTCCTGGCAAGCTAAATAGCATCCTTAAAGCAGTTCATAAGGTGTCAGGCCTCCTGGATTGCCCCAATGGTGTGGGTCCCAGGAAATAATCCATAAAATACTGAATGGTATGAAAGGCAAGTTCTGGCCACACTGTGCTTAAGTTCATGTGCCGCACTGCAACAGTGCCTGTGCAGTGCATGAATGTCCAGAGAGGCAGACCTCCCTGGATAGCAATCCATGCAGTCTTTGTTTCTATTAGCCTCTTAGAGGCCACATTCTCTCACGTGTTTTGTTATTTCAACACAGAGCCCCGAAACAGACTCCATAATGTCTTTAGCTCTGATGAGCTTGTGGACAGTTTTTTGCTTCCACAAGTCTGGTTTAAGTCCCTCCAGATGGTGCCCTCTCACAAATTGTCCAACATCCAGGTAAAACCAAGGTGTATTCCAGTTGTAAGGGAAGGAGCCGTCCCACTTGTCCCAACCAAGGGTCCCCCAAAGATGATATGTAGGCAAACAATACCTCCTATCTGTCTTGATTTCAGTGGGACAATTCCAATTTGCAGATCTGAAAGGGATGGAGCTTGCAGTTAAGTGGGTGTGGCTGATCAGAAAGTGATTGTGATTAGGACAATTGGGCATGTTTTTTTTATCAATTTTGCCTGGAAAATGGGATATACAGGATAGGATCCACATTCAGATTTGTAGTTCCCAAAAAACTGGTATTCCACAGGTTGGTCAAGTTGGATATGAAAAGGAAAGACGTAGTTAGGAAAGTAAACAGAAATAAAGATATGCAGTACAGTTAGATAAATAGTTATAAATATAGAGATAATGAAAATACACTTTACAAGTACAAGACTAAGACTAGGGCCCTGGGCTATATGTTTGCCACAGGCTCCTACCACACATGCGAGTCTCGGAACAAATGTTATATTTAACTTAACCAATGCTGATCGTTAACATTGATATTTTGTGAGGGTTTTAACCAAGAGTGGTATCAGAGCATTTCTACATGAAATGTTTATTGTGTTGCTAGGCAACCATTATTGGCATTGTTTTGTTGCTCAGGTTCCATTGTATTAATGGAAGGAACCATTGTTATGCAGTTTAATGTTTTGCATGGTTATTTGGTCAAAGTGTACACTAGATCAGGGCTAGACTGGCCATCTGGCACTTCTGGCATTTGCCAGAAGGGCCGATGACCAGATGGGCCGGTTTGACTCCTAACTGCCACCGATCCGGCTCCCCCCTGTTCAGGCTCCCGGCGCTGTGCTCCTGGCGCTCCTGATGTAACGTCATGACGCAGATGTTATGACGTGACATGCAGCAGCGTAGGAGCGCGGTCTGGCTTCTGGAGGTGCTGAGTGAATGCCGGCAGCATAAGAAAATACAAGGTAAGCAAATACCTGTGCGGGGGGGAGGAGAGTAATTAGAAATTACTGCAGGCGGGGCAACGGCTGTAGTAGGGGGAGAATGAATAAAAATGACTGAGGGGGAGGGTTAAGGAAATACCTGCAGAGGGGAGTAAGTCCAAATGACTGAGTGGGGGAGCAATGACTGTTGGAGGGGTAGTGAAAATATCTGCAGGGGGGGTGAGGAAAATGGCTACAGGGGGGCATGGCAATGGCTGCAGTGGGGGATGAAAATGGCCGAAGGTGGGTAATGAAACGGATTTTTCTATTCTTAATCAAGATTTTTATATATATATATATATATTATTCAATTATGTACATTTTTATATACTTTACTCCCTACAGCGCTGTTTTTCTTGTGTTTAGGTGTGTGGTTTAGTTAGAGGAAGAGCAATAGTCCCTTTTAACAGCTGTAGGGGGAAGTATAAACTCTTTTGGAAGTACACAATTTTATTTTTGTGTATAGATGAGTTTATAGATGAATTATTATTTTATTTTATTTTTTTTACATTGGTTTATTCTTTTATTAGCGCTGGAGATTATTTGTGCAGAGGTAATGAAATATCTTAGGGAATATTTAAGAAATAGAGCTGCTTTGTGGGGCATGATCTCTTTATTGTGTGGCGGCTACATGGATGCTCTCTGTGGCCTTAGCGATCACTAGAATACTAAATACATGTGAGATGGGGCTGGTAGAGGTTAAAATTTGATTCACCGCAAATGTTCAGTTATTGCCTTTATATGCCTGTACAATGGGGTAGGTTTATTTGGCCATAATGGAGTGTTTTGTTTTAACTAAAGGGCCTAATCATTCAGGATTTATTAACATTTTGCATTATAATCTAATATGATACAATTTTCAATACAGGACTCCAGCTTTCCAAAATCCATCAAAAAGACAACTAAGCTGCAAGAACAAGCAAGGAAGAAGAGCAAGAACAGGTGAGAGACAACTGCACAATCTGGAGTCCTGTATTGCTGGAGAATACATTTGAATATACATATTCATGAGTATTCCTAATACATTGGTGGGGGGGGGGTGGTAGGGAGCACAACCAGTGTATTCGCCTAAGGTGGGCAGAACCCTTTATCACCCTTAACCCTTTTTTTGCCTTGGTCTCCTTAATGACTCAAAACCTATATGTTTAATTTTTGCAGAGAACCATTCACTTAATCTGCCTTAGTGAATTTAATTATTCGCACCAGTTTTTTGCAGTGTTGTATTTTTTAGTTTTTCTGTCTTGAGTTGGGACGTACAGCAAGGTCCTCCTTAATTTTCCAACTGGTAAGAAGTAAGCTCAGCGCCAAAATTTACTCTTTCGTTATATTTTATAGACTTCAACAGTAAATGTAAAATGTAACTTTTATTAGGTATATTTAACATAGACTGAAATTACCTTAAAGCATTAAAATGATCCAAAGTGACTTATTTGGAAATGGCTTAAACAATATGTAAAGGATACAACATTTATATCACTCCTCGCCCACACTGGAGAGATTAGAATCAATAACTATACCGCTATATAATTCAGTACAATGCTGTATCCTTTAGATATTGCTTAAGCTTATTTATACCGTCTGATTTCTAAATAATTATTATTTTAATATTTGAAGATCATTTCAGTATATATTAAATATACCTAATAAAAGTTACAGCAAAGGTGACAGCAGTCATAAATGATGTGGGAAGTCCAAGGGCAGAGCCTCTTGTACCTGGTGGAAGCGGTCATGTTGTAGGGCCGCTGACTTATGGTTTGCTGAAATTTCAGTAAATAGGTACTTTATTTCAGTTCTGTGCAATGTTTATGTCTTACAAATACTCATAAGTTATTTTTGGTTTGATGCTGTGGCTTACATATAGTATATTATGATGCAATAAATTGCTATGGCCATTGCATCTCAAAAAATTACTGTCTTGTATGGTGCAGTGGGGAATACCATGGACACACTATACATTGTTTTTTAACTGTATATAAAAAAAAAATTAAAACAAAAATAAGATTGTGGTTTTGTGCATTTTCCCGATGCTTTGCACAAAAAGGGATTTGATCAGTGTGGGCAGAAGACATTTCGTGATAAATAAGTTGGTGCTGAGGCTTTATATTGCACTGCACTAGCAATGCCACATCAGCGTGCAACAATATCGTGCATGGAGACCACAGCAGGTGGGCCTGTGTATTTTAAATGCCAGGGCTGATTTTTAGTCCCAGTCTGCCCCTGCACTAGATTACTTCTTTAGGTCTATTTCAAAGACGAAAGTGGTTGTACAGCATTTCCGCTTATTAGTTAGGCTGTGTTTCTAGACAGTAAGTTCCTTCTGTTTGTAAGTGAGGAGGATTTATTTAAAGTAACAGTATATGATCACTGATTTCTTTGTGACACGGATGACTGGTTAAAGTAAGCTTCAATGTCTGCACAGTGTGAAGCTCATGGATAATCTTTTGCTGTGCTATATATGTGGTTTACATGCATTTACTTAGGTTGCTAGGCAATGCAGCATACTTCATTGCTCATGTAAACATTAAAAGGCTTAACTGCTGATATCCTGACTTCCTTTACCTTCTTACTCTTATTTAACTATAACCTTAAATAACTGACTGGAGACCTGAGTATGGCAAATTTAGATAGTTTATTTAAATATGGTGGTGGAGAAGAGAGCAGTCAGTCCGACGTCCGCCAGGCAAAACCCAACTGTCCCAGCAATTAACCATGGGACCTCATCAACTAGGGGACAATCAATCAAACACCAGGTTTAAGTGGGGGACAACCAATCAAACCCTGGGCACACATATCTATCTTAGTGGGATACCACATCCGGGCTTACAGAACCCGTCCATCCTCTGGGCTAGATGGAAAGCAACCACAGGGCAACCCACAGGGGCGGTACCTGTACCGAGACAATAGCCGATTCACTCTAATAGAGGCGGATTCAGCGTGCCCATTACCGTAATGTGTGCCCCAACCACTGGCCGTAGACTGTACTGCGTTTTCCGGACACAGCCAGATCTCTAAGAGCTGTGTCCTGCCACCATACCTACACCTACCTATGCTAAACTCCTACATGTCTCCTACAAACAACGCCAGTGCCCTCATCACTCAAGCAAACTCCAATCGGCCTATAGAGGAACAGGCATGGGAATCTAATTCGCGGGTGCTCCATCCACCAGCCACATAAAAGACACATGAACCAGGACAACACGGGACAAACTATCATCCGGATAACAAATGCCCCACGCCCTTCAGGGCAGAAACACCAGACCCTCCTAGGCATTACATTGGGCCAGCATAGGAGCAGGGCAGGCCAGGAGGCATGGACCCCTTTAACATTTAAACCTTTAAGCATAGTAAACCCCTTTAACCTCACCCGTAGAACACTGGAAACAGAAAGGTGTCCCCAGCTGCTCTATGCAACGCAGCCCATTGGACAAGTGTACCATCGCCCAAATCTGCAGCGGGGTCCAGTGGTCTGTAAGACAGAAAAGAAACCACAATGTTAGCATACATAAGCAGCGGCAAATTAAAACAGGCGGAGTGGGAAAAAGGTAATTGAAAAAAAAAAGAATAGAGAGACCAGTGGAGAACCTCACACACCCAGCAGCACCAGCAGGTCACCATAAAAGAGTTGTACACGCTCACATGGTAAAAGAGGAAACAAAAGGAGGGAGCGGAAGACACAAGCAAAGGTAAAACCATAAAACCTTGTGGTGCCAATCAGGCCCACATTTTAGATGAAAAAATGGACAAATCCCTTCGCGACCTGCCTCCAATAGCAAAAAGCAGCCGTAACCCTGTGTCATCGCAGCAGCGAGAGTAAAGCAAGAAGAGAAGTCAAGTAGGAAGTGAAAGTCGCACATATCACTTGTAAACATTAGTTTTCCATCTGCTTAGTGCCTTAGCATACTGTACAGAAGCGCCAGCAACTTCTGCGGACGTGGCGGCCCCAGTCTGTAAGGAATGGGTGCCGAATTGAACAACTATCCAAGCCTAGTACAACCCATGTTTGCTTGAAAAAACCACCATGAACGGGTACCTGGTGCAGGGAGAACCATCACCACTCCCCCGCCAGGGGACTGCGGCCAAAGGTCAGCAATTTCACTGACAATTGCAACCGGTCATACAGAGAAACCAATCATGCGCTAACGTGACCTAGCGTTGCCTACCCAGCTGGTCTGAATTGAACCTCCTCACTGTACAGCTGACTTGGAAGTGTGCAAGCACCACGTGCAGTCACTTCATCACCTGAAAGCCACAGTACAATATCACAAAGGCAGCACGAACCAGAGAACTCTCATACGCATTGCGCGCCATTGTGTGGAAATCCCTGGCATAAGGATTAACCCCTAACACGCTTGCCATGCTAAAAACATAACCATAAGGGACTACAGTGTAAATACTGTGCACCAAACAGTATCAATAAAGTGAGCAAAGCATAAACATAAGGGACTGCTGCGCCATAGGAGACTGCATTGCAAATACTGTACACAAGATTAATCAAATGCGCAGGCTATGGTGCAATTCCATTTACTTCAAGTAAAGCCCGCACTCACAGGATTATTACCCGCACCCAAGATGAAAATGTGAGGCCAGAAATACCGGGCTACGTTTATACCGTGTCCCTGCAGACCCAATGATTACCAGATAACATTGTTGCCCATAGGGTGAACTGAGCTGAATCAAATGATCTTGAGGATGAGCTATATCCTGGTACTGGAATGATCAGTGGCTCCTGACAAGACTACAACGACGTTTGTCTAAATTCATATAGACCGGAAACTTCCAGCTCCAAAATGCCACTTCCCATCAATATAACTAAAGTCCAATTCCAGATCCATAACTAGAAGGAAGGACCTCCATGCTGCAAGGCATATTGTCTTTCCCACAGGGCATGAGAGAAACTGTAAGGTATTTCGCATAGCTGGCAGCTCCTCCATAAACATCAAAAGTACTCACTGCCTGTAACAGATACTGGATTATTACTACTAATCTTGATTAGCGCTGGCTTACCTGAGGTGCGGAGTCTAACAATCTCCCCGGTATTCACCAAGAACCGCCGCAAGGCAGGGTGGGCTTCGCTGCCAGCAGTCGCAGGTCGCGGTCCTCAGGTTCGCCCCAAGATGTAGTGCAGCGGAGTGGAAGCAGAAGATGCAGAGTCAATCAGGCCGGTTCGGTACACAGGTCACAAGAATGAAAGGGCAGTCAGCAAGCCGGGTCGGTACACAGGGGTTGGAGAGCCAGAATAGTGGAGCAGGCAGGGTCAGAATCACAGGCAGACACACAGGAGACTAGAAGACACAAAAATCCACGAAGCACAGGAGCCATGAACAGGTAAGTGTTGCTCTGACATTCAGCGAGTGTCAGAGAGTGGTTTAAGTACTATTGGGGATTCAAAATCCCCGCCTCTGGATGCGATCACGTGACTGCCTCCGGGTTGCAGTCTCGTAACCGCGAAAACCAGAAGTACGGCTTCCGGGCGGAGCGACGGACAAGGTAAGTTCGTAACACTGCCCTTCCTTATAGCAGATCCCATCTGTATGAACTGCATCTGTTACTAGGACAAAATGACGTGTAAGAAAACGTGCATACATATACTGATGTACTCGCAGTATATGGAGATGTGCCAGTACAGAAATATACATCACAATTATATTATGGACAGTCAAACCTTCAACCATCACATAAAATTCCAAATAAATTCAGCAGGGATTCTTCTACACAACTCACATATCCTGTCACAAAGGCATTAATGAGCAGTCTATTAATACAATCCCTAATGGGCACGTCCCTACATGTTATATAAGCAATTGGCTCATGTAAATTGATATATGGTAATGAGAATAGTAGAGGTTACATATTAGGGGCCCTGACACTGCCGGCATCAAGCAGAGGTGTAGCGTCATAAGAAATATCCACCTGTGGTAGGGGGGACTGTTGGCAGAAAAACTGCTACAGGCCATGCATGTGGAAGCTGTGAGCAGACACCCCTTTCCCCGCATGCAGGTAGTGGGGGCACTTATAGCTGTGGGCGCTGCTGCCAGTGAGGGGGGGTGACACAACCTTATTAAGTAGTTGCAAATCAGTATCCTCAGAAAGAGTGAGGACAGCATGTAAGTAACATCCCAATGTATGCAAGCTATAAGGCAGCACTTTAAAAGCACAGGTCAGTGTAAATAAACCCCCGTTTTTTTTATTAAATTGACATTTGAAGTAAATACATAAGACGGTTCACATGTCCCCTTAATGCCATAAGCTATGTGTCTGCCTAGATGGACAAATAAGATGTGGCACGTAGTAAAAAATAAGCACATGTGCAACAGAAACTTCTGTTTACACTGCATATGTCTGTGACATGCCTGATCCTAAGTGGCTAAAGAAGAGTTGGGGGGGAGGAGGGAATCCTTGCTACATGATGAGTGCAAAGATTGATATCACATAAAATCTTAACCTGAAAATTACCACACATGTATTCTGTAACCACTGACCCACATACAATCAAATGGCTGACAGGTGGAAGTGAAAAAGCACAATGAAAATGATGAAGACAAGAATAGGTGTAAAGATTACCTGCAGGCAAAACCCTCTTGGAATACAATAGCTATCATAACTAGAGCAGCCATAATAGTACACTTAGCTCTGTGGGCTTCTGTAGCCCAACATGCTGAACTCAAGAGGAAAAGTGTAATGCTAGTGTGGAAACTCTAAGGGAGGGGAGGGCTGAATTGAAAGGGGGTTTACAAAATACCGTTATGTGGAACTTAACAGGAGGAAAAAACAGTAAAAGACAGGAGAGGTATAGAATAAGGGAAAGAATTAGACAAAGGGAGAAAGCCACAGGAGGGGAAATACAATGAAAAATGCAGCAGAGTACAGACAGGAGACACAGGATACTCATCCACCAATGTCCAGACTGCAGAGACTGCTTAATTCTCTGCCCATCCAATTTATAGACCCTGTCTACCCCTCCTCTATGACACAGATGGGCGTACTCCATAGTTAACTATTAACCCCAGAGAATAGTCCAGTTTGAAGATACAGCCTCAACTTTTAAATTGCCTTCAGGCTTATTTCAGTCCTCAGTTCTTATTCTAGTGACTTTTATGGTGTTCTGTACTGATGGTTTATTAAAGTGTTAATTTGTGATGTTGTTACATTTTGGGTTTTAGATTAGTACAAATAGGTTTGGACATAAGGATGCGTGACGTTTACATTTAAATGCTGTTTTACTAATTAATCTGTTGCGTTAGGTTACTCAGGTGCCTGACATTCATTTATCATGGAGGTGTGTCTTCATGCTATTTAAAGGGGTATGTGCTGAGACTATGATGTGGCTGTGAAAGGAGTTACTGACAATCTCCGAAACATCGCAACATCATGCACTACTGAGCTTAAACACTAAGAAGACCCGTGAGTGCCCACTTTTGGCCTGTTTTTATATGAAGAGTGTTTAAAGCATTTTGGAAGACCTTTTACTTTGAAATTTGGTTCACAGGTGGCTGTTAGGTTAAAACTGGAAGATTGAAAAACACTTTTAGTGGAGCCTAGGTTTGATTCTGGAGCATGGAAACCGACTAATTTGTTTCACTTTTAGCTAAACCACACAGGTAAACATACATTATAATATCGTCATGTGATGTCATAACAGTGAGTTAGGCTAGTCTGGGACCTTATTTAATAAGACTGCATGTTTGCTTGAACACCAATGCAAGCACATGATTATAAACTGTCTAAGTTGAACCAGCAAACCCAGCAAGTATATGCAAGCAAGCTATTTTAACAATAAAGAATGACAATCCAATGGCGAGTAGTTGTTGTGCTTCTTCTTGGTGAGGAGAGGATGTAACAAGTCAGTGAATGATGAAGTCAGCTGCTCAGTCTTCACCCTCCATACCGCAAAACGTGGCACGCTGGCAGCTGTTGGGTCTACCTCATTGTTAACATGAAAGCAACTGTATCATATATATAAATAAGTTGTAAACTAAATAGTATTTTAAAACAATTAAAATAATTTCTTTGGAAAACCCATAAGAAACGGTCACCTGCTCCTAGTCATATCATCATATGCGCCTGGATGGTGGAAATGTGTGTTCCATTGAAGGTGTAAGATGCCCCTGATTACCTTCAAATCCTCTTGCAGGGAGAAAAAGCTCTGGGGTAGCCTGCAAACAAGGAAACACCAAAACAAATGTGCCTTCTCCACCCTTTGAATCTCAGTTAAATTTGCAGTCCCACATATTAAAATCAATTGTTTGCATGTGGGTGATATTTTGCTTTACTTACTTGTGCCCACACTGCTCATAGCTAGGAACACCCTGATCCACCAATCTATTTTGAAATCTCCTTTGTAGATATTGCCATTTTGACATACAGATCCATGCAGTTACATAAAACAGTTTAGTTGTATTTCTTTTTTTTCCCCCTCTGCTTCTTTTTACCTCTCTTAGACCTCATGTAACTGCTATACATGCTGACCTATCAGTTCTCCAACCAGGCAACAGGATGCACCAATGCAGACATAATCCTCTGTGCAGTAGAAGTCCAGGTTCTCCTTGCACACTGAACATATACTGTTCCCTTGCTGTTTACTTTTAGATGATCATCACACAGAGAGTTATCCCACGTCTAACGCAATTTAACAGTAAGTACAGTATTCCTGAATAAATGAATTAACCTTTAATTCACTGATGGGAGAACAAGCCAGATAAGGATGAGGCAGGAAGAATTGTATTTCTAATGGGTTGAATAATATTTTAAATTAAAGTGTAGTCTGAGAGTCCAGTTCTTATGTTTAGAAAGTAGAGTTTTTAAAGTGAACATGGATCTAAATTTCTGAGACTACAAGATATTATATGTTTGAATCACTTTCATTGTTTGCTGTTATTGTGCTTTTCACCAATTCCCACAAATATATTCTGATCGTGCTCTAAGGAAATATCACATAACAGAGCTTATAATGGTTCTCAAGGAAAACTAGGTCAGGAGTAGCAAACCTGCAAAGTCAGGAGTAGGAAACCCGCACAGTGTTTAGGTAGCTTGGAAGAAGCAATCCTTACCATAGACTCTCATTTATAAAGCACACTAGATGCACACACTACAGATTACTGTGGATTTGCACTGGTGTGCCCAACACACGTCTAGGCTCAGGTGTGCAACAATATTTGGCTGGTTGTGCAAAAATATTTAAGTGCAGTGCAATCCTTCCATAGGGCCCCCCAACTTGGTTTCAGTGCTCCTTCTTGCCGACAGTAGCAAGAGTTTCCAGGGCCATCCATAAATATAAATGAGGAGGGTAATTCAAAACTCCTGCACAGGTAGTGAGGTTTGTAAAGAATGTAGCACCTGGCTGAATAAGTACTGCAACCAATCCAATTAGGTGCCTTATTATCATTGATTTGTAAGGTGCTATAGTGTTCCGCAGCATTGGACAATGGGGAAAACAGGGCATACATAAAAACAGGGGCATACAAGGTAGACAAAATAAATGGTAGGGAGGGCCCTGATCATGAGAGAGCTTACCTTCTAATTGGAAGTGTGCACAGCTGAAACAAGTGGAGTGAGTGTGGCTCAGAGTGGAGACTGGTAAGTTGTGAAGATGCTTTAGTATGAATAGTATAGTTGGAAGTTGGATAAGCTTTAATAGAGGAATGGGTTTTCAGAGAGCATATGAAGATTTGAACGCTGTGGGAGAGCCTGATCAGGCGTGATAGGGAATTCCATAAGTGGGGAGCAGCACAGGAGAAGACAGGTAGGTGGGAGTGATAGGAGGTTACCAGAGATGAAACAAGGTGCAGGTCAGAGGAAGATCTAAAAGGGTAAGAGGAAGAGTTTTTTGAGATGGGATTTGAGATGTAAGAATGGATGGTGGTGTTGAAGGCTTCATAACTAAGGGTGAGTAATTTGAATTGGATTCTGGAGGACACAGGAAGCCAGTATTGAGGGTTGTAAAGTTGTACAGCAGATGTGTAGCAGTAGGAGAGGAAGATCAGTCTTCCTGCAACATTTAAGATGAATTGAAATGGGTATAGATGGGTAAGGGGAATGACAGATAGGAGGAAATTGAAGTAGTCAAAGTGGGACATGAGAGACTGGATAAGAGTTTTGGTAGCATCTTGAGTAAGAAAATGGTGTATTATGTCAGTGTTTCTAAGGTGGAGTCGATAGAACTGGTAGAGGGACTGTATGTGAAGAATAAAGCAGAGGGCGTATTCAAGTGTGAAACCAAGGCAGCGGGCTTTGGAGACTGAGGAAATAGTGGTTTTAACGGTGAGTGGAGAGGTCAACGTTGGAGAGGTAGATTTGTGTGCCATCAGCTTAGAGGTGGTACTAGAGGCCGAATGAGCGAATTAGTTCCCCAAGAGAAGAGGTGTACACTGAGAAAAGCAGAGGACTGAGAACAGAGCCCTGAGGAACTCCATCAGATAGAGAAATTGAAGGGAGGATGTAACAGAGGTAGTGACACCAAAGGAGCAGCTCAATAGTTAGGAAGTGAACCAGGGAAGAACAGTGTCACAAAGGCCAATGGAGTGAAGGGTGTGCAGGAGAAGTATACAGGTATTCCTCACTTAACGACCGACCTATTTAGCGGCCATTCGGACTTACGACCCGTTGTTACGTCCGGCTCCGCCGCTCAGCAATAGGGGAAATTAATGACCTGTGCCCTTGCGACGGGACGTAACCACGCCCGTAGTACCCGCATAGTTTCTTTCTGAGCTGAAGAAGACAAGACAAGACGCACCTGATACCCTTGCAGTCTCCATCGTGCGGTAAGTTAGCTCTACAGTACTTGAAAGCACTTGGTTCTGAAGTAATACTGCAAGGACATTAACTAAACATAATTTCTTTTTACTAAAGGGAGGAATATAAAACTGCATATGCACATGCTGATTTTTTATTGCCATGCATATGTATACAGTACTGTACTCACTTAGCGACCAATTCGCTTAACGACCTAGTCGTTGGAACAGAACTAGGTCGTTAAGTGAGGAATACCTGTATTCAAATTCAATTTAATTTACACAATTTGCACATTCAGATGCACTATTTCTAGAATATGCTGCATTGCCACTGAATACTGGGTAATGCACCCCCCCCCCAAAAAAAAAAAAAAAAAACTACTCAGGGGTCTCTAGAAAAGAGGGAAGGTAAAAAGTAAACACCCCTTTAAAATAGAACTTATTCTGAAATATAGGAAGCCTATTGTGCATAGAATAATGCTTACGCCTATGAGTGAAGGCTATTAATCAAACATTTACACTTATAAACCTATATATGGGTCTCTGATATACATTCTGGGCCTGATTCATTAAGGAAAGTAAAGCAAACAAATGAGTAACTTTGAACCTTGGCAAAACCATGTTGCAATGCAAGGGGTGCAAATGAGTTTATTATTTTGCTTGTAAGGAAAATACTGGCTGCTTTTTCATGTAGCACACAAATACTTGATAGCTTCATTTTTACACTGACAGTAAAATTAATCTAGGACATACTCTACTCCAGTTATAAATCTGTCCTCACATTTTAAATTCACCTCCCCCCTCCAATGCAACATGGTTTTGCCCAGGTTCCTTTTTTTTGCTTTACTCTCCTTAATGAATCAGGCCCTCTGTGCTTCCAGCTTTTTGGTATTAATCAAACATTTACACTTATCAGGTTTATTTATCAAGTTGATCAATTTCCTGCAGAGTGACTGTTCTATATAGTGCATTGTTCATCTCTCAGTATATGGCCAAGTGTGAAGGAGCAGGATAAGAGGTAGCATGACATAACTCATAGGCTGTCTGTGTGTGTATGTTAGGGAATTTAGATTGTAAGCTACAATGGGGCAGGGACTAATGTGAATGAGTTCTCTGTACAGCGCTGCAGAATCAGTGGCGCTATATAAATAAATGATGATGATGATGGATAACTTAAACATATGTATAATATACACATTCACTTGTACCAGGCACAATTAACACAGGCTTTTGTTTTTTAAGTCAGTGTCCCTTTAATAGACATTAGTATATGATAGGAGTGCAGTTTAGTCCCTGAGTACATAAAAGCTGGCAGAAATGTATGATTTTAATTATTGCTCATGTAACATTGTTCTTTTCCTCCATATGAATTGTATAGTTTTATTGCTAAAGCCTGGTTATGCAAATTCACCTTCAAAGTATACACAAATTATTTGTAGCATATTTAGGTAAGTATATAAAAATGTGTTTAAATCAAATATAGAATATTATTTTCTATCATTGTGTAGCGTATATGTTATATCAACATTGTATGTTAAATATATATGATTAAAACCCATTGAAAATGTCATTATAAAGCAATTCTTATCATCTGTACATATACAGACAGCAATGTAAAGTCTTTATCACACCAGCAGTACGCTATATCCTGGGCTGGCTGAGCATTCTGGGAGTTATTGTTCAGTTCATAGAATGACAAAGGATGGAAACGTCTTAAATAAGTGGTATATTTCAATAACGCAGTTACTCTGTTGTAGTTTAATAACATTCACAGGGCTATCTTGTTTCTACTGCATGATGCAGTCTTCAGTTTTGTTCACATCTTCTCCTGCAGTAGGAATGTGTTGTTTTTCAATCTCCACCTGTGTTAAAAATAAAATATAAATATTTACGTGAGAAAATGGAAGACAGATATTCCTTCGAGGAAGGAGACACAGGATGGACATTTGGGAAAGAAGGAGACATTTCAATACAAAGGAGAGGCGCATATGGTATATTATCTTTTGAAAGATACAATAGATCACAATATTCAATTGAAATCAGGGCCGCTAAGAGGATTCCTGTGCCTCGTTGCGGCTTCTTCTTTTGGGTCCCACCTAGGATGCACGTGTAGCCAGGCCCGGCGCTCCCATTAGGCAAGGTTAGGCACTTGCCTAGGGCGCCGGGCTCTGGAGGGTGCCTGGAGGCGCCACAGAATGAACATTACTTTAAAACTGTGCAGCGACCGCTGACCATACCTGTCACGGCCGCCGCACAGCATGCAGATACATCCACAGGGAGGGGCGAAGAGGCTATTGCTCACCACCGCCGCCTCTCTGCTCCTTCTCCTCCCCTCCACTCACTGAGTGTCGGGCCGTGACATCATCATCACAGCCCGACAGTGTCAGTGAGTGGAGGGGAGGAGACGGAGCAGAGAGGCGGCGGTGGTGATTCAAGGTAAGGAAAGACGGGGGGAGGAAGGAGGAGGGCGCCGATTTTTGCGGGGGCGGGCACCGATTTTGACAAAATGCCTAGGGCGCCATGGACCCTAGCACCGGCACTGCGTGTAGCCTCTGTGCTGTGCATACAGCCTAAGGGCCCCTCCTCCATGCTGTGCTCGCATCTTTGCAAAACCATGTGCTTCATGTGCAGTGTAGGGGGATGTGTCTTGGCGGATCAATAGAAAGCTACCGTCCTTCACCCTCAATCCTGGTCTGATGGGGCCATGAATTGGGTCGGAGCCTCATCCGCCCCCACCTAATCAACACTGCTGGCCCAAGAATATTTTGGTTTTGTACCTTCACCCCTCTTGGCACCCTTTATGCATCTTTCTGTTATCTGTTGTATGTATTATGGTAGCATACATGACAGGCAATGCCAGAAAATAGCACATAATAAAATGGTAAGTGGGCGTTTGTTAAAACAAAATCCTTTTTAAGGTGGAAAATCCCTTTATTCTCTGTATACTACTTATAGGGGCAGAAATGTAACATTTTTAAATTTAACATACATGGGACTAACTAGTTTATATCAGTTAAATGAACATTATTAGGGACAATGGTGAAGTTAATCACAATACAAGGCCCAAACACAGGCTGAGCCCTTCATGAGCACAGGTGCACAATCATTGACCTCCCTTTGGGTACCCAATGCCTCCTGTAACCATCAGGCCTAATACATCCATGTAACTAAGTTTCCAAAATTCTCAGCAGAAGGTGCAAGTATTTATACTGCACTACCATGAATATATGTGGTTTGCAAAAGGAAAGAAAACATCTAGAATACACTGATCAGCTCCAACATTAAAACCACTAACAAGTGAAGTGAATAACATTAATTATCTCATTGCAATGGCACCTGTCGAGGGGTGGGATATATCAGGCAGCAAGTGACAAGGGCCAATTTGTGATGGCTAGACAACTGGTTTGGAGCATCTCCAAAACAGCAGGTCTTGTGGTGTGTTCCAGGTATGCAATGGTTAGTACCTGCCAAAAGTGGTCCAAGAAAGGACAACCAGTGAACGTCAGGGTCATTGGTGCCCAAGGCTCATTGATGCATGTGGGGAACGAAGGCTCACCCGTCTGGTCAAAAGAGCTACTGTAGCACAAATTGCTGATAAAGTTAATGTTTTCAATGATAAAAAGGTGTCAGAACACACAGTGTATCGCAGCTTGCGGTGTATGGGGCTGTGTAGCGCCAGACCGGTCAGAGTGCCCATTATAACCCCTGTCCACCGCTGAAAGCGCCTACAATGGGCACGTGAGAGCCAGAACTGGACCATGGAGTAATGAAAGAAGGTGGTCTCATCTGATGAATCACGATTTCTATTACATCATATGGACGGTCGGGTGCGTGTGTGTTGTTTACCTGAGAAAAGAGATGGCATCAAGATGCATTATGGAAAGATGGTAAACTGTCGGAGGCAGTGTGATGCTCTGGGCAATGTTCTGCTGGGAAATCTTGGGTTCTGGCATTCATGTGGATGCTACTTTGACACGTTTACCTACCTAAACATTGTTGCAGACGGTATTCCCAGATAGCAGTGGTCTCTTTCAGTAGGATAACATACCCTGCCACACCGAATGGTTTGAAGAACATGACAAAATGTTCAAGGTGTTGACTTGGCCTCCAAATTCCCCAGATCTCAATCCAATTGAGCATCTGTGGGATGTAATGGAAAAACAAGTCCCAGCCATGTAGGCTCCATCTCGCAACTAAGAGGACTTAAAGGATCTGCTGCCAGATCCCACAGGACACCTTCAGAGGTCTAGTGAAGTTCATACCTCCATGGATCAGAGCTGTTTTGGTGACAAGATAGGGACCTACACAATATTAGGCAGGTGTTTTTAATGTTGTGGCTGATTGATGTATATGCTCCCTGATGTGCTTTCTGCATATCTAGAGGTGTTTGTCTGCAGAAAATGCATAAGAGTCAAGGAAAGCAAACACTTAGAGCACCAGGTCACTCATGTCTACTTAATTAGTTGTTGTGATACCTATAATTAATTATTAGGATCCCCTCCCTGGTCAATATGGCCAGGGATTGGATCACAGGTTACTCACAGGTACCCACTCATTTTAACGGTCACTTGTTATCTACATACAGTGATCTGAACCAATTATTCATGACCAGTCAGCCTGTCAATTTACTAGTAATTAGTTACTATTGAATTGATAGTCCTACCTAGCAAACTGCTGACATTACTCTGTTTAGGTAACACATGCACTATAAGATATATTTAGGATATATGACAAAACCTGTTCTTTTTAAATAAGTGTTGGTAAAAGGCTGTAAATGTGCATGATGAAAATCACCAAAAATAAAGATGTCACATGTGCCAAGAATTGTAAAAGTTTTAGGGGTATATTTACTAAACTGCGGTTTTGAAAAGAGATGTTGCCTATAGCAACCAATCAGATTCTAGCTGTCATTTTGTAGAATGTACTAAATAAATGGTAACTAGAATCTGATCTTTTTTTTTTTCTCCTGACATTACTAACTTACTCTAGTCCTCTGTTTATGCAAAGGCAAATTATGCAGAAGACATGTAGAGGTACGGGATCGTTTATTCACAAAGTTCTAAAAACTACAAATAATGAAAAGTAAAAACAAATATTACATAGAGACGTGGTCTTCCATAGTTTAATCCTACAGTCACTATGAGGAACACTGTTGCACAATTTAATAAGGTAAGGAAAGCCATAGGAAGTATATCGAAACTTGTGTATTTTATTTAATGCAATTTACGAATATGCATGGTGCTCTGTTCTTGTAGACGTGAATTTATTAATCACTGATATTTTCTTATCACTTTGTTCTTGTTCTGTTCTACAAAACCAGTGTCAATAAACAGAGATTTGAATTCTTCATAATCTTGCTACAAAGACTCTAAGGGGTCTATTTATTAAGCTGTGATGAGCCAAAAATTTGCAGAAAACAGCTATTTTCTCTAGAGAATAACCATCGCAGCTCTTCTTTTAATTATCAAGGGGTTAAAGCAGGAGAAATCAGAGATTTGCCATAACCTGTTTAATGCTTGTCGCTGAAATCTATGGGGACTGCGATGTGACCCAATTTAACAAGCCAGTCTTTTAAAAACTAATGTCATCTTAAACTGGCGCTCAAATGTTCAATGAAGTCCGGGTCAAAGTCCAGGGCTCGCCATGAGCCTCGGTATGCTAAATACAAGCAGCAGTGCATTTTGTATTGCTGCGATATAAAATGATACTGCTGCTGTCAGCAGTCGTGGCAGCCGTGGGCACCGCCGCGACTCCCTGTGCCCTGCTTGTGGCATCCCGGCCGTCTCCATGACAACCGGGTGTCACTTTCGGTTCCTGTATCCCAGTTGCCTAGCAACAACCGGGACGCATCAGGCTCCCTGCCGCAGCGCCCAGCCAGCTGTCAAACAGCCGGGCACGTGCGTTCAGGGCTGTTCAAGCCCAGCCAATTATGGCTCATTAGGGTAACGCAGCTGAGCGCTCTGCTTTATCATTGGCAACAGTGCCAGTAATTCATTATACTAAACCTGGAGCACTTGCAGGGCTCTGCCCTGATTGGCCCTTAGCACTATTTAGGGCTGTGAGGATTGAGCCTCACTGACGGTTATAGCGTCCTGTCTCAGTACTGCTGCCTGCTCCTGTGCTATTTTGCTGTTGAACTTTGGATTGATTACTCTGTGTATGACCTCTGCCTGTTCCTAGACCCTAAACCACTGCAAGTGACCCTGATCTTTTGCCTGTACCCGGACTCTGAACCATTGCCTGTGACCCAGACCCTGTTTTACCGGACGTCTCTACCTGTGCTCTGTCCGGTCCGCAGATCTCTGGCCTGTCCCTACTCCGTGTATTACCTCCTGTACCTGTGCGCTGCCGTGTGATCATAAACTTGTACTACACTGAGTGTAAGTCCTGGGGGCATTCGAGTACCTGTGAGCGTAACCAGTCTCTACGGGAAAAGCGGCTGCTATAGGTGAAGATCTCTTCTGCTAAAGTTCTACAAGTTTATGCCGCACTAGTAGCCATAACAGCTGCCCGCTAGCCACCTATGCTAAATAGACCCCCTCATTATTTTTAAAACATTTTGCAAAAACAAAACACACACATGGCATAGCTCTCAGTAGAGGTAGCTATAGTTTTGCACTGATCCAATATTAACTACAGTGCAATCAATGAATTTATGTGGAACCAGTGCCTCATTAATATACTATTTGTCACGGAGTGCCTCAGTGAGGTCACTAGTGATATTTTATATGGCTGGCTCAGACCACAATAAAGGACTTTAGACGAAAGGTGTTTCTTAAGGTAAAATATATTGTGAGGAGGATGACTATGAAAAATACACCTATTTAGTAAATGTATGTAACAAAATCATTATTTCTGTACACACTCGCTCTATAATACTAGAGTTTCAGCTGGCTTTAATCTTTCTTTCTGGTAAGACAAAAAAGGGTTAAGCATTAACATTTAATCATATTTTAGGTCATTGTTAAGCAGCTTCAGCTGAACACTCTAACACAAGCAATTTTGCAGAGTGATATAATCTTTCAGGAAATGATGATTCAAGCAAGTTTATCGTTACCGTTTCATTAAGTGAACTATGTTTTCCTGGTGCTCTCACTGCTACATTTTGTCTGACTAGACATCTCCTGTACCAGTCGTTGCAAGTTCTATTAATAAACGTTTTAAATATTATCTTATGTGACGCTTGCATACCTGTTAGGTGAGAGTCTTCCCCTTACAATAACTTATACAATTAGATAAGAATATTTATATAAATAGTAATATTTACAGGTGGGCAGCAAGATCTGCTCTTCTTTCATTTTCGAAGATATTTAGCTGCCACGAGCAAACAATGTTTCTATATATGCATACACAACCTTAGCCAGCTTAGGTTGCCGGTGAAGGAGGTTTTAGTTAGTATAGAAGGGGGAAGCACCGATATAAAATGATTCTTACTGCCGGCCATTAGCCACCAATAATGAATAAACCCCCAAATTTATATGTGCTCAGCATATTTCAGCCATACTGGGAGATTCAACTGCTAGTGATTTGGCGCACGGACATCGCGCTGCCCACATAGCTGGTAATTATAGTAGGAATCTCGGCTCATTTTCCAGGTGCAAGGAAAAATTAACGGAGATTTGTGTCAAATCTCCCCCGTGAGATGTCTCGTGGACGTTCCTGAGACACCTTCTGTCTAATTGAATCTCCCTCATAGTGTTTTAAACTGCACCTGTCATCTCCCCATAAAGCCAAAAATATGTCTTTAAAACACCAAACAAGGATTTGTCGGAGTCTGATATAAATAGCATGTGTAATTGCACTTCCTGCATCACCAAAAGAGTAGTAGTTGGGCAATCTTTATATTAAAACTGACTGAATGCCTGCTGATTGGCTCCTCCCTCTCTTTTGCATATGGATGTCACTGGTATGAGACACAAATGCTAACAGGAGAGTAAGAATCCGGATAAGAAAATACTGTGACTGGTACAGTTCACAATAATACATCAACATACAGAAATAACACAATCAGTCTAATGAATACTGAGGTGAGCAAATTAAAACATGTTAGCTATTCAAAGTAATTTCAATAGCTAACCACTACTTGTGTATTCACAGTCCTATGCATTTTATGGGGCAGTTACCATTGTCCTGAATAATTTTAGACTACAATAATGGTTTCTTGAGAATTTTATGAACTAAAAAGTACAGCTTCTGCAATACCGCTCATGGACAACAGGTAGCAATACAGAGCCAGATTAGTATGCAAGGGTCTGATAAATTTATTGCATTTTTAAATTTTATATGGCACAATGAATGAGTCCATTTTTTTGAAACGTAATTTGTGACCGATTCTAAGAATGTCAGCACATTATTGAGTTATTCTCAAATTGACTTGATGATCAAACAGTGTTTCTTGCAGGCATGTCCTGTCGGTTAGCTTTGGCGAGTCTAATGAGTTTAATATAAAAAAGAGCTAGTTATATTAGCTATATGCTATCCTTGATTGACAGAATTTATTAATTAGTTGTTTAATTTATAAATAAAGTTTTATTAGTTATTTCACAGTTCATTTGGTGTTTCAGGAATTACGTATCTCATTATCTCTAAAACTGCTGAGATTAACTTGTTTCAGGCACCGTCTCCGCACTGACACTTGGTGCGGGAGACGGACGCCTGCACCCTCTCGGCAGCCGCGTCCCGTTGCCTCCTTGTTCTCCTGCACGTTGCGCGTGCGCATGCTCCCTTCAGTCACGTCACGCTTTCTCCGTACACCTGTCGGCGGTCAGCATGTCCCACCTCTTCAGACAAGCTTATAATATTCCTCAACCACCCTCCTAACCTCACTAGATTACCCTATCACCACCCGTTACACAATTCACACAAGACAACAACCCTCTGACAAACATTGCTGTGTGACTGGAGCATACATCTATTTTTTTACCTTTTGCAATCTGGCTGGACTCAATTGTAAAGAGCTATGCAAATTGCTGGCGCTATATAAATAAATGTTTATGATGATGAATATAGTGCATTCTAGTTAAATGAAATTACAATAAAAAAATAATATAATTTTACACAGAAGCAAGCCTTGGATGCTGTGTCTTTTACCGCTAGCATTACATAAGTGAATTACAATGTGTCTGTTTGTTTTCTTTACTTTTACACCCACAGGAGAAAAGTTGCTTATGTTGTCCAGGTGTTTAATAAACCATCTTAAGAACACAATCACTTTGATAAAATGTCAGCATGCTTCCGAGACAGACTCTTCCCATTGATAGATATCAGACAATGTTTTCATGTTTGTGTAGCAGACTGGTGAGCTGTGGCTGTACTTTACCTGCATACATTACAATTATGGGCACTTTACAGATGACAGCCTTGTGAGGTTTGTACACATTTGCTGAACTGTATGGTTTTTCCACTTGTTTTGAACACAAAAAAACAGCTGACAGCGACAGGGTTGTATACATGATGAAATGCATATATTTATGCACAGCATAAAGTAAGTGGTTCATATTCGGATAGCAGTGTCTGCTCCAGATATACCAGATTAGATGAATCTGTCACAGAATCCCACATTGATCAGAAATTTCTACAAGTAGTAAAAGCATGTCCAAATCTAATCAGAAAGTATAATGTTCCACTGTGTATGCTTACATCCATTCCAATAACAATTTATTTGTAATGTAAACCATTCAAAATAAATGTAAAAATCAATAATACCTGGATGTTGTAGCACGCTTTCTGTGTGACATGTTTATGGGGCTGGATATCATTCTCGATGCCCATTGACTTCACCTCTGCCCCAGAGACACATGTAAACGGCATAACAAACTGTACAGTTGCTATGGGATTCCAGCTGCGAGGTATCTCCTGGTCTGAGCCGAGCTCAAGCTTGCAGGAAAAACTATGTGGTTGATCAGGACCTTTAAGAAGAATGGAAAATGTTTTAGTATATGAATGTAACACTCAGCAGGACATATCTTGATAGGTGCCAGTTGGGTAACATCTCAACCCAGCAATCACACGGTGCCGATACAGATTGGAATGCAGTCCTTTTAAAAAGTAGAATGCTTTGATATTTTAAAGTGCTATATAATTAGTTTTTATTAAATTACAAACATTAGCCAATGCGTCTTGTTGAGAAATTGAAGTAGTTTGACTTGAAGTTTGTAGGCTGCACTTCACGATGTTGAAAGGGTATTTTCAAGGTTCTAAAAGAATACTGAGACTCTTAGGCTAGTGTCACATAAGTGCCAGAGTTTTGCTGCTCATGTGACACTAGTCTTAGGTTCATTTGTATGATCAGCTATTTATATAGCACCACTAATTCTGCAGTGCAGTACAGAGAACTCACTCACATCAGTCGCTGCCCCATTGGAGCTTACAGTCTAAATTCCCTAACATACTGACACCCAGATAGAACTTAAGGTCAATTTGATAGCAGCCAAATAACCTCCTAGAATGTTTTTGGAGTGTGGGTGGAAACCTACACAAATACATGGAGAACATACAAACTGCACACAGAAAAAGCCATGGTCAGTAATCAAACTCATGACCTCAGTGCTGAGAGGCAGAGGTGCTAACCACTAAGCCACCGTGCTGCCCATTTGTTTTATGCTAAGCTTTTTTACAGAAGTGTGAAAATTTTACTCTGAAGTGCAAATGATGCTTTATAATGTCATTGTCTGTCTTTACGTGTTGCTGTTGTTATGTAAATCACAAGTATTAACACTTTCGAGATATCAGCTTCTGATGGGAGGTACTGGCTGCAGCTTTGTGGACTGGGCCGTTCCTTACGGAATGCGAGCTAGGTGCACTTATACCACTGCAGGCAAAATCGTGATTTTGTGTTAACAAGATATGTCAATAATTTTTTTTTCTTCGAAAGGACTTCATTTCTATACATCCTTGGAGCTGACACATATTAGACATCAGCCTATACTTTCAATTAGGCAGCACTGTGACATAGTGGTTAGCACTTCTGCCTCACAGCACTGTGGTTATGAGTTTAATTCCCGACCATGGCCTTATCTGTGTGGAGTTTGTACGTTCTCCCCGTGTTTGCGTGTGGGTTTCTTCCGGGAGCTCTGGTTTCCTCACATACTCCAAAAACATACTAGTAGGTTAATTGGCTGCTATCAAATTGCCCCTAGTCTGTGTCTGTGCGTGTGTGTGTTAGGGAATTTAAACTGTAAGCTCCAATGGGGCAGATACTCTGTACAGCTCTGCGGAATTAGTGGTGCTATATAAATAAATGGTGATGATGATGAATTGGAAGCCTCTTCCAGGTCCATATTATACTACCAAATACATTTCTATGCATACAAATCATTATGTAAAAAAAAACATTGAAACACACAAATGTTATCTATGTTATAAATGGAAAACATTCAGTGAAGTGCACAGTGATGCTTTTTACTTTGTCCACCATGTCTGCATCACAGTCCGCAGTCCCACAAATGACAGTGCACAGTGTTTACATCGGGACGTTTTCCAAACTCGGAGGTGGGTGTGCACCTATTTATACAGGCAGATAAATAGGTGCATGTGTGTATATAAAATGTACTGTATGTCGCATATTCTGTGGTTAGTAAATGTGACTTACTATGTTTGTTTATTAGTGCACTGTGTGTTTTCCTAGAGTGTATTAACAGACCACACATTTTATTTACAGCTACCACAGAGATAATGTGTCCCTTTGGCTATGCCAGTATTCAATGTGGATTACATGTATTAGCTTCTCTACAGTGGACAAAAAAAACAACACATTTAAAATTATAAATGGTGAAAAAAATAATCCATTGGAATATGAAATACTAGAATATCTCTTGGACAATAAATTATACTGCAAATAAAAAAATGTATGTTTTGTGAAATTTGCCTTATGGCAACACATAACTACTGAGTAAAAGTCTAAAGCGATCAATCCATACTTGCCAACTCTCCCTGAATGTCAGGGAGATTCCCTGAAATAGGGGTGATCTCCCTCACTTCCTGAAGAGTCTGGCATTCTCCCTGATGCTGAGCCAGTACAAGATGTGGTTGGCAGTACAAGCCATCTGTGGCATGATGACACAGTTCAGAAATTGTGTCCTATGTCCATGTATTGATGCCTATGGAGTTGGCCATTTTCATGGAGACCAACATTTAATCAAAGACTGACAAGTAAGACAACATGACTTCAGTAATGGAGACAGAAATGTAAAATACACTTCAGTCTCTAGAGATTCATTAGCTGCTTTTCCTTAACGCATAGTTGCCTACTCTCCCGGAATGTCCGGGAAACTCACGCATTTCTGGGAGACCTCCTGGTCTCCCAGGATAGTAGGGCAGCCTCCCATTTCTCGTCCGCGCAATAGATAAGTTGCGGGGCTTAATGACGCAAATATCGCGTCATCTTGATGATGCGATTCGTTAAGCCCCCCCACACACACAGCCATCTCCCCTGGAATCTCCCTGAAGCCAAAGAGGAAAGGTTGGCAAGTATGGATCAATCACAATTCCAGATATCACAGTAATCTGCTAGTAGAAAAAATCTGGAGTCAAGGGAGGCACACAGATCATGTGCAAGTTAGGGGATCTCCAATTTGATCTTTTCACCAGTAAATAGATTTATTTTTTTAATTTTTTATAAGAGCACATTGGGGTTTATGTATCGATAAAGTGCAAATGTGCTATATAACCAATAACTAATTTTGATTGAGCTGGTAGAAGTTAGATAATGAAAGCAAATCTCTGGCGTTTATGGGTTACTCCACTTTTGCACCTCATAAAAACTTTATTGTTTGGCTCACTATCAATGGGCAAGGCTGGAGGGCAGACATCTGTACGATGTGGTACAGTATAAAACTATTAGGGTCATATTCAATTAAGCACGAAATTCCCCCCGGCACAGACCTGAAGGCACTTCGCATTACCGCAGCACCCCAGATTTCCATTCGCACCCCGAAGGGTTGCAAAGGGAAATCTGCGAAGTTGCGGTACCGTAATAACAAAAAAAATGCGCAGCTGCGATGTTGTGACTTAATTGAACATGCCCCTAATTATTTCAAAAATATGTGCAAAACTGTCTTATAATTGAACAGAGCAAAGATATATTTACTAGAATTTTTATCTGGGAGCCGGTCAATCTTCCAAACGACAGCCTTGTATGCTTTCTCATATTTTGCTGTTCCGATCGTCACTTGTATTACTGGTTCAGATTCTATTTCATATGCAGACCCGAGACAAGCTCTTCTATTCATCTTTGTCTTAAGGGACCTCTGCCTCTGGAGGCTAACAGTCCAAAGTGCTTTCACCCACTGTGCAGGTACTGGGAAGTAGACTGTGACATTTTCACAGCATTTAATCTGTGGAGAAGCCACAACACTACTGGACATGTTTAAGAAAGCTTGGAGTTCCACATACGCCCCCTGTACCACAACCAAGCTCTTAACTGAAAATGGAAGTTCTTGTACACTACAAGGAGCTTTGAAGCGCATGAGCTCAAACCTACACGCATCCAACGGTGTAAATTTAACTATCCTGGACTGTTGAAATTCATGTTTTTTAACGCACTTGTGGAAATGATATTCAGAAATATTAATCAATAATCTGTCACGCTCCTTTGTAAAATAGCTGTCAGATAATTTTTGTAGTTCAACATCATTTAACGTTAAAAAACACTCCATGCCGCTATTAATAAAACAAAGACAATATACTTGACAAATCACTGCCTTCTCCTTAACTTTCCCCTCCTTGGTGACTTCTCCCCAAAAATTGTCCACTATTTCCAATAACATTTCAGGCTCCTCATACGTTTTCTTTTGCTTTGAAACCGGCGGGAGCAACAGCATCTCCTCCTCCATTGTTGCAACAAAGTCCATTAAATCATAGTAATCTGTGGTTCCCAATTTTAACATCTGTTCGATTTCTGCCTCATGGACTACTTCAAATTTTTGGTGGTATTTCCTTTTTTCCACATAAGTTACATTTTCTATCTTAACAGTGTGTATTTTATCTGAAACTCCTAAGTTTTCTAGTTTGGGCTCTGAAAGTCTGCAGAATTGATGAAGTTGAAATTCTTTGAACGGTTTTTCAAGGCCCTTTTCATAATACATTTTCAGAATTCCACCAGCTAGAACTTTCAGGTAAATAGGTCCCCACTGCCTCGAAGACATCATGTTCTTTTTTTCCGGTATCCTCAACATGAAAGGCCACCCATCTTTTCTCTGACTTCTAAAGAGACTTTGTGGAATAAATGATGTGTTTCTTTTTTCGGCGCAGACAGGCTGGCGTTTCAAACTGTCAGGTGGGTCAATGTTTAAGTGCTGAAGCCTTTCACATACATAACTGAAAGAACACTGGTTAAGACTTTTCTGGTTATTAGAGGTTTCTTTTTCCATTGTGTTATATTCCTGTTTTGCAGACATGTCTTTTATATGAGAGTCGGCTGTAGTGCATACACCCGTTGAAGAACAAATATTTGTGACATCACTGTTCCAAAATGGGCTGGAGAAGGTACAGTCACTTTGAGAGTGGCTTGAATGGAGAGTTGACAAGTGATCTAAATTATTATTACTTTTAAAGGTGGACAGATTTTCACCATTGATCCCTGAAGTTGATAGAATACTTGATTTATGGTTTGTTGTCAAGAGATTGGATGCCTCCGACAATGCATTCGGCTGGGTCCAAGATATTTCTGGAATAGGGTACAAGTTATAAGACCCTAGTTTGGGAGTGCATGGTGTGCCAGGGCTGTCTTTGATAGGCGTGCAAAGAGGGGAGTTGCTTGGAGGACCAGGACTCATAAAGAAGTCAATTATCGGAGATGTGTGAGGACTGGTGGAGTTAGAGTTAGAAGCACTTGCTGTCTCTTCATGAGACAGGCTCAACTGAAGACCACTTGATTTAGGATTCGGATTGTAAACATTGTGAGGAAAAATGAGGGATTTCTGTGGAGATTGGAATGGATTTTCATCATCAAAAGTCACCCAATTTTCCGGATTTGTTGAACACATTTTCTATCGATAATTTGATCTTTGAATTGTCTAGGAAATAAAAGAAACATCTTAATTAATATCATCTTTTGAACATATTACCAACAGTTATGTAAAATATTTATTTCAGGTGTCATAGGAGAATAGACACTTGTTTATCTTATTCCTCCCTCCCTATTGGGTATATTTACTAAACTGCGGGTTTGAAAAGTAGAAATGTTGCCTATAGCAACCAATCAGATTCTAGCTGGCATTTTGTAGAATGTACTAAATAAATGATAACGAGAATCTGATTGGTTGCTATAGGCAACATCTCCACTTTTTTAAACCCGCAGTTTAGTAAATATACCCCTAGTGTGTAGTAAAACACTGGAGGTCCTACCCACGGATTCCACACAGTAGAATCTGCTCTGATTACTGGTGTTTTATTAGCAGGTAGTGGAACAAACATGAAAGCAGCATTCTTCTCTAGAGTGTTGCAGCCCAAACATTAGGAGCAAATTCATTTGAACTGCATGGAGAATGCCAAGTATAAGGGCTAAATCTCACGAGTAACGGGAGTCCCATGGATGTGACTCCCATTGTCTGTTAATCGTGGGGTGGGAGGAATATAAAATAAATATGTTTAGGGGAAAATACCATTTAGGCACAGGAAACACTGTGGAAAAATATTATTATTAAAATCGTTTTTTTAATATATTAGTGCAGCACAAACTGTGACAAATGTTCATAAAATAGTATACAGGAAGCACAGTTCAAGGGTTTGTCAATGTATTTAACAACATAGAATATTTTAAAAGTTCATAAACCACTAGCTGGAACAAGGGCAGCAAAAGCATTCTGAATTGCATGTTTTCCAATATGCTATAACAATTTGCAAACCCCCAAATCATAGTGCCTGAGGCTGTTTCTTCAATCTGTCTTATTACAGGCTTGCTGCAGAATGACTATAGTTGCTAATTTCCAAGCATACAATTTAGGCCAAAGCACTGCTTTGATTTTCATTGTTAATGAACAATGTTTTTTTTTCCTAGGAAGCCTACACACATCCTATGCATTGAGCAATCTGACACATATAAAAACACTTCTGTTATAAAGACTGTCTGTATTTTATTTATGAGCTCACCTATAATTCTCATGTAATTGTATGCCATTCCTAAAGCATTTAAAAATATATTATACATTCTTACCCTGATTGTTGTATAGAAAACTGAATATATATTCAGGAACAGAATGTAGAAGGGGATAATTTCTAACCCTGCTGGAGACTGCGTTTAAATGTATGCGGAAAAAAAAACTCCATTTACGAAAAACCTGTTTATCAGTCCTGTGTAATGGAAAATGAACAGACACGATAATGAAATGCCCCAGACATTCTACCATCAGAAACAGCCATATGCATAAATATTAACGCAGCTAATGCTGCACCATTAATGGCTACAAAGCTGTTTTTCCTTGGAGCCATAATACATAATAGCAAAGTATGCTATTATTATCATATACATAAGTCATGATGAATGAGCAGAACAGCAACCAGAAATTATTTTTTTTTTCTTTAAAGAAATGCAGCTTTTCCTCTTATCATCTCTACTTTAACTTTCAAACTATAGAACCGATCTGTGGTATCAATAATTTAGCAGCAAGTCTCTTTAAATGACACAGTGATGGTCTCGATGCTGATATGGTTTCAGCTGGGTCCTGTTATGTAAATGAAGCAAATCTTTTCCAACAACAGTATGGTTTATAAGAGGTAAATATTTTTCTCTACACTGCATTATGCATCCTTCTGTAATGAGCAACGGGTGCAATAACATTCATTATTATTATTTTATACAAGTGTTGTTAGGATGTACAAAAGTGACAGCCAAACAAGTCCAAATTGGTGTATTAACAGCTTATACATATAATGTCCTCTTTATGTAAATAATAGTCACCTAGTTTATGGATCTTTTGAAAATAATTTTATGGCCATTATGCAACAGGTACCATAATCAGTGCTAACCATTGTATCTGGAACCATAATGGAAATTGAGTTCTATTTGTTCAAGCTAAGCAGTCATGTCAGGTTTTTCAGTATAATATGAAAGAGAATATATATACATATACAGGGGAATGGTGGCATCTGACAGTCCCATAGTGACCCTTGGGCTAGGTCACTGGGCAGCATGGTGGCTCAGTGGTTAGCACTTCTGCCTCACAGCATTGGGGTCATGAGTTCGATTCCCGACCATGGCCTTATCTGTGTGGAGTTTGTTTGTTCTCCCTGTGTTTGTGTGGGTTTCCTCCGGGTGCTCCGGTTTCCTCCCACACTCCAAAAACATACTGGTAGGTTATTTGGCTGCTATTAAATTGACCCTAGTCTGTGTGTGTGTTAGGGAATTTAGACTGTAAGCTCCAATGGGGCAGGGACTGATGTGAGTGAGTTCTCTGTACAGCGCTGTGGGATTAGTGGCGCTATATAAATAGATGATGATGATGATGGGCCACCTGCATTTTTTTCCTTTAAAATGTTCCTAAAAGGTTGCAGATTCGAGTCTTGCTCCCCGGGCTAAAATTTGCCAGCCCTCCCCTGTTCATATATATGTTATTCTTTTTCCATAGCATGTAGAGTTGATGAAATAATAACCTTTTCTTCTTTCTCCTTATAAAAATGCAAATTCGATCACCTGTTTAAATTTGCCCTTCAGGATGTCTACAGCTTTCACACATGTTGAGTGAAAAATGACCGTCCTCACATGCCATAATTCACAGCCAATATGAACTAGTCTTTTTGTAATCTGAGCTGATATTAAATAGCTAATGAGGAGTCCATATGATTAAAGTTTGCACACGTTTATTAATGTACTTTAGTAGATACAAAAAGGTAAAGGATGTAGGACACTCTGCATTGAGGGAGGCTCTGACGGATCTCCTCTCCACACTAACACATTTAGATTCAACTGGCCGCAAGGTACCGCTGTTCATCTCTGAGGTGCGCACATTAACGCCAATACGGTAACAAACCTCCGCTCATTTTTGTTAGAAGCAAGAGAAATCGGTGTAGATTTTAGTAAAAACATTGAGGCGATATCTCTGATGACTGTACCATAGACACATCGTGGCACCGTGTCAAACTGAATCTGCCCTTTAAATTGTGTTATTTTGATCTGCAGTCATAGCAGCTTACATGTAAGCTTCTATTAGTTACAGTTTACTCTAGTTCTTATGGTATTAGTGGCTGATATATCCGATCAGCACCACTCCTACATTTCTACTGGGGACCCTGAACATAGAGCAAATCAACAGGTTACCTGTAATACAGTTGAACTGCAGGAGTTAAATTTATCAAGCTGCAGGTTTGAAACATTGGAGATGTTGCCTTTCGCAACCAATCAGATTCTAGCTGTCATTTTGTAGAATGTACTAAATAAGTGATATCTAGAATCTGATTGGTTGCTATAGGCAACATCTCCACTTTTTCAAACCAGCAGCTTGATAAAGTTACCCCCAGGACTGTTTCACACCTTCACATTTTAACAGTGTTCCAGCAATCGAACAGGCAGAAATCAGATCAATTGGATTCGCTTCTTTAGAGGAAACCTTGGGCTGTGTCCTCCAACACAAATTTACAACAAGTTAGAGTTATCATATGGCGCTTTTAGCCTGCAACAAATTTTCCATGGTCAGTCTAGAGCTGGTTAATACGCAGCATTTAGGGTGACAGATTAAGTTAGATATGGTAATGTAACCATGAATGTTTTGGGGGGGAAACAAACTTGTTTTCTTGGCAACTGCAGGGTGAAGAACAACTACTATCAGCTTGACAGCAATAGTATAACGCATTAAAATAAGAAGCAGTGTAAATCAATCAAAAAAGATTGGGTCAAAGTGCAGTACCAGTCAACCAGTAACAAATACAGAATAAGAGCAATTGATGCCTGGCTACAAATATAAATCTAAAAACAGCGTTGTAGCAGCAGTTACTTTTTTTAATGAGCACACGACTAGTACATGGTCTGGTTATTGTCTAGATCACTGATCCCCACTGATCTAAATTATTGAAATCCTAAATATATTAACTCATGTCCTTCATAAAAAATAATTATTTTAACAAATTTCTGTTTTCAAACATTTTGTTTATTTAGCAAAACATTATATTTAATGTTTATAATTACAGTGACATAGCGTTGTAGTGACATAGTTTATCTTATTTTTTATTATCCATTCAAAACGGCAATAGTTTTCTTTCTAAGGCATTAGAATGCTTGCAGCATCTCCCCCCTCCCCTCTCATTTGTACTGAATGCCACTGACATTGAGGGACAAGTTAAATAAGTAAAACAAAATGTAGCTTTTGATGAGAAAATATTGATTTACAATGGCAGTGTCAGGTCCTGTGCAAGTACTGACATACCTGGACGTACCCTGCTGTCTCATATGTCCTGATAGCCTCACTGTCAGTATGCAGAGGTGAACGTTTAAAATCACATCTCTTTTCTTTTTTTTTTACTTTAATAAACACTTTATGGAAAGGAGATTTCCACTAAACTGCTAACTGGCATGTGGCAGCCAAAATGTTAAGCCTTATGAGTTACAATTTGGTGGTGTGTTGCGGTGTGCGCGGCTCTTTTCTAACATGGTGCCGCCTCACACCACCAATGCCCAGGAGGGTTTTGGTGCTGCCACTTGGTTGAAAATTTACAGCCTCTGTATAGAAAAGACTAAGTTAATAGCCTACTGCAGCCTTTTTATTATCACTTCATTTGTGCAGACCTGCATCAAGGAATGGCCTAATGACCAGCTGCGAGTTGCCAGCACCCGAGGCTTGTTACCAGAGTTCCAGGCCTATATAAGAAGCTTCCTGTAAACAGCACTTTGCTAGTTTATTGAGCATATCTATGTGAACCAGCACTCTCTATCCTCTACCTTCCTGGCTTCCTTCTTGTGTTTGACCCCTGGCCTTTGGATAACTACCTCTCTGCCTCCTGACCCTTGGCTGTTGGGCAACAATTCTTATATGGCTCTGAACTTGCTATTATTTAAGTCCCTAGACTCAAATACTATATTGTACATTTAAGCACAGAGGTGCTTAAATGTACAATACAACTTTTCTCACTAAGACACCTGACATTGGAATCCACTAATCGGGATCTGCCATATTCGTGACAGACATAACCCAATAAGTAGAATTTTTTAAATCATTTTTATGTACAGTAATAAAGCAACTTCCTCTGTTCACTGACTAAAATAGAAAGTCCTCCAAAGTGCATATTGTACTGTTTGTCCCTGGCACATGATTTCATATGCAGTAAGATATTCAACGAAAATGAACTCTGGTGTAATAAATAATACTGCTCCTCGCAAAGTACATTAGTATGCACAATATGCTGTTTCTAATTGTAAGCCATCAGTGCAGTATAAGAATAAAGTAATAATAATAAGAATAATTAAATCTAAATATAAAGACTTTAAATGCACAGCAGATGCTGTGACTTTGAAAAATTTGCATACAACAACTAAAATTACAGCTCAGTGATCTTAAAGCAAAAATACAGAAATATGCTTTGAATATTTTCCCCATATTTTTTTTTTTATTGGAACACTCAAAAAATGCACAGACTAAGTTGACAATGAGCCATTGAGGAATATGCTTCACTGAGAACCCCACAGTGGCTCATATGTAGAAACAAGGCGTGTAAGCGAATCCAATTTTAAAGTAAGTCAACCCGTATTTTAATTAGGAAACCAAACCAACAAAAGCAAACTAAATACGAAGTAGAAAGGAAAGAAAGAAAAGTGAAATATATAGCATGAGAGGCATGTTAATTTAGTAGACGGCGGAGGGTATTTCCACTTGGCAACAATAGCATCTTTCGCTGGACATTCTGAGATAATTTGTTCTGATTTTTGAGACTTCTGATGAAACCGTCGTGTATGACGGAAAAACGCGTCAGCTGACCTCATTTTCGGAATCCCGACTGGCAGAAATGTGTCTGACAGTAAAGATTTATTTAGCCTTCTTTATATTTGCCGGCCTACAGGCAAAGAGATCAGAAAAGGAAACTTCAACTTGACCATGAACCGACTATATTAAATGTTATACAGATCCTCCAACATGATCCATTCTGTCCAATACAAAATGTAGCCAAGCTTCCCACTTAATTTACTATTGCAGTTATCTGTAACCCGATGGAGTTTGCCCTTAATAAAATTTGGGTTTTAAACAATGACGGCAAATCGTTTTTTCTCAATATTGATACATTTACCCCTTCATGTTGAATGAATTGAGCACATACAAAGTTTGAGCAAACATGCTACTCCATGGTTTAGGTTAGAAAATGTGATTATTGGCAGCATTATGAGTGTAGCTAATAGCCTTGTTCACTTTACAGTATTATTGACACCATTAATATTATGGAATATAACCCTGATGCCAGTAGGCTAACAAGGGGGTAATAGCCTTTAAGTAGATATCATATCTTGTCTCAATTGCTTGTAGCTGACTCAAGTTTGAATGGTCATCTCTTGGTGAGAACTAACAGGGAAAGGGAAAGGAAAAACAGTGTAAAAAATAAATTGACAAGTAATCAATACACAACATATATGTGAAGCCGAAGTGTGGCTGTAAAATAGAAGATGAAATGTAGTGATAATAAACCACAACAAATGGCGTGTGAGTCAAAGGCAAATACAAATAACAAATGCAGTTAAACTAACACTCCCTCACTGCTACTTAAAGTCTGTGATTACAGAGATATGCAGCAAATTCTTATAGGGGATATATAAAGTGAAAAGCAAATGTGATCTTTCATGGCAAGCAGTCTAGTGTCCGTAATTTCATGGCAAGGACTGTTGTTGCTGGTTGGTATCTACAAAGGATTGGGTGGTGCTAGGATACATAGACCATGCAGAAAATCAACTATTCTGCCAGGCAAGACATTGAGAGGACTTTTCTGCTCTTAAGCACTTTACATCTGAATGGAAACCCCTATCTATGGCCTTTGTGACCAGGTGAAGTGTCACCTGAAACAATTCTTAAGAGATCTTAACAGCTGAGCTGCTAAACTGCATAGTGCAGGATTACACCAGCAATATTTCCTTTGATTTTATAGTAATACAAACTACCCTAGGCTTGGGCTATCGATGGCAATCAGCTAAGAGTCAGTAGTTGGATCTATAATATGTAATGGATCTAATAGCATCTTCTGGCAGTCTGTTGAGCCTAGATCTGATGACAGCATCTTCTTTCCCATCCTGAAACTTACATCAAAATCTGCTTTTTCAGCAGAGATATGCCCCTCTCCATGTGGGACCAGAATGCCTTAAATCCCTCTACTTTGGCCTTTGCTCTTTCGTCCTTTATTGTCCTCCGATGAGCTGTATGAATAAGCGTCTCGAAAATTTCTCTAGAAACAGTCCATGTCTGTAGTGGGGACTAAGGCTTGCTCCTCCCCCACCTTGAGGCTTATGGGATCTTCAGCACCCTCTTGTTTTCAGGTGCACCATTGCTTTTGTGGAAAATAATCCTGCAGCTTTCTCCATGAGCCAGAAGGTTGTCTAGGTGCACTAATCAAGTGATGACAGGAAGGCGTCACAGGTCCATCTGCCTTGCCTTTCAGGCCACACCCCATATGCTTTAATAGTTTAACTGAAGTCTCCTTCAGGTTACACAGACATTGGTATTTACATGCATGCTAAAACGCAAGTAAAAAAACATATAAACCGTATTGTGAATATTTTATATAATTTGTTGTGTTTAGATGCATTTACAAGCATGTAAAAATAAAAATCATCCTTTTCTATGTAACCATACCCATTTGCATTCATACTTGCGTCTGCGTGCTTTCACAATGCTTTTTTTCATATACTGCTTGTTCCATTTCAGTGCATTAACGCATGTCACTAAATTCAAAAGTCCTTTGAACTCTATGGGATCTCATTGTGTATATACCAACTATGATTGAACATTAGTGCTTTAACCAACCTTATGCTGTATTTTTCCCCTTCATACCAATGGCCAATTCATTTCAATAGGCTTATCCACTATATGTAGAAACCCCATTAAAATGAATGGGTTATAGAAATTAATGAGCTATTGTCATGAAAAGAGCTACATGTTGCCATAATTGTTTTCCCCCCACATTTATAAAGAATCAAATAATCTCTATTGTTGCCTGATGAAATCATGAAGTCCCTGGGACTGTTGGTCATTCACATTGCAGCTAGTGTGGGAAACTCGTTGTGATTGAGAATGTCAATAACCGCTCAACCAACCAATCAATTCATTTTTCTCTCATTCTGCTCCAGTGCTCTGAACAGAGGAATTGGGTTGTCACTTATGGATGTTATTAGAGTACAAATATGGAACATATCCCTTTGGATTACAATATGAAAATATTCCCTTTGAATTATATGAAGAAGATCCCGGGCCTGATTCATTAAGGATCTTAAATGAAGAGGTATCTTATTTCAGTCTACTGGACAATACCATGTTACATTGCAAGGGGTGCAAACTATTTTTCTGTTTTGCACATAAGTTAAATACTGTCTGTTTTTTCATGTAGCACACAAATACTTGATAGCTTATTTATACACTGAAATTTAAAGTTGATATTTGTGTGCTACATGAAAAAACAGTCAGTATTTAACTTATGTGCAAAACAGAAAAATAGTTTGCACCCCTTGCAATGTAACATGGTTTTGTCCAGTAGACTGAAATAAGATACCTCTTCATTTAAGATCCTTAATGAATCAGGCCCCCCATTTGTAGGAAAACAAAAACAAAATTTTTTTTTATTATTTGGTGAATAAGATTTTGGAGAGTTTTCCATTTCAATAAAAGTTCATCTAACAGTCAGGTCTATGGCACATTTACATTTTATTACATTTTTAGTATAATGGATTTGCATTTTATGGACCATTTACCATTATAGTGGGACCCTCTGGGGTAGAAATATTGCTCTGGTACCCACAGCTCAGGGAACCCAGGAAGAGCAGCAGCACTTTTCATTGTGGGTCTCAAGGAGGGGACACACTATTATTTTGGGTCCCACCTCTGAGGCTTCACACCCACCCGGCTGGACAGGATCTCCTATGACGGAACCAAGGTGCAGGTTTCCCTGTCACTAGTAGAGACCAGCACCCTGGATGTCTAGTCTGGAACTGACTTTGATTATTGGAAGGAGACCCCACACTCATTGTATCCCTGTCTAGCACTAGTACTGCTTGAGGAGTTTGTAGGGCTGATCTGTCACACTCACCAGTTTGATGTATTTTTAATTTAAAGAGCTTCTCCCATCCATCTGAAGGGAGATTCATTCAGCATACATGCTGGGATCCCCATTGAAATTATTGGAAAAACCTTTGTGCTGCTTGTAAGATATGAGAATTAACTCAGTGCATATTAAATTGGGATATACCACACGTGAACTATATATCAATTGCATTAAAATGCATTTTCCCATGCAGTCTACCCTTAGCACAAATGCGGAGAGATTTCATGTTGCACACACCCTTTGCGATGTTTGGAACCAAACTTGGGGGATGAGACTACATTTGTGGGTTTGTGGATACTCTGGAAAATGTGCAGGGTGGAAAGAGTAAATACGTAACATCAAAGTCCAACCTACTTCAAGTTAATTTCCGCCTTTATGGTTTTCTCCTAAAACATAGCTAAAGCAAAAGTAAATATGTGATGTCACAAAAGAGCATTTGCGCAGCAAGTTTTTGGTTTTTAAATGAGGCTTAATCTGTCTTTCTTAATTTTAAAATCTATTTTATGCATTATTTTTATACTTAAAATTTAGCAGTGTCAGTATCTAAAAGGAGTTAAATGTCTCTGACTTCAGGGCCTACTACTTTTCTGCACAACAGGCTCATCTCGGAGAATGGATTGGGGACTCCCCGACAGCTAAACTCATGGGTTTTCTTAGAGGATGTACAGGGTTTGACAGACCCCCCCATACAGTCCCTATTGGGCATAAGAGTCACTAGAATGGTCCCACCACTACTTAAGCAGACTTTAATGATCTGGAACATTGTAGGGGAGGGCATTGCAACCCACTGGATTGGATGTGGATACCCCATTAATAGCAATCTACCGGAGCTTTATAAATTAAGACTATTTCCCAGATAGCGGGCTGTGAGTATTATTTCTCTGGGGCAATTATATTCTGGGGGCACCCTCAAATTTTTTGCAGAGTTATAAGTAGATTTTCAATTAATGAATAACTTATTTTATACATACCTACAGTTACGTCACGCCCTGAAGGCACAATTTGGTAGCACCCATCTGACATTTGTTTCGGATCCTCTCCATGTACTCCTCAAGTGAGTAGGTTCCACAAAGACCATCTCAATGTTATATGCCAATGTACGCTCCATGCTAACTCCTGATGACCTGGCTCGACTACGACGGGGTTGGGAACTGGACCCGGGACTACTGACTGACGAGGACTGGACCTGTGTGCTCGACAGCGCTCGTGAGGCCACCACCTGTACCAGGCAGGTTCAGCTGTATATTTTACAAAGAGTTTATTACTCTCCCCACAGATTGCTCCAGATGGGTAGCCGATCCGACTCTAACTGTCCTAATTGCGGGGATTGCTCCGCTACATTCTGGTACCTACTCTGGGGCTGTCCTGTGGTTGAAGACTTTTGGTCGCAGGTGGTGGAGTGTATTCAAGACACAGGTATCGATATTCCACTGTTGTACCCCGAGACCTGCATAATTGGTCTGGGAGTTGATTTGCTGCTGGGGAGATCTGCGACCAGATATGTTCTTAATCTTTTCGCCCTAGCCAAGGTTGCAATTGCTAGAGTGTGGATGGCACGGGAGGGGCCAGACTTCGGTGCCTGAGTGGCTCTGGTTAATGTAGCTGTAAGAGACGAGCGATTCACCTACCAGTCCCAAGGTACCTGCCAAAATATTACAAAGTATGGTCTAGATGGCGAAGTCAAGGAATGCGGTTCGTTCTGTGGCTGCAGACTTTGATCCTATCTGAATATTAATTAATCGCTGGTCGGTTCTGGGGATTGTTCTGGGTAAACCCCCATGAGCACTTTAGACATCACTAACCGATTCTTCTCACAAATGTATCCAGCTGGTTGTAATCAATATTACTATCCTCCCTATATGGAGTTTGAGGACCCATATACAATGTAACAAACTGTCAGTTTCTATAACCAACCATGTGCCACGCTTGTATCTTACTAGTAAATGTGATATTTGGAGTTGTTAATATGTTTTCGATATATATGTGGAATGTAACACTCTTTGGAAATATGTTATGTTTTTCTTTTACTTCTACTGTTTTTGTTAGAAAACCTTACTAAAAATATTTGATTTAAAAAAAGGAGTTAAATGTTGTAAAGCATTGACTACTATATTGTAGTTTTTGTGAACTACATGCAATTGTTCAATTGTGACTTAATTGTTCACACATACCGCCCAACTGTCACGAGTTAGGTGGGATAGTTCTGATTCTAGGTGATTTTTGTTCCGACTTCCGGGACATCTCAGAACCCAAACTGACGCATCAATGCCCCTGCAGTCACCTGGTCCTACCCCCCTGTTTGGAGTGGTTGTGGTCACATCCTGGATACCAGACTGGATATGTTGGGAGCTATGGTTTACAACTTAACTATGTTTAATGTTTCAGGAACATCTCTCCACTCCGAAAGCTAATTTAATAAGGCCAGAGGCATGTATGATACAAAGAGGGAAGAGTAGAGTTTTATAGCTGATTTTTCGCAATATGTTTAATAATAACTTTACTTTGCAATTAGGCTTTTTACTATTATACTATTACTGATAGATTGTTCAAAACGTCATGACTGGCACACTTTAATGAGCTGAGAAGATCACTTTACCTAAACTTAGACATAATTTGCATATGTATCAGAAAAGCATCTCACTGTACAAACATATTGGATCCTGCTAGCACTTTGCGAGTGTCAAAATGCTGCTGAGAAACCAGACATCATTATTGCTAATAAGCAATACATCAAGGTAAGTAATACCAAGATTGCCAAATGCATTAATGAGGCCAATACTTATTAAACCCTGCAGAGATTACAATGCAGAACACCATGTGGGTACTGTCAGATCTGCATTGTGGCATTTTACTGCTGATTTTTACAAAGGATCACATGCTCTCAGTTGTATGACTCAGGACTTCATTTATCAAAGGTTTTGCAGCAGTTTGCCAAGCTGACTTCACCAGTGTGATAATGTTCTTCTCATGTATTTCCCAACTTATTTTCCAATAGTACATTCCTACTGGACTAAACTAAACAAATGTTGTTTTAAGTATTTTTAATATTAGTTAATTAATTCAAAATAATTAGTTTATGGGCATATTTTTAGGTAACATGGAGGTGTTTTGGATTTAGTTAGCACAGTTACCAGTAAATCTCTCCTAACACAAGTCTCCTGTACAACTAAAAGGGGTTAATTATATTCATTACTTGGTCTCCCTCTCAGTTTTTCAATAGGTCCATACAATTCTGCGTATTCCACAAACTGCCAGCCAGAGCTACACCAAGATTATATCTGGTACCAGAGGTGATATCATGGCTTGGTTATAATCAGCAAGGTATGGGTATACCCGGTGAACTGGTCTGGTTTTGACATGTGTATATGTGTCTAAATAATTAGATATAGTTTACTGTTATATGTGAATACCTGATAAATATTATCCTGGATATAAGCAGTAAAGCAGAAGACAGTCAGGGTGACACTAAGGCAGGTGCGTAGTTGACCACGTCGGAGATTTGAGTGGAGGTTGTGACTCTGGGACAAGGGAAGATTATAAGCTCTGTTTTGGATATTGTGAGCTTTAGGTAGCATTAGGACAGCCATGTTGAAATAGCATAGACACAGTTAGTCACAAGAGATAGTCGAGAGGTAGTGGAGGATAGGTAGATTGTTGTCAGCATAGATGTCGTACTGGAGGATGAATGAGTGAATCAGTTCACTAAGAGAAGATGTGTACAGTAAAAAAAGCAGCAGACCAACAACAGAACCTTGTGGATTCCCATCAGTGGGAGTAGAGGGGAGGATGTGCTAGAGGTAGAGACCCTGAAGCAGCGGTTGGATAGGTGGGACTAGATGACTACCCTACTCCCACATATACTACACCCCCATTACTGTCCCATACTTCAACCTGAGCTCCATTCGCTCCTCGTCTCTGCTCTACCCGTTTCCCACTAGCTATCTCACAAGCAGCCATCCCCCACTCTTTGCTTTCACATCTGAATTTATTTTGTCTACATTGTATGTCCCTGTATTTATGTGTGCTCTGTTTTCCCCAACTGTACAGCCCTGCAGAGCATTGTTGCATCTTACAAATCAACGATAATAATGATAATAATAATAATAATACATGTGTGAAGGGATCGTAAGTATATCTACATTCGCATAAATTGTGCATGGCAAATGCTATTTTAGGAGGGAAATTATATATTTAGGTTTTGTCATTAAATGGAATGTGTCGCAAAATAATCTGCAAAATCATATTACATAAGACCCCCTAAAACATATTGTTTCCATTAAACAATTTTGAGACTAATCTGTTAATCTAGTTCCTTGATTATATAACATAAGGGAGGGGAGAGTCAGAAAGTTGGCAAGTATGAATGAAGTTCTAACAATTAGTATATGTTCAGAGCCTATTCACACCTCTTGGTAATATGGGCAAAATATACAATGCCGAGATGCCTCTGTGATTTACGCACCTCCAGATTTTGTCTTAACTTCAGTCATTTGAAATAGGACTTGTGCTGTAATATTCAGGTCAGCTCCTGATTTCATTAAAAGACACAGCAGGAAGCCACTTGCAGCAAAGTAACAAGAGAACACAAAATCTCAAATCCTTTGGCTCTTTTGTACATGTTTACAAATTTCTTTGTCACTGCCATGCAGCAACCACCACAGAGTGATTGGAACTGATCCTAGAGATCATTGATCTCTATGGGAATTGTGCTGTCTGTACCAATGACATTTGGTTGCATTCTCATGCCTGACCAAAACACTACAGGTCCAGCCGACACCTGAAACAAAATGTCAGTGGGTACAGACAGTGTGGTTCCCATAAAGATCAAGGATCTTTATCATCAGGTCTGTTCAGACTGCAGTCACGGTGCAATGAGCTCATCTGTACACGGATACCAGCCCACATTTGGAAACATCTGTCACACACAGATGACGGATCACAGGTGATCAGAAGCTTCATAGCTCTGACTATTATATTATACACTAAACAGGTAGACATTCATGCTGTAGATACAGATGTAAAGATACCCAATATAATACTATGTATAATATATATACTATATTAAATATATATATATATATATATATATATATATATATATATATATATATATATATATATATATATACACATATATATATATATATATATATATATACACATACACACACATATATAATACTATATATAATATAGTAAACTCCAAAAACATACTAGTAGGTTAATTGGCTGCTATCAAGTTGACCCTAGTCTGTGTGTATATGTGTGTATATGTGTGTGTGTGTGTATAAATATATGTGTGTGTGTATATGTGTGTGCGTGTGTTTGCTAAGGAATTTATAGGGCAGGGATTGATGTACAGCGCTGCGGGATTAGTGGCGCTATATAAATAGCCGCTACTGCTGCTGCTGATAATAAAAACGAGTTACATGAGAATCCAAAAACAGTGACTATTGCTACTTCCAGTGGAATTTGGTAGTCATAAGTATGCGGTTTATCTGGTATCCCTAATTGTACTCACCATCAGTAAAGCAATGTAATTATAAATGAGAATACATTTATATGTAGTTTCTATCTGAAATGTTTCAGACAATGTCTGCCAACTATTTTTTTTAAATAGAAATAAGTGACAATGACAACAGTCCACACTCCAAAATTAAAATATAAACTCCAACAGACTTTTGCATAATCAACGAGTAACCCATTCCTGTCCTGAATACCGTGAATATGGGGGCTCACTAATTCTGTAATTGCAATATGCTAAATTAATGTAGTTTTGCATTTGCTTTTATTTCATAGCATCAGACCTGCCGTTCCATTACACATTTTATTTGTTTCTTTTTTTGGAGATATTTTTGTTACACATATTCGTGTATGAAATGTAGCAGTCTACTGCCAGCTAGTGGCACAAAAGACAATATTAAGGAAATAAAGCTATGCAAATTGACAGCTTGTATATACTGAGTGACAAGCAGCTGCCACTGCTCTGTTTGCGTCTATGTAGAACAGAACCTTACAACCTGTGGCACATGCACTGTGCAGATTAGATGCAGCCTGCTCTTTCCTACGTGTGGTACAGAATACAGCTCTCATGTAAAATAGCACAATGTATGATCATCTGACCTTTCAGACTGTTTTTTTTTTTGTAAACTTGTTTCTTACAACTGAAACTCAATAAAGAAACATTTACTAAAAAAACTGTTTTGTTTTTTAATTTTACATAGTTATAATTGGGAAAGTTGCTAGAGGTATAGCAGTATAGTGGTAATCTATATGATAAAACTACAAGCTTAAAATTAATGCTTTCAAAGTCAAATACATAACAAGAGTCAAGTCTGAGGGTATATTTACTAAACTACGGTTTTGAAAAAGTGGAGATGTTGCCTATAGCAACCAATCAGATTTGGTTAAATGATAACTATAATCTGATTGGTTGCTATAGGCAACATCTCCACTTTTTCAAATCCATAGTTTAGTAAATATACCGCTGAGTCTTTTACTGGCTCTGATTCTAATTCTGAATTTACTTAACAGAGTTAGGGAGTAATAGCTCAAAATTGTAGCAGAGTAACATGGAGTGTAATACAGGAGTTTCTACATTTGGGGACTGAGGACTGGTGCATCCTTCTTAAGTTCAAAATGCATTGAATTTAGAATGGAGATAATGTATCGGGTAGATAATGTTATTATTTCCATAAAAGTGACGTGCAAGATTTTCAAGATGCCAACTGTTTAGTATTGTTACATACATTGTGAGGTGAGCTAGATAACAGGAAAATCCATAGATCTTTAGCAATAGGTGACATCATCTTTTGGGTTTATAAGAATATGTACTCTGCCCCAAAATTAGGCCCTCCAAAAGCCCAGATTAGTTGTAGCAAACATCTTCCATCAATGTGTGTGAGTGTGTGTCTATAGTAGGGAATTTAGACTGTAAGCTCCAATGGGGCAGGGACTGATGTGAATGAGTTCTCTGTACAGCGCTGCGGAATTAGTGGCGCTATATAAATAAATGATGATGATGATGAATGTTCAGGAGTGTAGTACCATCTACAATAAAGCTTATACACTGTTTCTTTAATCAGGATGGATAAAGAGCTACGAGCTATACCCTCCTTTACCCTGAAAATGAGAGACAGGAAGATGGCGGTGAAACATGCATCTCAGTACGACAAGAAGTTCATACATGCTGTTATGGCTAGCGGCTATTGATATAAGCTTGCAGAACTAGTGGTAGAGGTCTTCACTTATGGCAGCTGCCTTTCCCGTAGAGTTTGATACGCTCACAGGTACTTGGATGCCCCCAGGTCTTAACTCTAGAGTAGTGTAAGCATATATACAACACCGCAGCAGGAGGTAGGAGGCGGTAGACAAGATAGTAGTGCATAGTCAGAGGCAGGCCGGGGTCAGGGGTTCGAAGCAGGCATAGTAGTCAGGGACAAGCCAATAGGTCCGGGCTGTCAGCGAGTAGGGATATCCGAATAACAAAGCCAAGGGTCAGGGCAACCAGAACATAAGCAGAATGCAAGGACAGGCCAGGGGTCACAACAGAAGGTCAAACAGTAGTGAAGAAGAGTTTCCAAAGGAACACAGATACCAGAACAGGAGCAGGTCAGCAACCAAAACACAAAACGCTATAACCAGCAAGGAGGCTATGTCCTCACTGCCTTAAATACTTACACTGGCCATTCACAGTGTGACATGGAGATTAGCCCCAGGAGGCTAATAATGAATACTAATTAATCTAATTTCTTTATGCATGCGCCCGGCTGCCTCCTAATGCCGGGGCGCAGCATTTTGCAGAGAACGTCTCGCCCGTTGCCATGGTGATGTCCGGGACAAAGGAGGAGGAAGTGACAGCTAGGACGCCAGCAGAGGAAGCGAGCAGCGGACTGCCGCGGCTCGTGACACATGCATCTTGTTTCAATCCCAATCATCAGAATAACTGTATATCATTATATATTAGACATACAACTATGTACTAAAACTGCTGCTGGGACAATCTGGGTTAAATTGCCAGATATGCTGCAAGGGCACATTGCTTCTCACTAATACATAACTTTCAACATGACAAGCAGAACCCTTACTGTGTAGGAATGTGTCAAAAATGATTATTTAAAAGAAAACTGTAATAAGAATATTTATACAGAACTCTCATGAATGGATCCACTGATTACCGCTCAAAACTGGAGAAAAGATTGTAACGAGCAAAGAATTTAATAGATAAAACACCTGTTTTTTCATTAAAGAATACCTGAATTACCCTCGTGTGAAAGAAAAAAGTCAAAAACATTTTTTATAAAGAAATTAAAATATATGTACAGGGGTCGGGGTTGATCCCAATGTGTCAGGTCCATGTGTAAACCAATATGCTGCAGACAATGGTTCTGAGAGGTATAGACAGAGCATGCTATGATTAAACAGACCGCACAACTGAGCGCCTGCCTCATGGTGTCTGACAGCGCTATCGCTGGTGTATAATGTAGTAGGCACAGTGAGTGTAGCAACATCTGAGAGATGACTACATGCAGCCAAGAATGCTCAGATCATTATTACATTATCCAGTTTATCATTATTATCAATTTTACAATCTAATGTATCTAATAGTTTAGCAAGGATAGAGCATTTAAATATGGTATTTAATCTTAATAAAAAAGAAAATTTTCAGTAACATACTAATTAATTACATGTGTTAAACAAATGGTAGTTCATTCTTAATCATTCTGTGAACTAAGACTCATAACTAGTATACCTTCATAATCCTTGGGGAAACACACCATACTTCCTATACCAATGACATAGAAAGATTTAATAGTTTCTTAGCAATATGGCAGTTGAAGTAAAAGCTTTTATTCCCCTGTAATACTAAATGTGCCACTATTGCCACTTACAGAATGACAGAAGACTTTCTCTCAGCAGTTTCCAGTGGCAGAGCTAAAGGCCTCTGGGCCAAGGACCAAAATCTGCGCCTGACCTCCCATGATATCTTCCTAGCAAATATAACACCTACCATCCATCACACCTATTTGTCCACAGTTATTTTTCCTGCACATCTTCCTTTCTCTGGATTCCCCAAAATCTGTCCCCATTGTCTGTTAGGGTTGGGTACTGTGACAGGATGGATCTCCTATGCCATCCTGTCCATACTGCTGGGGACCGGCTGGGCTTGCCTTGCCATTGTCCCCTTTCATTATCCCAAATTGTGCCCCTCTCAAAGCAGTAGGAGAGGCTTGCTGCTGCAATCACTAGGTTTCTTCACCGACACCTAGAACTGGTTCCTACTGGGTAACTTTTGCTGCTAGTGGTCCCCTTCACTGGGCACCTGGGCTGGTACGTTTGACCTCTTCCTTTAGATCATGATTGCTGGGGATGTTTCCCCCTGACCTATCACACTGGCCAGAGCTGCAAAGTAGCGGGCAGAGCGTTGGTACTAGAATGCTGGGTCCCAACCTCAGAACAGACGGATAATGGTTTAGATTGGTCTAACCTGTAGGTCAAAAGAATTGCCGCAGGTAAATAGACATCAAAGCAGGATCTTGAAGCATTGATGTTTTATTAGCTGAAGTGTCCTATTAAGGACAGTTACATTGGTTTGTGAACTTCAGAAGGTACAAATAGTATAATATTACTTCTACCTTAGGGGCAGCACGGTGGCTAAGTGGTTAGCACTTCTGCGTCACAGCGCTGGGGTCATGAGTTCAATTCCCGACCATGGCCTTATCTGTGTGGAGTTTGTATGTTCTCTGCGTGTTTGCGTGGCTTTCCTCCAGGTCCTCCGGTTTCCTCCCACACTCTACAAAAAAAACATATTGACTACCACCTGTCTGTTATGCTGGTTTATCAGTCCCTCTTTATGTCGGCTCCCTTTGTCTCCAGTCAGTTGCCAGCAATACTAGCTCTACCACTGGCAATTTCCATTGATGACTCTACATTACTCAATCTCTGTGCATACTATGAGCACTTCAACTTTTCCCTGCAAGAGAAAGGAACTACACTTTTCCTAAATCACTAAGGTGTAAGAACAGAAAAGTTACAGGGGGTTCCATTTCTATATTTCAATGAAGTGTTCATATTCTCTTTCTCTCTCTCATGTGCTACATACTGTATAAGATAATGAACCATTGCATTGTCTTGGAAAAGTCTAAATAGTGATGATGCACAGGGGTGAAGTAGCATCTAACTTATCACCCTTCTCATCCATTATACCAACTACAACATTTACATATAAGTTGTATGCAAATTGTTGTTGCAGCCAAGTAATGCAATTTTTAAACCTTAAACTCATTAAATCTGCTACCAGTAATGCCACCAAGTTATACATAAAGACATTTTTTACATTTAATATTAATTATTTCCCTTCATTTGTTGCCACCACAAAAAATTGCTTCCTGAGTTAACTGACTTGAGTTCCCTCATTATAGGTACACCCCTGATGGTGTACCAGGTTATTTATACTTCATATTTTAAATTGCCCACATCTGTTCTACGGGAGGACTCTAATCGATTTAATCCTCTCTTCAGCGTGGGTGTTTTAGGGGAACAAAATCAAGGTGAATTGGAGTGTGGTCAAGTGTCCCACCATTTTTAAATGGAAATGTTAGCAGGTATTCAGGTGCTTCTCTGGCTATCAGGGAATCACAACTTGACTTTGAGTCTTCCTGAATTTCTTGCAGGTGCAAGTTAAATGGAGTCAGTGAAAGAAATAGCATATCACTACGAATATAAAATAAAATAACCCCAAGCCTCCGAGTCAAATCTAGAGGTCACTTCTGATGATGGCCCTTCTAGAGGTCACTTTTGTTGATGGCTCTTCTAGAGGTCACTTCTGATGATGGCCTGATGATGGTCCTTCTAGAGGTCAGTTCTGATGATGGCCCTTCTAGAGGCAGGGGCGGATCTAGAGAATTCTTCTACCCGGGGCGATTTGGGGGGGGGGGGGGGGATTTAGGCCCCGCCCCCTTTTTTACATCTGAGGCTGCCGGCGGCTGCATACTATGTGCAGGTCCGTTCAGCAGTGACAGGTAGGGACAGTGTGCTGCCCGGATGCTCTGATTGTGTTTAAAACACAATCAGAGCAGCCGGGCAGCACACTGTCTCTGCCTGTCACTGCCGAACGGACCTGCACATAGTGTGCAGCCGCCGGCAGCAAGCCCCGATCGCCCCCCCCCCCCTGGATCCGCCACTGTCTAGAGGTCACTACTGATGATGGTCCTTCTAGAGGTAACTTCTGATGATGGCCCTTCTAGAGGTCACTGCTGATAATGGCCCTCCTAGAGGTCACTTCGGATGATGGTCCTCCTAGAGGTCACTTCGGATGATGGCCCTTCTAGAGGTCACTGCTGATGATGGCCCTTCTAGAGGTCACTTCTGATGATGGTCCCTCTAGCGGTCATTTCTGATGATGGCCCTTCTAGAGGTCACTTCTGATGATGGTCCCTCTAGAGGTCATTTCTGATGATGGCCTAATTCATGAAAGATATCCCACTTGTGCTCTGTACATGCGAATATTTACTGCCACACTACCTGTTGCCAACCTTAGATTTTCACCTCACCTTTTTAAGTACAGTAACTATACAGAAAGAATAATGTGCCTATTTCTGGACTTTCAAGCAGCATAACACAGAAAGCTGTAGCTACAAATGTTGACCTCAGCCTGTATAATTGCCCTCTGTGCTTTATGCTGGCAAGCCCTGGGCTGCTTAGACAAGTGCCACCCTATGGGGCTAATTAGGCTTATTAGAGGTGATCATTTGCAGGAGAGATTCAAGATACATGTTGGAAAAATGGTAATAGTGCTTTTTCATGACTGTTATTCACTAAAAGGTTTGTACATTCATAAGATACAAATAATATGTATTCTGGAAACCATCATATGAAAGCAATCTGAGAATACCACTGAACAATTTGACATGGAATTTATTTTTATTATTTACCTGGTAGCCTGTAAAAAAAAATGCTGCAACTTTACAAACAACTGCTAGAAATTACCTGCATCTTTTCAGAATCCCAGAGAACAGCAACAACTTTACCTGGTCCAAATACAAATAGATTCATATAATACAATACAACTGAGTCACCAAATTCTCTTGCTCCTAACAAGCTTGACACATGGTACCGTTATCCAACTAACAATCAGCTTTTCCTCCAACATTCTATTCAGAAAGCTGTGGCTGAACGGTATATATTGTATATATATATATACATATATATATATATATATATATATATATATATATATATATATATATACATACATATATACATATATATATATATACATATATATATATATATATATATATATATATACACATATATATATATATATATATATATATATATATATATATATATATATATATATATATATTAATTAATCCATTCTAACATTTCAGTACATTACTTTCCTCAGGGATATATATATAGTCAGAATGTCAGGTCAGGGGTGCCATCTCTTGGGGTTAAATGGCAGCACTTCCCATGCAGCAGCAAAGTAACAGCATACCAGTTCTGTGCCTCGGTTAATTTTATTTAGCATCTTAAAATAACCAAACCATAAACATAAATCCTAGCCAGCCTGGCTCTAACTAGTATAGAAAGAAATTCTCTCTCAAAAGTGGAAGCACCTAATATTCCACACACACGAAATACCAGAACGTACAGGTAACAAATATAATGTCTCTCAGTAGGTCTCTGACCTTTTCTCCAGGTAGTGAGAGAGAGAGGAAACAACCTCACTGTCTTTTAACAGGCATCTCACATGTGCAACTCCTGATTACTTGCAAAGTGTCTGGTAGGTCGAAAGCCCTGGAATGAGTCTAATAAATGGAGCCCACCCTACTCACTCCATTTACAACTCCAGGGATCCTACACCGCCTCTTTCTGCAGCCGAAAACAATCTTTGGGATAATCTTTCCCAAACACAAGTAATCTCCTTGGGGTTTAAAAACACATAAGACAGAAACCTGTGACATACATATCTACTATCAACAATTTCCCCAGTGTAACAATATTATTATTATTATTATTATTATCTTTAATTTATAAGGCGCCACAAAGAGTCCGCAGCACCCTACATGACATACAAAAAACAGTGAGCCATGACACAACATGATACAGAAAGAACCAAAAATGAACAAAAATATATACACAAACACAGGTAAAATGGTAATGCAAATCAAATAATTACTGGGACAATGAGTGAAAGTGATGGTGGAAATCAGCGAGAAGTAGGCCGAAGCTTAATAAAACAGGGTTAGGGTAGCAGGCCAAGAGGTACAGAGGGTGATGGAATAGTAGAAGGAGCACACAAGGAAAGAGGGCCCTGCTCATGACAGCTTACATCCTAAAGGAAAGGGGGAGACACAAATAGGGTGGTACTAACTGGGGGAGAGAGTTAGGAGGAGGACCAATAGACTTGAATAAAGAAATGAGTCTTAAGGGCACGCTTGAAGCCTTTGCGAGTAGATGCTAACCTGATGGAACGTGGAAGATCGTTCCACAGCTGGGGAGCAGCCCGGGCAAAGTCCTGGAGACAAGTGTGAGAGGAGGTGATCAGTGAAGCGGCGGTCACAGGCAGAGCGGAGGGGGCAGCTAGGAGTGTAAGTAGAGATGAGATTGGAGATGTAGGGGGGAAGGATTGATTAAGAGCTTTAAAGGTGAGGAGTTTAAATTTAATTCTGTAGGCCATGGGGAGCCAATGTAGTGACTGTTGGAGGGAGACAGCAGAGATAGTGATTTATACATCTTGTGGCAAGAGCCCGCGACTGCAGAAGCCCACGCGAACAACAACTTCCTTTTTATGGTGCTTTATTGTCAGGATGGTAAATGTTTGACACCGTATACTTGTACAGCAATCATGGAGACCCTAAACACTAGCTATACATAGTCCAGCTCTCTCTCAGGACCAGCCAGCTCACCCAACATTGGTCTCCGTGCACAAATGATATAAACAAGCTTTTATACCTGATACTCCTCCGCCAGCCTTAGCTTGATGGACAGGTGACACACCCACCTTCTCTTTAAAAGGAAACGCCCATCACTGGCTCTGTAGTTCAGACACACCCTGTCTGTTTGCTGAGAGGAAGGATTTCAAGTCATGTAAGTTAAACCAAACTTAAACTATTGCTTTTCATACATAGGTCTTTACATTCAATCTAGGTGCTTTACTGCACAAATGTTTTCCTCTACTTCCATGCTTTTTCTGCATATTGCCAGCTAAATGCCTCCATTTGTTACAATATATATATAAATATATATACTTTATTTTACAGGATAAAGGTGACAAGCATAATATAGCAAATTTTAGTGGAACATTCAAATGAAACTTCATGCTCTGTAATTGTTAATGGCAGTTTTATGTAAACTGTGGTAGTGAGAAAGAATTTAATTATGACATTCTCTACTGATTGGTAAACTTAATGTGACCCATTGCCGGAGACAGAATTTATTATACATATTCATTAGTTCTTATGATTAATTTCCTCTGTTTGCACATATTCTAGACATTTACATCATTTTAGTAATTGAAATGTTTCAGAATAGTCTTTATTGCCAGGTAATTGCATAAAAAAAATGACAAAAAGAAGAACGGCTGGTGTACAGTTGATTAAACTTACATTTAATGACGATTTAAGTCAGTAAGACGAGTCTCTTAGCCTAAATATCATCTATGCTCTTGTTTAACCATCTAATCGCAAACATGTGCGGTATTTAGTCCAAATATGTGACAGGAAATACCATTTATACAGCTTGAAAAAAATGAAGGCAAAAATCTGCTTTGGAAAAATAATGTTTGCTTTTTCCCAGAACATTTTCAAACCTTATTTATGTAAGATTTTCTGGAATATACACATGGGAAAAATAGGGGATGTCTGATAACTTCAGGACATTCGACATTAAGATTAGAGCTGGAACATGCTCAATAACCAGGAAAATAAATCCTTGTATACATCCTTTTACTGCTGAATGTGTGTTATTTTCCAAGGAGGAATCTCAGAATTGGTTCTGAGTAATCAGCTTAACATATCCCCAGTTAGATCATCTCAGGTACGAGAAGAGAATTTGAAAAAATAAGCTACATCTCACCTAATAGCTTTTCAATTGGCTTTTTCTGGCCATAAAGCAACTGTAAAAAAAAAAAAAAAAAAAGAAATCCACAATTTCAGGAATTCTAGCAATGAAGAGAACTGTAGTTTATTTCAGGGATGTCATTACACAGACAGCTGGGGGTAGAATGGATTAAGCCCCTTTCTTATGTTTAGTTCAATACCATATGAAACAAATTACATTGCCTGAGCACATAAAAGTGTGCAAATTCAACTGTTAAAGACGGCTAAACAGCCAAGGCCAACACTTTAGATCATCCCAGCCTGAGAACAGAAACATCTGCCTGTATCTCAGTGAGCAGGCACAATATTTGCCATTTATGAAAATGCATATCTGTAAATTACACTTTGTGACATCATGTTCCTGATTTTATGCTATGTACACGGTATTTGTACATTTACATGCCAGCATCTGCACAGGCAAGGGGTGGTACCCAGGGGCAAACGCAGGATTTGCAGAGGGGGGTTTCCACACCACGCCGCTAGTGGGCGTGACCAGCATACATGAGGGCGTGGCTATAATTTTAGAGAGTGCTTGGCTGCTCTCCAACTCTCCCTGTCCCCATAATATACATGGGCAATGCTGCGTGCACTACTGTTAGGTGCACGCAGCTTTCTATTTTCGAGCAGAGCTGTGTGAAGCGGGTGCAGGGTCCAGCCACCTCAATTATACAGTGCCCCAGGCTTGGAGGGGGGTTTTCCAGGCACTAGGAAAGTCCCCTCGGTTTGCCTATGGTACCTGGTAGGACATTCGCTGTTTTATAAGGAGGCCTTTACACAGTTCTTGCCAACTTTAATACTCTGTTTTTGAGGAGCTTTTGAGTTTAGGAGAGAGTATCCCCAAATAGATTATTCTCGTTAAGTCTCAAAAATACGAAGGAACAGCCACAGCACTTATTAGGTATAACTAATAGAGACAGCGTAGGACTACTTATCTTATTTGCATGGAGACTTGCTATGTAGGGAAATCCTAGAGGGAAAATTTATCCAGCTGCAATTTTTTTTGGCGATTTGCAATTGCCGCAAATCTCGAGAGATAACCGGTGCTTTGAAGTGCAAGATCCCCATATGTATTAACCACCAATTTTGACTTTCCTAAATCCAATCTCTGGCGATTTGTGTCGATTTTAAAACACCTATCTCTCCCATGTTACAGTCTCAGCATGTACATGACGACTTGTAGTGTCACAAGTCTGTACTTTTAATGGTGACCCATCAGGAACCCCCACTGCTGATGAAATAGTAAGCCACTGTAAAAAAACAAAAAAAACACTTACATTTAATCCATAATTACATTTGGCCCACTAATTTATTCTTAAAATAAATTGTTGAAAATTCCCAATCATTTTTGCATTCTTCCATTGTGCCTCCTGTTATATTAACATTGCCCTGCAGTATAACAGTGATGTGTTTGCCAATCTTGCCTATAGAAAGCAGCGTGTTGTATCTGGCGATTTTGAATTCAAACTCGGGCGAGTTTGCTAAATCGCAGCTTCATGCATTTGGCAATTTGTATAGCTGTAGTGGCGAAAAATCGGGACTGCGATTTGTAGCGATTTTGAAAGAAACACTTCTCTGGCGATTTTACATCAAATCGCCGGTTAATAAACCAGCGATTTTATATTCGCCCTAGAAAATCGCTGGCAGTTCAAAATCGCAGCTTGATACACGTACCCCCTGGACTCCTGAGGGAGAATTATCCCCGTTATACGGTCCTTCAATCCCGATGTACTAAATAGTCTGCACTCGTAAAAGTGTAATACTGCTTGCTCACAAACACTGTGTCTTACTTGTGATGGTGGCGACCTGGATCAGTTCATTTGTAATATCCGGATGTAATTAATACTGTGTGCGTTTGAGTGTAGTATATGATGAGATGGGACAAGACATTTTGGCAGCCCCACATTTACTATTCCAACTGTTTCCATTAGCACAATATACCTGACTAACTCCACACATTATACCAGTATCTACCTATACTTGAGTAATCCCAAACACATATTATACCAGCATAATATCCCTGAGTAACCCTACACACATTATACCAGTATCTATCTATACCTGAGAAATCCCAAACCCATATTATACCAGCATACTATCCCTGAGTAACCCTACACATATTATACCAGTATCTATCTATAACTGAGTAATCCCAAACACATATTATACCAGCATACTATCCCTGAGTAACCCTACACACATTATACCAGTATCTATCTATACCTGAGAAATCCCAAACACATATTATACCAGCATACTATCCCTGAGTAACCCCACACACATTATACCAGCCTACTACACCTGAGTAACCCCACACAAATTATCCAAATCTATGCACAAATTGATTGTACCAGCTGAGAGTGGAAGGGAAATAGAATCATACTACCCGCTATGAGGGTCTTGCAGGTGATGTTTCTAAAAGAAGAAGAACACATGGCCATGGGTCCAGTAATGTGATAGGTGAACAACACTTACTGATTAGTCTTCACCTCCTATCCTAACCCACTTTCTGCTGTCATTTCAATGCTGATAGCAGAAAGGTTTTTTAGATAGGAGCGGGAGAAAGATCCGCATGTTACTAGCTGTGCTTAAGACAACCACCTCCCTCAGCCCAACCCTGCATATAAAATAATTATTTTTAGTAAATGTACTTTACACCAGATACAAATAACACTTCAATGAATAAAGCAGTAAGACTTGTCTTGAAAGACTATAGCAACAGTCACCTTAACGTAAGAGCTAATCCTGAAATAATAACGTTATACAAGGTTTCAGTGGGAATAAAAAGAAACGAGTAGGCACCAGGCCAGAAGAGCACATCTTGCTGACATGATAATGGTTTCTACAGTTAAACTACAGCCTTGAGCTATTACAAAACAGGCAGAGACGTAACGTATTGAACATTTTCCAGGATTACTTATGTCTAGAGACCATTCAACTATTAGTGGAGCATTTGAAAATAAGCAACGTAAGAGAAAAGTGACCCTCTTTTACCAGGAGCTGTTCTGTTCAGTGGGAGAGGTACTGTGAACAGGGGGATAAATGGCACTCACATACTAGTTGCCTAGGAACAGCAATTTAATCTGATAATGGGTATAGAAGATACTGTGTCTATCGCAGCATAAAGTTGTTTTTTTTACCTGAAATTAAACTATGCATTTTTCAGAGGTGATACAATGATTGAGAAAAACCCGAATTGACTTGTTCAATATCTACATTTCTGAATACCCAAAATGTAACAATTATTTTAAAACTTCCCCGAACTCATGTTTCATTGTAAAAATGATGATAACAGCAACTTTCTGCTCTATAATTATTATTTTTTTACAAAAAATACATCAACTGGTGAAGCATATCTGCCAATATCCCCTATTGGAAATGCCAATGTATTGTCTATGAAGTGTTTCCTCTGCCATTAGATATTCCAAGCACCTGGTGATATGTTATTGGTTTAGTCTGTGGTTATAATTTAAATTTGGTAACTATTGGCATACTAACTTTGCCCCCTATATAGTAATAGGAGCAATCTTTAAACAGACGGTAGTATTAATAGTTGCTTCTAAAAAGTGCTGGCCTGCCCCCATCCTCTCGCAAAACACTCATCATCATCAACATTTATTTATATAGCGCCACTGATTCCGCAACACTGTACAGAGAACTCATTCACATTAGTCCCTGTCCCATTGGAGCTTACAGCCTAAATTCCCTAACATATACACAGCAAAGAGAGAGAGAGAATAGGGTCAAATTAATAGCATCCAATTAACCTCCTAGTATGTTTATGGAGTGTGGGAGGAAACTGGAGCACCCGGAGGAAACCCGGGAAGAACACAAACTCCACACAGATAAGGCCATGGTCGGGAATTTAACTCATGACCCCAGTGCTGTGAGGCAGAAGTGCTAACCACTAGGCCACTGTGCTGCCACTCTTGAATTGCCGTACTCACCACAGACACCTGCCTCTGGTGTGTGCAACACCCACTCATTATCATATGTGAGTACATACCTCCTAGCTTCTGCGAGTCTGGACAAATGTGCCGACCACAGGACGGGGAGGTATGGGGCACAAATGGGAGGTATGGGGCAGAGAAAAAAATAAATTGGCTTACTAGTGGTGTCAGAAATACTGTTGGTACTCAAGCACCTGCAGAGTCTATACCATACTTGCCTACTTTCAGTAGGCAACGTCCGTGAAAAGGGCATGACTAGAGGGTGGGAAGGGCGGAGCACCTTGAATCGCGGCATTTTGGCCCCACCCCCACGAGTCAAATAACGTGTTGTCGCGTGGGGCAGGGCCTAAATGATGCGATTCTCGGTGAATCGCTTAATTTTAGCAAGGGAATTGCGGGATGCGGGAGAAATGCCAGCTCTCCCGGGAGTCCGGGAGACCGAGTCTCCCGAACTTTCCGGGAGAGTTGGCAAGTATGGTCTATACTTGGGAGTACTAATTCATTAAAGTTTGGGGGAAATGAATGAGGTCGTCCTATTTATATAAAAGTCACCTTTACTGTAAACACAAGGAGCATATGAAAACTCCACACAGCTAGTTTTCTGGTCAGAATAGATCACCTAGACCCAACGCTGTGAGGCAACAATGCTAACCACTATGCCACAATAAAAAATTAAATAAAAAACTTACATTCGTTTTGATAGAGTAAAAAATAAAAAAATAAAACATTTTCTTCCTGGTGAAACTAATACATGAACAAAGGGCTGGTCATCGAGGTACAAAACACTGCCAGTCATTAAGGGGTTATATTTTAGTTATTTGTAGATACAGTGGGTTCTGCCCAGCAGCTGTACTTAATGTAAAGAGAACTGGAGAAGCACAGGGACAAATATGAACTGCTTTACCAATCCTTTTGGAGTCTATTTATTTTGCTACAACACTGTCCAATTATGTTGCCGTTGCGGCGTGCTGCATTTCTCAAAATGGTGCCATGTTAATTGGCTATAAAATGACTTAAGCTTTGCAAAAACATTTTGTGGAATCAGTAGGAGTGAAACACAGAATGTTTCCATGGTGTTTTGCAGTGTAATTAATGTATGACTGCCTTTGTTTCCCTAGACACAAGTCTCAGCAGAGAGGAACATTCATTCAATTCCCACATAGTACAAACATTTTTAGATTCACTTCTTTAACCAAACTATGTGACCAATTAGCTGTGTTCAGCTTAAGTGGGCAAACTTTACATATTGTATAATACAGACAATAGACGTATATAATGTGGTCTGCTTCTACATTCATAGACCATGATGAAAGTTAGATCATACTTGCCAACATTTCATATTTTTGATCCGGGAGCTGCAAGTAGGAGGTGGGCGGGGGCCCGAAAAGCGCGTAATTTTAGCCCCGCCCCCGTGATGTAATGACGCAAATCGCGGTGAATCGCGGCGTTTGAACTGTATTCTGCCCACTTCACTAGGAAGTGGGCAGATCAGGGAGATTGCCACACTCTTTTGGGAGTCCGGGAGACTCATGCGAAATGCGGGAGTCTCCCGGACGTTCCGGGAGAGTTGGCAAGTATGAGTTAGATACAGGGGAGGGCTGGAGGGCTGACAAATTTTAGCCTGGGGGCAAGACTGGACTCAGCAGTCTAATAGGAACATTTTAAAGGAAAGAAATGCAGGTGACCCAGTGACTCAGCCCAAAGTAGCCAACTATGGGACCGGACTGGTGGGAAGATGTCCCCATTCCCCCCAGCCCAGCCTGCTCCTGGTTAGATACCACTAATAAAATAGGGTAGGACCAACATAATTATGTATATAACCTAGCTTAGTGTAATGATTATTTGTGTATTAAGGGCCAGATTTACTAAACTACGGGTTTGAAAAAGTGGAGATGTTGCCTATAGCAGCCAGTCAGATTCCAGTTATCATTTATTTAGTACATTCTACAAAATGACAGCTAGAATCTGATTGGCTGCTATAGGCAACATCTCCACTTTTTCAAACCCGCAGTTTAGTAAATATACCCCTAAGAGTGAAACAATTTATAACCTATGTTTGTGATTGTAATTTACATATGTAACAGCAATACTGACATTTATACATTTATGACAACTCATATTGACGTATTCATGACAAGAATCATATCATTATATCTATTTATTTTGCAGAAAATTCTGCTTTTCTCATATATATATATACAGGAGAGAGGCCAGTGCTCCCTCTTAGTCTGGGTGAAATGGATATTCAAATGATGCCTTTAGGAAGGGGTATCCCCTATTCCACCTGAGGATAATAATAATGTTTAGAAAAAGTCCCTGGCACAGAGGAATTCCACTAATATTAATGTGTCTATAGATGTACCATCTGTTATTTTGTGGTACGGTGATTGGTAGTAATTGTGTTTATTTTACACCTCTCTTGATTGGTCACTAGTTAAAAGCCCATCAACATGACAGAAAAAAATTAGAGTAAGATCATGTTCGACCCTTTTTTGGTAATGGTTAAATTCAATTATCCCACGAATGTGGAATCAACTACAGGCTCAAAAAAAAAAAGAACTTAACAGGTCCAGACCTAATTGTACCCAATTTGACTTTACCGTTGTGGCAGCATTGATTGAATAGTTTGTCAGATGGCTGCTCAGCTGTAAAATGCGTAGCGTGGCAAAATTCACAGATACTGTTCATGGGACCACAGTTATGAGCACTAATATTTGTTTCATGAAAGATACCGATGTCCAGAACAGCATGGCATCTTGTTCGCTAACTTTGTAGGCAACGTGATATTAGCTCTGTCTTGGTCGCTTGACGATTATTTTCTCTATGACGGGTAATTTGCTGAGGAATCAGATTTGCATGCCGATGACTATCACGTTTGCATTCTCTTTTGTCACCAGCAGGGGGGGGGGGGGCAAGACTCGACTTAACAGCTTATTGTGATGATTTTAAAGAGAAAAAAAATGCAGGTGGCCCAGTGACCCAGCCCATGGTAGCCCACTATGCAGGCAGATGCCCCCCCCCCCCCAGCCCAGCCTGTCACTGGTCATCAGTCACAGTTTGTCGTCGGGCTTTACCCCGCTCCGCCCTCGTGTTTTTGCTGCCTCTTGCTGTGCAGTTACTCCCACAGCAGACATTTACCTTTAAGTTGGCATCACAGTTGCTGCACTATGCTGCTTAAATTAATTAGAATATTCCTATTAATCTAACACTAAGTGCAAATAAAACGAATGGATAGAAAATCGTGTCAATTTGGAATAGCAAAGGTCGTTATAAATGGTAACTGCCACACAAAAACCCGAAATAAACCAAACAAAATAAGCCCAAGACATTAGGAAAATCTAGTCAGTAAGAATAGTCAAGTACACAAAAAAGTTATTTACAAACATTTTACCAAATTTGTGTGTTTTTTGTGTGTATTTATAAGGATAAGGAACATCGTTAGCCTTTTATATATCATCATCATCATCATTTATTTATATAGCGGCAGCAAATTCCGTAGTGCTTTACAATTGGGAACAAACAGTAATAAAACAATACTGGGTAATACATACAGACAGAGAGGTAAGAGAACCCTGCTCGCAAGCTTACAATCTATGGGACAATGGGAGTTTGAAACACAAGGGCATGTGCTACATCATATTGCACAATGGACCAGCTAGAATGCAAAGGTAAAAGTATTGAGTGGGCTGTGTGTGTACCAATGTTGGTCAGAGGGTTGTTGTCTTGTGTTAGCTGTGTAGAGGGTGGTAATAGGGGAGATTAAGATGGTGGTTGAGGAATATTATAAGCTTGTCTGAAGAGGGTTTTCAGAAAACGCTTGAAGGTTTGGAGACTAGAGGAAAGTCTCACTGTGTGAGGGAGTGAATTCCACAAAGTGGGTGCAGTGTGGAAAAAGTCTTGTATCCGAGAATGGGAAGATGTGATGAGAGTGGAAGAGAGACGCAGATCTTGTGCAGAACGGAGGTGTCGAGTTGGGAGATATTTTGAGACAACTGAGCGGCCTTTACCTTTCGGTTACCATAGAAAGACCTAAAAGTTGACTACTGATCCTGCAGTATTAGGAACATCTACATATATCCAGCAGTGGCCTCAACTCTACTTCCACCCAAATGTGAGCTGCCAATACTTTTTTCATAGCGGGAAGTAGCAGCAATCAAAAATTCTAACATAATTGGGAAATCAGGAGCTGAACTAAGGCACCGTTCCCATCGGCATCAAAAAACATGCTTTTAACCCTGCTAAAAGCGGTATGCGGTTGGAACCTATTGCTTCCAATGACTCCATACCCAGTTGCGCCTTCGGGCTGGTGTGTGATGGTAATCTTTGGACCCTGCATGCTCTATTTTCTCATGTTCACTGCAAGTGAATTATTACAGCAATCATGTTTGATATGCAGTGTTATCAGTGATTTGGGGTATCCAGCCTAAGTGATCAAACCAGAGAAAGTATTTGATGATGGTTCTGTATGCTTGGAAAGAGGCATAAGAAGAGAGTTCTTTTCAATATGTCCATCTATTAAATATTTATCACACATATAACACATTTCTCCTAGAATTATTTTCACATAGAAATCCATATTTTACAAATAAGCATACAGCAAACTGTTTAATTAAAATAGTAACATTGATTTTCTTTGCCTTCTAATATAGTTAAAGGACAATTACAACTGAAATTCAATTACATGGTACAATAAATTAGTCCGCTAGGTGTCCAAACATAATGCTGATCTAATATATATATATACACACAACTTAACCTAAAGAAACAGCATAGCATGTATAAAATATATGTTTCCGCATACCCATTTGAATACAAATGTCTTTTGTTTGGAAACTCTTAATAATGCAACGTGGATGGTAAACCAAGATATTAAGCAATCCCTACAGCCTGTCCGTCAGCACATTCCTCATTGTCTGGAAAAATAGAAGAAAACAGACTGTTGTGGGAATATTCAATCAGTTGTTTAATAGATGGCATGTCAACCTTATGTGCTATGTAGATGAGATTCATTATTAATTAATTCACTATCGTTTATTAATGTAGCTTTTTGTATAAAAAAAAATGACAAATGACATGATAAGCGCAGGACTGTCTGAAACACTGCACACATGTGATCTGCTTCCAAGAATAGCAGGACGGATAAACAGGAAAGAGAAATGGATAATGATTTCTATCCCACTTACAAGTGACATAGATGGATATATGTTTGGGAAGTACAGTAAAGTATAGTTTGTACATAAGTAGTGATATGGAGGTTAAAGGAATGGAACATAGCATATTTCTGAATTGCCATAATAAATGTCTCTCTCATGTCTACTATATTTTCATCTTGCTCATCTTGCTATAAATTAAGATCAGAAAAAGGGTCATATTTTCTCCCCATGTTTGCACGTGTGTGTGTGTAAGCGTGTTAAAGAATTGAGACTGTAAGGTCCTCTGGGGCAGGTAATTATGGGAATGATTAAACATTCTGAGCCTGATTCATTAAGGATCTTAAATTAAGAAGTATCTTATTTCAGTCTCCTGGACAAAACCATGTTACAATGCAAGGGGTGAAAAGTAAACTAGTTTTCTGTTTTGCACATAAGTTAAATACTGGCTGTTTTTTCATATAGCACACAAATATCAATATTATATTACAGTGTACAAATAAGCTATCAAGTATTTGTGTGCTACATGAAAAAACAATCAGTATTTAACTTAGTTTTCACCCCTTGTATTGTAACATGGTTTTGTCCAGGAGACTTAAATAAGATACTTCTTAATTTAAGATCCTTAATGAATCAGGCCTCTCTGAGTAATATGTTGGTGCAATACAAATAAATGTATATAATAATAATAATCATAATTATCATCATCAACATTTATTTACATAGTGCTAGCATGTTCTGTAGCGCTTTAAAATTGGGAACAAACACAGTAATAAAACAATACCGCGTAATACAGACTGACAGAGAGGTAAGAGGGCCTTGCTCAAAAGTTTACAATCTATAGGACAATGGGAGTTTGATACATGAAATAAGTGCTACATATTGCATATTGGTCCAGCCAGATTGCAAAGGTAAAAGGTGCTTAGTGCGCTGTCTCATCCAGTCACACAGTAATGTTAATTAGGGGGCCAAAGGGTTGTTGCCTTGTGTGCAGAGCCGGATTAACAATAGGGCTAAAGGGGCTACAGCCCAGGGGCCTCGGGCAGCTGGGAGGCCCGCCGGCATTCATCGGGGCGGGGGGCGATCCCGCCCCCGGCTCGGACTGTCACCTGTTTAAGGAGAATGACAGGCAGCTAATAGCAAATGTTATGCTGTTAGCTGCCTGCTATCACTGTAGGACTTACGCGGCACTCAATAATCTCCTTACTGAGGAGATCTCGTGAGAGTGAGACTATGCATCATAGTCTCACTCTCACGAGATCTCAGTAAGGAGATTACTGCGCACCGCGTAAGTGCTGCAGGGAGTGGAATAACGGAAGGAGGTAAGCTCATGGGAGGGGGGGGACAGGCCTCATGGCTGGGGGGCCTCATGGGGGGGGGGCCCTCACAGTACCCTTAGCCCAGGGGCCTCCCGTCCCTTAATCCGGCCCTGCTTGTGTGAACAGTGTAAGGAGTGATAATAGTGTACACTAGGCAGCCAAGTGACCAGCTCAAAGAGAGGTCAGTGGTCTACAATAATTAGGAGCCAGTTTATTGTGGTTATGTTGTAGGGGGGGGGGGATTGGACGTAAGAGGGAAAATGGATTGAAACCACTGCAGTCTGTTGATCCAGTATCCCTGCATGAATAAGGAAGTTAACAAAAAGCCATCTCTTCAAAGACTAAATATAAAATTGTTAACCTTGAGTAAAGTTTGAGCTGCAAGAACAGGTCTTAACTTTACTGTCTTATGAATTACAACAGTATAACAAAGTAAGAAGTGGACTCATAAAGACCTGTTCAATGCATTTCACATGTAACTTTCTCGCGCATGAAATTCATTTTTATCACCAGAATCTGCTCACCATACTGAGGGCTTGAATCTAATACAAATACAAACTAGGGAACCGCGACGGGAACCGCCATAAATTAAACTTTAATGTAATGACTAACTTACTTTATTAACAGAATGCGATACTTTTTTGTACACTACATTACATGTAGAAATGTTAACAAGGGAGTATAATAACTGTCACAGTTTCCAGACCACCCAGCAGGTCACATGTTCCAGGTCACACAGCAGGAGCACAGGTGTATTGCCATTTTTCAGAGGAAAATGGTAATGCATTGATGTAAATAGCGGGTGGACGTTTTGTGAAATAACTCCAAAATGATGCAACCGCTTACAACATCAATATTTGTCTGCAAGTCTACAGACCAAGATCTTTAATTTGGTATATAATGTGCCCTGCTCAGACAACAGCATCATCAAAATAAGTAATTCATAAAAGTCATACTAATGCTATTAATAAATAGATAGTAATATACTAATACACATATGCATGTATCTTTATGTATAAAAGTGTTATTTAGTGACCGACACTCATAGTGAGCAGTTGAAACATTCCCCCCCCCCTTTCCCCATTTGACTACAACAGATAAAGGTAGAAGAAAATGTTTTTTTTCTCACTGGACTGCAGCTGATTGAGAACGAAGAAAGAAGAACATCACTATATTTCCCATTGCACTACAATGGCTGAAGAGCGTAGATTTTATTTTATATTTAATAAAGTGGTAAATGAGTGTTCGGGGAGTGTTTTATTCAAGTATCCTTTTATTTGAAAACCGTGTCTGTGTGGTTTATTTTGGTATAATGGACAGAGGTAAAAAGAACCTCAGTTCATTATATTGGGAGCACTGGGGTGGGAAATTTGCCACTCAGGGGTCCCAACCTTTTTAACTACCCCAGTCCACCAAAGCTCTGGACTGGGAGACTGGCACTCTGTTTTGTGGCAGCGCCTTACCCACTTGGAGCCATCAGCTCAGCGGTGACCAGCGCTTGTGGTCTTCCTGTTAAAGTAACAACCAGCTAGAGGCAAGCTGTCCCATGTTTTACTTCTTTATTAGTGGATTCTTTAATTCTAATGGGGTGTCCAGTGTGTGCATTAGAAATAGAGACCAAACTGAAATGAATGGGCCTTGTAAAATCATGTGCGTCCTATTATAATACCTCTCATTATAATTTTAGGGACAACACCTGATCTTCAGGACTGCCAGAGAATTCAAGTTCCCTGAACACTGCTGTATTCACCCAAAAATGAGAGAACGTCCCTGTAAATGTGCTCTCTCTACCCCTTTTAGAATTAAAATAATCCTATCCTGCAGAGTTAAATCTCATTTTTCCACTTCAGTGCAAAACTATGCGCACTTGTGCAGATACCATTATACTAGCCCACAAATCTGTAAAAACTGGTGCATTTGTGCAAAAGAAGGTGGAAACACACAAAAAAACCGACCTTATCACTTACTTTCCTCATATTGGCTACATGTGATTCATCTGCTGACCTGATGGAGGAGGATTCACTGCGCTAGCTACTAAGCAATAGGTCCTAGCCTCTACTCAAGGAAGCACCCAATTAAAATATACTGAGACTCTAATTCATACTTCCTCCAACCCACTCCTAAAGGGCACCAATCCTAATAGGGCTTTAGGATTTCAGTTATTTACAGACAAGAAATTACTTAATTACTGGAATGCACAAGTCATTGTCATCTTTATTCTAGCAGGGATATAATTAATTGCTATGTGTGTATCATAAACAAAGACACTGGATGTCATAATTACCAAGACAAACTAGCAAATTGAAAGTAAACCATTCTCATGTTACATTCATCAGAGGTTATAGTTGGGGATAATGAATGCAAATAGGTTAAGTTCAATACACCCCAAACTACAAATTAGGAAGTAGAGGAGTAATCACAAACCATCTAATTAAGGCACCATCCAAAAAAATCAGTCATTACAATGTATTTTAATTGACATTATCTAACTTACGATTATCCAGATATCAACATTTCAGTTCCGACACTATTCATAATGCAAATTTATTAAGACAAAAGGACTATATCACATTATAAAACAACATTACAGAGAATGACTCTAGTTTCTATACATTGACACGTTTGATCTGTGCTTCTGTTCTCCCAGGCATACAGAAATCACTAGTATAACTGCTTATATTGGGCTAAACTGTAAAAAGAGCTATTTAAACAAATTACTTCAATGGAAACAATAGATTTCAAATGAACTTGTACAAATATTTAATTATTTTTAATGTTTATAGAATAAACATTTTTGTAACCACATTATATGCAAACCAGAGGATACAAAGCACATTGCAATATCAGCACTTAATACATTTTAAGCATTCCATCACATTAAGCATTTATATTACTGATTTCCACCTCACTCGGTCAAAGAATAATAAAACAAGTACAAATAAGCTGAAGAACAGCTTTAAAACCCACTAATAAAACTACCAGAGCCAATTTTCTAAACAAACCACAATCTCTAAGTGCATTTCAAAATAATCTGTACAGATATGTTGATTAAAAAAAGTGTTTTTCTTTTAAATAATTAGAACTCTCTATAGTACAAGCAACTATCAATATATCCTTTTTATCTAATTAAACCAAAACAACATATTATAGTATAACACTAATAACATATGCAGTAGTAGCCCATCTCATTCTAAAGAAATAAACCTATATTGTGAATGTCAAATGTCACGTTTTTTTGTAACTTTATGTTTGCAAATATGTTTTATACATGAATGGAAATAAACAAGGAATAGTTTACAAAAATACTTAACTTTAAGGCATTTAACAAAATCCAAACATTTTGAACATCTGTTATAAACAAGGCTCTGTTTAAAAAAAAAAAAGTGCTTTAGAACTTACACAAGCATTTAATTTGCATGCACTGTCTTCCAGTGAAAATGTTCAGCCCTGTGGATACTAGAGTTCTCCAGCTGTGACCATGAATCACACAAACAGCAAAGCTTCATAAAATGGCAAAAGAAACAGGAGTTTTATCAGCAAGCTAAATCAGCCAGAAAGGCTGTACCAGTGGGAAGGTCATGTTAGGGCTTCGGGCTATAAAGTACTGCCAGGCTTTGTGGTGAGCATCACATTACCCAGTATGCATGGATTAATACATCCCTCTCGTTTGTAAGCCGTGGAGGCTCCCAGTAGATACACACTTCATTAAATCTCTCCGTCCTATAATCCTTCATATTTATAGTGTTTTTAATACCGCACAATATGATACCCACAAAAATTAGAGAGCTCCTGAGGTATTTTCAGGTTCTCCACAGCCTGAATTAATGTACCACTTTTTTTTGCCTGTTCCAAATAGTGTAACGGCTCAAATTCTGGTTACAACATGATAATTAAATGTTTATTGTCTCAAATAGCTCTTCTCTCCCAAACTTAAAAAAAAATAGATCATGGTGACTAGCTACAGTATTTTAAACTCATAACAAACAATATTTCAGATAATAGGAATCCATTTTAGTGTCAGTGCAAGGTAATGGTTCAACACAATACAGTATAAAATAAGTATGTAAAGGGTTTATGAACAAAAACACTACAAAAACATAAAGCGTAGTACAGAAACAACAATATGTTTCTTTTTTCTGTAGAAAGAGTAGTAAGACATCACTCTTTAATGTATACTTTGGAATGCTATGCCTCTGAGCTGGTAGAATTTGTGGATTTTAAGAATTTTGGCTTCATCTGTCATAACCATTGGCTAAAATGATAGTGACACTGCACACTCATCATCATCAGTTATTTATATAGCGCCACTAATTCCGCAGCGCTGTACAGAAAACTCATTCACATCAGTCTCTGCCCCATTGAGCTTACAGTCTAAATTCCCTAACATAGACAGAGAGAGAGAGACTAGGGTCAAATTTGATAGCAGCCAATTAACCTACTAGTATGTTTTTGGAGTGTGGGAGGAAACCAGAGCACCCGGAGGAAACCCACGCAAACAAGGGGAGAACATACAAACTCCACACAGATAAGGCCATGGTCGGGAATTGAACTCATGACCCCAGTGCTGTGAGGCAGAAGTGCTAACCACTAGGCCACTGCACTCCAAAGAGATCTATGGACACTGCTGGTCGTGAGTATATACACACTGTAGATTTGGAAAGACATTGTTCAACCGTTTAACAAGATTTTTAGTTCAGTTTAAAAATCAAATGAAACGATACGATGGGCTTTGGAACGATAATTGTTCATCGTTGGAGCGTAGACACTTTTGCAATATTGGATCAAACGGTCGTTTATCATGTGATGAAAATTTGCTGAAACACTGTAGTGTGTACCCAGCCATAGAAAGGGGTACTTAGCATATAATTTCAGATAGAAAGGGACACTTGATAAGAAAAATGTTGTGAAACCATGTCATAGGCTGACAATAGGCAACCAGTTGTTACTGAAATCACCTATCATGATTCTCAGCTAGCCAGTGCTCAAATGTATGTGTCTGCATGGTTAGTAGGTACACAATGAAGCCTGGAATTAAGGGTAATACAGTTGTAGTCAGGAATTACTTCACTGTTGGGCCAGTGACATTATTTTGCTTTCCCAGTTAAAAAAAACAAACTCCCAGGCTGTCTGAAATATAATTAAGTATTCAAACATATTAACCAGTGAACATATTATATCTTATATAACGCCGTGATGTGGGCATATATCTTGAAATGCACTTGGCTGACTAGGAGGTGCCCCAGCATACAAAGAAGCTTTGAAACACCACCGATTTTGTATTTCTTAATTACCCTTCCTGTCTTTGCTTGAAAAGAAGGGCCCTTATATGCTTAATGTTATTACCTCCAGCAACGTCAGACAAATGTCTGCAAAATATAAATGTTCCCAACTTGTTGTCAAATCCTACCTGCCAATAAAGAAAGACATTAAGCTGTATTTCCCCTCGAATTCTAAACCCCAGCCCACCAGTCCCACAAGGAAACGGAATATTAAGATTCAAATCCTTGTAACACTTTCTCATCTTGGCAGAACACTTCTTTGTTAACTCTTAGCTCCCAAGAGGCAAGAATCGCGATTAAAAAACTCCAGCAGACAATCCTTGAAACCTGGCCTAGATCTCTAGATCTCTGCAACCACTCTCACAATCTCCCTTTTCAATAGGCCAATATCCGTGCTATTGGGAGGTGTGAATAATTCACAGTGTCCTTCATCTGTCTTTTTGGGGGGTTAACCTAGCCAGGTACAGTATTACTTGGTTGCAATAACAACTTAAGAACAGCCTTATAATGTTCTGAGCATTATATGCCAACATCAAATACAACTGGAGAGATGAATGAAAAGCAAACAAGTGGAAGGAAGCTGGAATAAAGGGAACAGATACAAAGTTTGATAAATAGATATCACAGCAGGACTGTACATCTATTAAAGGGCTGAAGAGAACTCCTATTCACAAATTAAATGTCCATATCATTACATTGCTAAAACACAAAAAGTGCTTTTATGTGCAACAGTAACAAATGTTACCAAGTTTCTAAAAAATGTATTTGATCATCTAAAAATAGTTTTGCATATTTGTTTTACAGAAAAAGGACACATCTGTATATGTCTTAGATACATGTCCTGTAGTACTGTTTTTTATTAATTTGTTAAAGAACAGACACATGTGGCCAACCATTTGAATACCTTAATGCTATAAATGGAATATACTCATGGGAAAGCTCTATTGAATTATATTGAAGCTAATTTTAAAGTATATACAGTAATCTTGTAATTTAAGTCTTTTTAAGAAATTTTCATCAGTGTGTACCTAGATTACGTATCCTAAAACAGTCCTAAGTCAGATCAAAGTTGGGTATGAAGCAATTGCTTGTTTTATCATTGAATGTGCTGATGAAAAGCCACCAGAACGTAACTTTTGAGCATCAGCTGTATATGATGTGATTATACAGAAACATTTTGATCAGTCAGATCGTCAGATTGAGATGTGTATACTGATCTGTATGTGTGCTTATATGTAACCTGTCATGTGATTGTGTGAGGGATGGATACATGTAACATGGTATGGGAAGCTGTGGTGAAACGAGGTATTACTATCACCCTAACCAGCCTGTCCCTCGTTTCTCACAATATGTGGATTATAGCATGTACTTTTTATAGCCCTTGCTTTTGTTCCCCAGCTGAACAGAGCACAACTGCAGTGTCTAATTACATGTGGATAAGTGGACATTGTAGCGATGCCTATTATAAGAGACTTCTTCATTCCATGTTACCCATTGCAAAAACGTGTTGGTTGTTAATTCAGTGATGCCGTTATGCATTGTTTTCAAATTGAAGCCAGGTGGGTTATGGGTAAAGATCAGGTGGTGTCCAGGATACAGGTGAGGAGGCTGGAGCTGCATTCATTCTTCCCCTCCTTTATCTACAGGAAGCCTGGAATAGCTGGGGACCCTGTGACATCACAAATTAATGAAAGGGGTTAATTTTAGGAGGAGCTGACTGCTACCCTATCTTTGGAGGTGGGGGAGGCCAATTAGTATCCATTGTTCTCCACAGGACTAGTCCAGATGTTTTTTCTGCATCCCAGCAGGGGGCTTCTGTGGAAACACAGCTCATCTCTACTCCCCCCCTCCAACCCACTGATCCAGGACCCACCAATGTTTAAAGAGATAGAGAGCCAGGGGTTTGCCCAGGGAGGGGAAAGCATTGTGGAAACTTGACCCTAGATATAAGGAGCCACTCCAGGGGGAGAGGTGATGTTTATTCTGGGAATTCATGCTGGAAACTGCAGGGACATGTAACATGTGGGGGAAGCAGTAACCTGGCATGTGATTGTGTGAGTGCAGGATGCATGGTGTGGGAAGAGGACTGGAAGTCAATGGAAGCAACAGAGAGTGATAGGTAGTAGATTGTCCACGCACAGAACAGTAATTATGTGGTACTCCTGTCAAAATGATGTAGGAAGATTTTATTGTTGAAAACACATCTACATGGAATAAAGTGCAGACATTCAACTTGCAAAAAAAAGTGTAAATGTGAAAAGCATATAGTTGCTGGGGTCAAAGGCATTGACCATGTTACAATAAGGTGTCCTGTATTAGAAGTATGGATTGTTTGGCGTATGAATTGTAGTAATTACACACAGTAAGTAAAGACATCCTAACAACAGAGCAGCAATGGCGAAAACTATCAACAGTCTCCTGTGAACAAAATTACTTCACTTTATAAGAAATAATGTATCCAGCTAGATGGTGGCTCAGTGGTTAGCATTTCTGCCTCACAGCACTGGGGTCATGAGTTTGATTCCCCACCATGATCTTATCTGTGTGGAGTTTGTATGTTCTCCCCGTGTTTGCGTGGGTTGCCTCCGGGTGCTCCTGTTTCCTCACACACTCTAAAAGCATACTAGTATCAATTTGTATTTTTAATACAGTCACAGTACAAAACACATACACAACAAAAAATTTGTGTTAGCAGCAAAACATTTATTTTTCTATTTTTATGAATATTTCTTCTTTGTCCATAAACATCAACATAATGACACTTAATTCTACTAATTGCATCAATGCAGATATATTAAGATTAAGATTTTGGCTGCTTTCTGGTGTAGTTATAAAACTCTGCTCGACTTTCTAATTCAACAGTTTTAAACCGGTGGTGGTCTACATATGGAAATTACACCTGGCAAACCTGATCCCTGGGCCTGGAGATCACATTTTTTTTGTAAATCATAAATGTTATTCCCTTGTACTATATTAATGCATAACGTTAGCAGTAAGTGGCTCTGTTTGGTGTGCAGGTTTGTATCGCCGGATGCGTCATGTGGTGGCTAGAGCTGAAGTGAGCGTGTTTAATAGAAAGAGGCAGGTAAATCAAGGTAGGTTAGGGTAGTTATAGGACAGAGGACAGAGGGGTAGTTTTAGTGAAGAGGAGAAGTGGATCAGATCAAGACTCTAGGTGTTGCTGTGTGCATGTGGATTTGTGTACAAGTGATGGGAGCATGAGGCAAGGTGGCCCGTGTGGGTTTCCTCTGGGTGCTCCGTTTTCTTCCCACAGTCCAAAAACATACTGGTAGGTTATTTGACTATTGACAAAATGGACCTTAGTATATATGAGTGTGTGTGTTCTAGGGAATTTATAATGCAGGCTCCAATCCGGGCTTCAGAAAATGTGGGGTCCAGTACACATGTAACAGACGGGGCCCTCCCCCATGTCCTGTGAATGTAGATGTGTAGTGTGGAGTCATGATGCCTGTAGCAACAATATGCCCCTTAGTCCTCCTCACTTGCCATGAGTCCTCCCTACATGCCCATCAAACCTCCCCACATGCCATCAGGCCTCCCCACATGCATTTCACATGCCCCTCAGACCTCCCCACATTCCCTTTACATGCCCCTCAGACCTCCCACCAGAGCCGTAACTTAGAATGCTAGCGCCCTGGGCGAGAAAGACAAATGCCGCCCCCTAGCCCTCAATTTTAACCAAATTACCTAAAATATTCCTAAACTGCGCCCCCCTTCAGCGTTGCGCCCTGGGCGGTCGCCCCTGTCGCACAGCCCTAGTTACGGCCCTGCCTCCCACATTCCCTTTACACGCCTATCAAACCTCCCCACATTCCCTTTACATGCCCCTCAGACCTCTCCACATTCCCTTTACATGCGGATCAGACCTCCCACATTCCCTTTACACGCCTATCAAACCTCCCCACATGCCATCAGGCTTCCCCACATGCATTTTACATGCCCCTCAGACCTCCCCACATTCCCTTTACATGCCTATCAGACCTCCCCACATTCCCTTTATATGCCTATCAGACCTCCCCACATTCCCTTTACATGCGGATCAGACCTCCCACATTCCCTTTACACGCCTATCAAACCTCCCCACATGCCATCAGGCTTCCCCACATACCCCTCAGACCTCCCCACATTCCCTTTACATGCCCATCAGACCCCCACATTCCCTTTAAATGCCCATCAGACCTCCCACATTCCCTTTACATGCCCATCAGACCTCTCACATTCCCTTTACATGCGGATCAGACCTCCCACATTCCCTTTACATGCCTATTAGACCTCCCACATTTCCTTTACATGCCCCTCAGACCTCCCCCATGCCCCTTAAATGCCTATAAGACCTCACCACATGCCCATCACATGTCAGTCAGGCCTTTCACATTACCTTTACATGCCCATCAGACCTCCCACATTCTCTTTACATGCCCATTAGACCTCCCACATTCCCTTTACATGCCCATCAGACCTCCCCACATGACTGTGACAGTTGCAGGAATGCAGCCAGAGCACTCCTCCCACTTATACAGAGGGGGCGAGACTGATGTGGGCAGGACTTTCACTAGTACGAGTGGGCCGGCTCTCCCACGACAAGGCTGGTGATTATCTTAGAAGGGAACAGAACAGGGAACAGAAATCACTTCTGCTGATATCAGTTCGGGCCCCTTACATTAGTACTACCTGTACCCCCCTGATGGCAGGCCTGGCTCCAATGGGGCAAGGACGTTGTAAATGCTGACATATCTTGTGTATACTGATATGTAATATAATTGGCACTATATAAATAAACAATAATAATATAAGGTGAAACTGAAGGACAGGAGGCTGTGGTTAGAGAAGGTCAAGTTGGAGAAAATAGAGATGAAATAGAAGTGGGAGAACACAAGGCCAATGATGTGTCCATCACAACGGGTGGGAGATGAAGTCATAAGGGACAGTCCAAGGGAATAAGTAAAATAAAAAGTATGATTATGAGGGTCAAAGGACAGGAAATAAGTGAGCCAGGTAAAGTTGTCAAGGAATTGGAAAACTGGGCCTGGAGGACGAGCAATGAATGGTACACGAAGGTAGAGCAGATGGAATAGATTGATGGTGTGGACATTAAAGGATGAGAAGGAGAATTCCATATTTCCTCCATCAATTTTAATATTTGGTCCATTTTCTCCATATATGGACTGCCTGCTGCTATAGTCATTTATTGTATAAAGATTTTTGAACCATGTTGGTATTTTTCATACTTTAAATGGGCATTTCATTTTTGGTTCATCACTTTTTACTGAAATAGGAATAACAGAACTAAAGGGTCTACTTGGCAATTAGAATTCCCTTCCTCTTTGTAACTGTAGACTGGTCTCTTCAAGAGTGGGGGTAGAATGCAATTCACCACAGAAGTCTGTATCATCTGCCCAGCATCAGGAGGATTGGAATCCCTAGAGCAAATTGCTGATTTCCACCCTGATGGCATTGGGCAGATAACAAGGCAGTGTGGGCTGGATGTATGTAGATGACTTTATGGATTCCCCTCCCACATAAGAGTCTTTAGCTTCAGGTAATGTTAGATACCTTTTGCAAGAAAATGTATCTAGACAATGAGATGCAGGAACTTGCAGTTACCAAAAAGTACTTTTACTATGTAAGTAAAAAAAATATTTACAAGCGTCAATCAAAAAATGGTATAAATTCTACATGTTACAGGATCAAGAACTAGAATATTGTTTTTCTTCCCTTAAGATTAATATGTTACAATGTACAGAAGGCTTCATACTGCAAACTATCGCTGGATGCTCAGTTCCTAATTAAATCTATCACAGTAAGTCTATCGCTAGAGGTCATCAATCATCGGCTGCCCAGCTGTTGTGGCAGTACAAACACTGACAGAGCATGCTGATACTTATAGTTCACCAATAACTGGGGAGCCTAGGAGGATGGCCTGATTGTATCTCGAATCATACTACAACTTGTATCTGTTTACCCTAACATTATGCTGCCGGCTACACCGAGTGATGGGAGGTCAGGGAAGCCGGCAGCTCTCTGGAGAAAAGTTTCACTCACTTGTTTAGATGTGGATGAGCTGGATGCAGGCCGGGACTGTGTGATCCGGATCAGAACTGAGACTGCCCGGCAGAGGTTCTCCTGTCAGCCCGGAGGGACCGGACAATGCTTGTTATCTGCAGGATGACAGAGGAAGTTCAGCTCTTCAAAAACAAGAGAGGAAAAAAACCCTCTGCAGACTGGACTGGCAAACTCCGTGCAGGAAGCTGAGGCTCTCCAAGAGCCGTCTGATGTCAGCCCTGGTGTGACTGAACCAGGCCCAGACTGTAATACAAGCTGTTCCAATAGCCTGGCCGCCTGCCAGCTCATCATTCCCGGCCTCTCAGACTGAGTGCAGCTCTGTATCCTCCTCACAGGCTGCCAGGTACATCCTGCATCATATGCTGGAGGTTAAAGTCTCTGAGCAGTTCACCTCTGCAACAGATGGAAATGCCACTTGCTGCAACTTGTGAACTTGAAAACTCCTGGTTATATTATGAGACACACAGTGCATAAGAGATAAATATATATTATTAAATATTATTAAGCCTTTTTACCTTACCATTACTTAAGTAGTGGCGGCATATTACATTACACATATCATTATATATATATATATATATATATATATATATATATATATATATATATTTGAATATATATATTAAATTGTGAACCAAAACCTCATATTTCTACAGTGCTATATATATTCAGATTTGCAGGGACAAATTCTGCCAACTAGGTTTCTTTGGTATATATATATATATATGGTATTTATATTGCCATGCAACTGAATCCATTAAAATTGCAGGTGAATCAAAGAGCGGACATATTTATTTTCTATTCTGCTTATTGATAATGTCTGCTGTTGTCCTGTTTGCTGTCCACTCAGCCTATGCAGGGTTATGCAGGTGTGGATTAAAAACCATACACCTTCAGGGGCAAACGCATGATTTTTAAGGGAGGGTTCACCCCCCCAAAAAAATATAGAGAGATAGAGCTGCTGCACATGCAGCCGCGCATGCGCAGCAGCTCCATTTTGGCAATGCTGTACTGTACAGCAGCCACGGCGCTGTCAAAGAAGCGTCCGCGGCAGTGCAATACAATACAGCACCGCCGCAGACGCTTCTTTGACAGCGCCGCGGCTGTTATACAGTACAGTGCTGCTGGTAGGGGCAGTGTTTAGTGTCCGTTCATTCGGAGAACCAGAAACCCCCCCTGTGTGCGCCCCTGACCTTTTTCACATTTTAGCCTTCTAAGTAGTGAAATGAGTGTTCATGATTTTAACTGCATTTCAGTAAAGTCTGATAGATGTGAGTGTAGGAACTCACCAAAAATAAGGTCCCTTGTTGATGGGTTGCAAACTTAAATGTTTTAATCAAAATATGAACCAATACATCCTATTTCTATTGTCCTAGATATATTCAGATGTGTACTGGTATGGACAAGTATTCTTCTTGTATTCATATATTGCATTTATATTGTCATGCAGCTGGTCTCCTTAAAATGCAGGTTAGGTACAATATATATTGGGAATCTAAGACATCTGGAGCCCTGTGACACCCAGGCTGGGATTAGTCTTATGTTATTGCCCACCACATTGAGTTATATATATTTTTAAGAGATACAGCACTGACAGCTGTTTTCATGGTTTAAGTAGTGAATTTAGTTACACTTAACAGACAACATTTGGATCTATTTGAAAAGTGTCCAGTTACCAGGGCTGGGGAAGGCCAGGGGCGGACCTAGTCTTTATTTTGGGGGGGATTTATAGCATAATCACGCCCCTCCTTCATCGTGATTGGCCGACCACAGTTGGCCCCACCTCCTCTCGCGATTGGCCCTGCCCCCTCCCGTTTTGATCGCCAGCGTCTTGGAGCAATTTAAAGTTAGGTTTGTGCTGCTAGGGTGGGCAATTGCCCCGATCTCCCCCCCCCCCCCCCTGGATCCGCCACTGGGCAGCGCCCTCACTTTAGAAACGGTGCCCATCCCTGCTGTTCCTTACTGTAGCAGATGAGAGGTGGGGGCGACATCCTCGGCTCCTCAGACTAAGAGTGTGGCGCTTGCCTGTGACATCATAGTCAAGTGCTACACGCCCAGTGCAACAATAACATAGAGGAGCAGCTTCACATGTAATAAGCTGCTAGCTGCTTCTCCTTCATGTCAGTGGCCAATGCACTGTGCGGGGGTGCCACAAAGGCATTAAAATCAATGGATGAGTGACATCAGTTGCCCCCAAACCATTACTGCCATAGGCAAGTGCCTAGGTTCTCCTAATAGTAGCTCCAGCCCTGCTAGTTACACAGTGTACAGACCTGTTAGTGCTCTGCCTCTTTAGGTACCTACAATCTTTCATGTGGCTTAATTAGTTTATTCACTTCTTTGTGAAGATATTATCTTTGTTTTCTTTGTTCAGATCTGTGCTGGGTGGGCTCGTTAGCCAACTGAAATGACCACAGACTAAAGACGAGGCTGTTTTACTAGTAACTGATAATGAATGCTGTGCAGTCATCTTATTTGGCTGAAGTAGCTGTATATGCTGATCCAGGAACAGCTTCTCTCTCACTCCAAATTTCAAGGGGTAAACCAGTTTTGGTCAGCAATGGAACCATGGGAATTTAGAGAGGGGAGTCTCTTCCGTAAAACCCTCTTTTATTTGTCCAGACACTGCAATATATTATGCATCAAATCAGGTGGCAAAGTTGGCACAGGAGTCATTTTTAACTATTTGAATAAGTATCTATAGGCGCTGCTCCAGCCACAGATCCTCTCCCATTCCAGATTGTTGCTTCACAAGAGCTGCTCTGTCATTGGTTGCAGAAACTCCTCTTCTTAGTGATTGGCTGAAAATTACAAGGAAAGGGTTGAAATAGAATGTTTGTCTAGTATGTTATGAAGCTCCCTCATTGGTTAACCATGTAGTATGCATTATGTAGTAGCTCCACCTCTCCAATCAAACCCCTTCCCCTTCTACCATCTTTAGTTTTGCACTAGCAACACCTATCCATCAAATTTGCATTCCAAATAGCTCCTTCATTTTGCTAGTAAGGCATGAGTAACCGGAGAAGTCATTGTATTCACTATCAGAGTGTGTTGAAAATGACATAGTTTGGAGACTGTCCCCTCCATCATGATGCCACCCCTGATGATCTTGTAGAATAGATTATCAGGTAAAGGTAGGTTCTGATTGGGCAAAATAGTGTTAGGACCAGCAAAGTTCAGTGTGGGAGATCAGGACCGTTTAGGGCTCTAGGGGCAACAGTAAGAAGCACTGTAGTTAGTTAGGAGTTAGATCGGAAATTGGAGCTTGACAATGTAGGAGACAATAGAGACCTGTCTAATGGCATCATTCACTCAGACCCCATGTTTATCTCTCTTTTTTTCAAAGTTAAGGCCACTTGTACACCAACCAAAAATTCCAGCTGTTCCCAGCTACCCTCCTCCTCCTCCTCATGTATCGCTTCTGGCTCTCACCGCCTCACTCATTCATGCTAACGCGTTTTAGATAAACACATAAAGTAAAAATTTATACTTGGCAGCCAAAGTGGTAAACTGTACGGCTATTGCTGGGCTCCCATGGAGTGCCTGCTTTTCACTCTTTTGCAGATGCAAATGGCTGAGGAATAAATATAGCAGTATTGAAAAGAAGAATGATGATTTATTCCATAGCTTGACTATGTACTGTGTGATGACTGTGAGATGTCAGTACGTTTTCATTTATGTACCTCTATGTGAATAAAGCCTTTTTATGATGTGTAAAATGGAACTGGGTGCAGTTCCATTATACTGTAGTTTATTTGATGTATTCCGTGGCTGTCCTTTTTTCATAACATTTAACAAAATACATATTACTTACGCATTCTGACCTTAATGCTGGATTTTGTGAAGGATTATAAACACAATTTACCAATGATTACATTACACAGGGAAATAAACATTCATGCTAATACATGCTGGAGATATAAATGACACTTTTCAAACAATTTGTCAGAATGCTGAAGCATACGCTGTTAGGGCTTCGTTCTCCTGTTGTGCCAGCTAGAGGATTTTTTATCCTGCTGTCTGGATTTCAAGAACCTTTTCTTATATTTTAGATGGGGCGATAGGACTGCTGAAGCTCCTACTGCTTGAAGCTGTTGGCCAATGGCAGCCTTTGCTGGGCTTCCAGACGGAATTCTAAGGACCAAATGGAGCTATGGTTCTAGAGATGCCTTCTTCACTGGTGAAAACTGAAGAAGAATGTTCAGTGAGCCCCGATGGCAGCATGGAAGGTTATACTATAGTTGTGCTGAGCCCGGTTATGTTTCAATTAATTAATGGTGGAGTTATCCCAAACTATCTGTGTGTTTTTGAAGGTAAATTGTCTAATCCATCCATAGGTGCACAGACTTCAGGGTTATTCTATAGAAATAACTTAAAAATGAAGTAAAAATGACTTAAAAAGTTGCTTCAGCTGTAACCCATGTTCTATAAAAATGTACAGCATTTTAAAGACATTATTAAGTCATGTATATTACAATTTATGCTAACTGGGCAACAGGAGTAGTTTAGATTAACACAAAAATTCAAATTATACAAAAAAGTTTACTGTGGACTGTGGGCATTGGCATAGAAACATAGAATTTGACGGCAGATAAGAACCGCTTGACCCATCTAGTCTGCCCATTGTTTTATTAACCTATGGTAACCTTAACCCTTATTTGATCCCTTATTCTTTATAAGGATATTCTTATGTCTATCCCAAGCATGTTTAAACTGCTCTACTGTATTAGCCTCTACCACCTCTGGTGGGAGGCTATTCCACTTATCCACTATCCTTTCTGTGAAGTAATGTTTCCTCTAATTTCCTCTGAACCTACTTCCCGCCAATGTCAGTGCATGTCCTCGTGTTCTAATACTTCTCCTCCTTTGAAGAATGTTTCCCCCATGTACCTTGTTCAAACCCTTGATATATTTGAAAGTTTCTACCATGTCCCCCTTTCCCTTCTCTGCTCCAAACTATACATATTAAGATATTTTAGTCTTTCCGTGTAAGTTTTGTGCTGTAGGCCATGCAGCATTTTAGTTGCCCTTCTTTGTACAGTCTCTAATGTATTTATTTCCTTCTGGAAATATGGCCTCTTGGTGGTGGTGATGGGGGTGGAGTGGTGGTTCTGGGTGGTGCTGGTGGGGTGTTGGGGTGGTGGTGGTGGAGTGGTGGTTCTGGGTGGTGCTGTTGGGGTGGTGGTGGAGTGGTGGTTCTGGCGGGGTGTTGGGGTGGTGGTGGAGGTGGGGTGTTGGGGTAGTGGTGGTGGTGTGGTGGTGGTGGGGTGTTGGGGTAGTGGTGGAGTGGTGGTTCTGGTGGGGTGTTGGGGTGGTGGTAGTGGTGGAGTGGTGGTTCTGGGTGGTGCTGTTGGGGTGGTGGTGGAGTGGTGGTTCTGGCGGGGTGTTGGGGTGGTGGTGGAGGTGGGGTGTTGGGGTAGTGGTGGTGGTGGTGGTGGGGTGTTGGGGTAGTGGTGGAGTGGTGGTTCTGGGTGGTGCTGGTGGGGTGTTGGTGGGGTGTTATGGTGGGGTGTTGGGGCGATGGTGGTGGGGTGTTGGGGTAGTGGTGGTGGTGTTGGGGTAGTGGTGTAGTGGTGGTTCTGGGTTGTGGTGGTGGTGGTGGTGTGGTGGTGGTGGTGGGGTGTTGGGGTAGTGGTGGTGGTGGTGTGGTGGGTTGTTGGGGTGGTGGTGGTGGATGGGTGATTTGGTGGTGGTGATGGCGGTGTCTGCTCCATGTTTGAACCTGAGGCATTTTTAAAGAGTAACCCCAATAGACTTTCACATCACAATGCAAATGTATCTCCAGATCAACACCGTGCTCATTAAGAGATAAACCAATCAGATGCATGCAGTAAAGTATCTGTGCACCTATACGTAGTGCCTATTATTAGACTAGGTCCTATGTTTTGTTTCTGAGCTGTATTTTTGTGATTGGCTTTGTCCCAGCTTGTTTGTTTCTATTGCAGAGGTTCTCCCAGGGATTTCAGTCTTACAGCTCCTCCATCCTTCCTACACTCTCTGGTGTTCAGCTGAATCTGTACATCTACTGCTGTGCAGTAAATTAATGTGTCATTGCAAAAACATGTGTAAATAGCACCCACCCTGTGTCAATGTTACACATTCATTAGAATTTTAACTCTTATCCAGTACCCTTCACCAAACGTGCTAAAGGATTCTTCTTCTTCTTCTTCTTCTTCTTCTTCTTCTTATTATTATTATTATTATTATTATTATTATTATTATTATTATTAGCGTTTATTATAGGGTGCCACATGAGGTGCGCTGTGCCGTTCAGAAGTCAAGCAACAAGACAGTACAGGATATAACAGTACAATACAGTAAACAGTTAACACTACAACTCTGAACACAGCAAGGGCTGCAAGCGGTATATTCAGCGCAATGAACACGTTAAGAGCCACTGACAGAGGTGCAGAGATAATGGAGTAATGGAGTCCAGGGAAGGAGAGCCCACAGAGGAGGTGCACAGTGTAACTGAGGAGCATAAGTTATAGATAATGAGAACAGGAGGGAAGAGGGCCCTGCTCACTAGAGCTTACAATCTAAAGGGAAAGGAGCAGACAGTTGGCACATAGGGGTGAGCCAATGTCTGGGGTTCTGAGGGCAGGACAGAGATTGATGGCCTTATCTGTGTGGAGTTTGTATGTTCTCCCTGTGTTTGCCTGGGTTTCCTCCGGGTGCTCCGGTTTCCTCCCACACTCCAAAAACATACTGGTAGGTTAATTGGCTGCTATCAAAAATTGACCCTAGTCTCTCCCTCTTTGTATGTCTGTCTGTCTATGTCTATGTCTGAGTGTGAGTGTGTGTCTATATTAGGGAATTTAGATTGTAAGCTCCGATGGGGCAGGGACTGATGTGAATGAGTTCTCTGTACAACGCTGCGGAATTAGTGGTGCTATATAAATAAATAATGATGATGATGATAAGCCTAACAGTCGGGCCATATACGGGTATGACACTCTATAGTTGACATCCCACGTTCTAGACCAACAAAAAAGAACAGCTGGGGGTAAATGTATCAAGCTTAGAGTTTTAAAAGGGGGGTTTGAAAAACCAATCAGATTTGCGCTATCATTTATTTAGTACATTGATGATGTATACTACATGGGGGAATGTTAAGTGGAGGACTGGTGGGCTTCTCTAAACAGGTGGGTCTTCAATGACAGTTTGAAGCTACATAGGCTAGGTCAGGCCTGACCAACCTGTGTCTCTCCATGTGTTGTAAAACTACAAGTCCCAGCAAGCCCTGCAAGCTATCTGCAGGCTATCTACTGGCAAAGCATGCTTGGGCTTGTAGTATCACAACACTTAGAGAGCCACAGGTGGGCCAGGCCTGGGCTAGGTAATAGTCTGATCGAGCGAGGGAGTTCCAGTGCAGCGCTGGAAGAAATCTATCCATCTATCACGGACATCAGGTTAAATCAGCATCCTCAAATGGCATGACACTACTAACCCATACCAGTCCACCAAGACATTATTTAAACAATACATTTGTATTCATTAGCATTATTGTTCCCTTTGGAATCGGATGTTTTCTGCAGTAACATTACTCATGTAACTAGAACTAGGACATTGATGGCAAAGTTATCAAAATATGGAATTTATTTCTAAACATATGCAGCCCTGAGATCTGTTGATACCACAGCTGGAAGGGCCATGCAAGGTTTGATACAAACAATGTATTACTAATAGGGTCATTAATATTGTTACAGCAGATTTTTATGTGCGTTTCTTTACAACTAGCAGACTAAGGCGTGACTCTAACGTGCTTGTATGCAAATATTGCTGAGAGTTGGTTAGGAAAAACACACAATAATAAGAACACAATAAACAAGACAGATCCATCCTAGGAGGGGGGAATTCAATTGTTATTACGGTAATAGTGCACGTAAATACCGTTATTACGGGAGTTTTGACGCAGTCTTTTTGCTCGCAGCTCCCTGAGCTGGAAGCAGAAAGCCGGGTTAATATTACTGTAATAACTGTAATACGTTTAACTCAGCGGTACTTCGGGGGCAATTGAATTCCCCCCTAGAGTGAGATAATCTTGATTAATCAAGCTGCACTGACACTTGTAGTAATGATTATAACATTTTACTTTAATTTTCCACTTGGACCATGTGGTTATTATGTTCATTTAACTAATTAAGGTTCATTACACTGGTCACTGTCTGCTCACATTTTGCAAACAATATCGCTTTCAATGTTATATCTGCTAAATTGTTATCCTTCCTCCCACTTCGGATATTATCCATTGGTGATTTACACAAAAAAGTGGAATCTGACTGTGGTACTGATTTTGTATCACACCACATCAAGTGCAAAGAAAATCACAATTCAATTCTTCAAAGTATTGAAGAAAAAGCTTTCTTCGCACGGAGGAAGATCACATTCCCCTTATATCTATGCTCTCACTTGAAATACTTTATAGACAGCATTCTTATATTGACTTTTACTGGATCCTTCTTTGGAGATCTTATATCATACTTACCTACTTTTGACAGGCTCCCTCCGGGAGATCACTGAAGAGGGGTGTGAATGGAGGGCGGAAGGGGGCGGGACCTCACAATTCACGTCATTTTGGCCCAGCCCCCCAGTGATGTATGCCTGTTTGGGGTCTTTTTACAGTGGTAAAAAGACCCAAAGCAGGCATTACGTCTCTTGGGGCGGGGCCAAAATGACAGGAATCGCGACGGGCCGCCCCATACACCCCTCCATGCCGGCAGATCCGGGAGAATTTTGACAGCTCTCCCAGGATTCCGGGAGACCTACCTAGAATTCGGGAGTCTCCCGGACATTCCGGAGAGTTGGCATGTATGTCTTATATCCTTCCTCACTTAGGTATGGAGTTATGCTATCCTCACAACCTTTGTCCTCAAACGAAGGGAGACAAAAGTGGACAAGAGAAGAAGGATCTGGTGCGTTACCTTTTATTTAACTATTAAAATAGCTAACAAAACCACTTTTAAAGTTAAAAACAATTTTAAACCATATAAAAGATATTGGGCCTGAATCATTAAGAAAAGATAAGTACAAAAATGGAGTTAAAAAAGTTTTCTCCTGGACAAAACCATGTTACAATGCAAGGGGTGCAAATTAGATTTCTATTTTGCACATAAGTTAAATACTGACTGTTTTTTCATGTAGCACACAAATATCAATTTTAAATTTCAGTGTACAAATAAGCTATCAAGTATTTGTGTGCTACATGAAAAAAACAGATAGTATTTAACTTATGTGCAGAATAGAAAACTAATTTGCACCCCTTGCATTGTAACATGGTTTTGTCCAGGAGAAAACTTACTCATTTTTTTTTAGTTATCTTTCCTTAATAAATCAGGCCCAATATTGTCCTCTTCATGAGATACGAGTGAACACTCAAACCAGATCCTTAGTTGTTAAATTCATCCACAAAAGCTGCCCAATATAACAGTTCTTCTATGTTTTACTGGTGATATTACTTTGTGAACTGCAATTACACAGAAGGATTACTTTGCGTACTGCAATTACAGAGGCTGAGTGTATTCTTGCTGAATAAGCAAACTTTTATATGTCATGTTTCCCTTTCAGACATAAATCTTATTTCCTCCTTCCTTGTGTTTTTATTGTCTTGCACTTTATTTTGCAAAGTTCCCACACAATCTGTTTACCCAACTGTAATTGTGAAATAAAGATGAACTGTAGTTAACTCATCTTGAATATTGCAACCATCTAATCTTCCTGTCTAAAATATATTTGATAATGCACTCTCTGCTGTGAAAACCAGTGAGCTGTTCCACAGCCATGTAACGGTATAAAACTGAAGATTGGCTACTTTTATACAGGTCACAGAAGTTTGAGGTGACTTCTTTATATTTCAAACTAGGGGATGCAGTATTCCTGAAGAAGAGGAGCACTCACTGAGTCATTTGGTTATCTCTTGACGATCCCTAGTTGTTACACCGTCAGGGCAGAAGAGGGTGAGGTGAACATGTTTTTGTAGTACAATCCCCAGCTGTTATATGTTCATTGCAGAAGTGCTAGATGGGGGACATCATTTTGTCCTTGGCTATTATAAGTTCATATCAGTTCACATCCAGTCTGGGCCTGATTCCTTAAGGAAAGTAAGGCAAAAAAATTAGTAAGTTTTCTCCTGGACAAAACCATGTTACAATGCAAGGGGTGCATATTAGTTTATTATTTTGCACATAAGTTAAATACTGGCTGTTTTTTCTTTTTTCTTTTAAAGTTTTATTTTGCAGAGTCACGTAAACAACAGAGTACAGCAGACAACATAAAAACACGAGTAGATAATAACAATAAAATTACACAATTTCTGCGACCAGTGCAGAATAGAAAAAAATTCTACATGTCAACCGGACTTTTAAATAAAAGGATAAAGAGTTTTTGTACAAAGAGAATAGACAAGGAGAAGAAAGAGAAAGAGGGGGACCAGGAAAAGGAAAAAGAAGACAGAGAAGGGAGGGAGGGTAGTGACTAGATCCAGTGTGATGAGTGGAAGAAGCTCTGAAAAGAAAGAGGCATTAAACCAAGATTTTTAATAGTACTGAGTTAAGTAAAGGGTGGAGGTACATGAAAAAAAGATAGCCATGGGTCCCAAACCTTGGTGAAGGCTCTTGAAGAGTGGTGGATAATACTGGTCATAAATTCCATCCGATGGATCTGTCAAACTCTATTAATTATAGTTTGAAAAGAAGGAGGAGATTGTTGCTGCCAATCACTGGTTGTTTTTTTTCATGTAGCACACTAATACTGTATAGCTTTATTTTTACACTGAAATTTAAAGTTGATCTAGGACATGCCCTTCCCCAACTATAAATCTGTCCCCACATTTTTAATTTACCTTCCCCTCCAATGCAACATGGTTTTGCCAAGGTGCAAAGTTACTCATTTTTATTTGCTTTCCTTTCTTTAATGAATCAGGCCCCGTGTGTTCCCAAGGTTTAAGTGTACAGAAACAGCCCAAGCTGCTGTGTATCGTATCATCAGAATGTTGATAGAAACACTGAGTATTTCAGGAGAGGAGTTGGTCTTGTGGAAGGCAATGAATTGTCCTTTCATGTGATTAGTTCAGATCTTATAATAGGCTGTGTTTTATGGTGATGATGTTTTTGCTCATCCAAAACTATTGAGTTCTACCTTCAGAATCCAGATGATCACATACAATGGATGGACCATGAACTTGCTTAAAGAGGGCATTGCATCTGAGTTTGTGGACAACTTAAAGTAGGTTCAGTTCAGTGCACATATGTAGCTGCATCGTTAATCATATTCCACGCAAATTATTCCCACCGTGTAGATCAAGCTTTTTGTGTTCATAGACTATATCGATGACACTCATCCTCTTTTTAACTCGGTCCACGTGCCACGTTTCTGGAACCCCAAATGTTGGAGTCATATTGTTCTGGGTCTCCAAAGGGTGTTTCCCCGTAGAATTTATTGCATTATCTGCTCAGAGGTCAAAACAAAAACAGATTCTGAAACCCCACACAAGGTCCCTGCCCACAGTTTGCACATCTCTCGACTATGTCATGTATCTGCTGGCTGGCTGAGAATTATGGCGGTCATAATGAATATCACCATGATGCAGGATGCAGATCATTCATCTAACATCAGGCAGTGACTATAACTTTATATCAAAAGACTTAGCAGTAAAAAGAATTGGAACTATGCAAATAAATGTAAGATGAAGGAGGACACTGTGATGAGGACAAGGTTGTTAAGTGTTCAGCTCTTCCTTTCTCAACACAAATCATATTACTTGCTCTCAGTCAAGCACATTACTTCATTGACCTATATGAAGGCAATGACAAAGCTAGAGCTTTGTAGGAATACGTGAATCATAATCATTCAGTTTGTCAGCTTCGGTGACATCTATCATCATCTTGACACAATATTGAGTTGCAAATGTCTCTTTAACTTTATCAAGGAGAGTCAGAGTGATCAATGATCAATCAGTTGTTTCTATAATATCTATAGAATAACACAATGTGAATCATTAGAGTACAAATTCCCACTTATCCAATAAAGTGTGTGGAGGGGGTAAGAAGACTTCTAGTGGACAGCCTTACAGCGATCTTTAGATCCATGAGAAGAGAGCAAAATAAACACTACATGATATGTGGTTCTCATTTCCTTCTGGTTGTTGGGGGATCCACAGTAGACCCTCAACAGGGTTGCCAACCTTTAAAAATATTATTTTCCGATAATTTTAGAAACATTTATTGTTATTCTTAATTGTATCAAAAGTGAAAATAGTAGCAGTTAGAGGAAAACAGGTCCATGGACTGAAAGTAAGCAGTGATTGTGTTTGTAATTGCACTGGACACAGTGGTTGTTGATTGCAAGTACAGTGGTGATGTCAAGCTGTATATATACCAGGATATTGCTGAATGCTGAGCTAATGCTGCTAATGTAGGAATTGTAATGGAATCACACACAAACACACACACATGCTTTTTATTGCATCGTGAGAACCATGTCTGGGACCTGCCTCATGGGACACCCTTTTCCTAATGCCCTATCAACACGGCAATCAAATTTGTATGTTTAGGAGATGTTTGTCACCAGTTATCACTTGAGATTTTCAGTTTGACCTAGACCAAAATATATTTCACGGTCTTGGGACAGTTTAATGTATTCCGGCCGTCTGAGTACATTCGTACAACCTCATACACCGACACCTAGCCATGGCTACTCAAACAAGTTATAGTCATGGACAACCACTGCGTATCATTTCAACTATTTTAATTTCTCTTTATAGCTGTTATCCGTTTATTTATGTAGAATTCTACAGCTAACTGGTTTCTATCTCTCAGTGCGGATGGCTCAGACATGATGCATGTGAGGCAATCATGCTTTCTGGTCACCCTGCACGTCTGTATAAACTTCATCATGTGCTTCTTCACAGCTTTGACCTCGCCTCTGTTCCAGGTTTTTTTCTGCATTTTTTCCGACCTTAAATGAAGCAGGATTATCCATTATAGATGACTCAATGAAATACAGAGAAAACAACAAGCTTTAATTAACAAAAGAGTTTGCCACACCAACCTTTGGAAGCCTTGGCTGTGCTTTGGTCCCGTGGATCCTTGCATCATCACCCTTCTGAAAGGAAAATGTTGGCCGAATGCATGTCCAGTTGCCTCTTTGGTTCAAGAGCTTGCTCATCCTCAGACTCGTCACTCTGTATCTGTATCAGTTCTAAAGAAGAATAGATATATAGACAACCGATTTAAAAGGTAAAAGTCAAATTCACATATTGGATAAGAGATTTCAAACTTACCGTCTGGATGAATGTTCATCTCTTCCAAATTCTTGCTTTTGAATTCAGCCAGTCTTCCCCTCTCGAGAGCCATCAAATCTTGCTGATCTTGACAAGTTGGAGGTTACCTTCTGGAAGGCTGTAACACAGCCGGCACACTGTGATGTCATGCCCAAAGAAGTCTGCAAATTGGTCCAATTCTGTGTTGTTTAGTGCAAATATAATATAGAATCTACTTCGGCGCTCCACTAAGATATGCAGCTCGGTATGTAACTGTGAACACCACTGAAATTCACATCAAACAAACATGTATAACAATAAATGTGACATACATTTGCGCTCCCTTTCTCTGCTCAATGGATATGCACATATCCCCTTTTTAGAAAGAATGCCATTTGTTCTACACGTATCCCCTCTTCAATGTTGCTCATGCGACATAAAAGAAAACAAAAGAAAAGAATATATGTTTTCTTTTATGTCGCATGAGCAACATTGAAGAGGGGATACGTATAGAACAAAAGGCATTCTTTCTAAAAAGGGGATATGTGAATATCCATTGAGCAGAGAAAGCGAGCGCAAATGTATGTCACATTTATTGTTATACATCTGTGTTGTTTAGGTTGAGAATTATTGAAAGAGCGTCAACATGCTTTTGAAGCTATGTGGAAGACAGTGTTTGGGGATTTTTACCTTCACATTCCTGAGCAAAAAGACGTATGCAATTGGAGCCTATGAATAAGACAAAGCAGCTGGTTTTGCAGAAATGTAGACATTTTCAATGGCCACTCCACATTCTTCACGCTTCTCTGCAAGAAGTTACATTGCACTTTGCATTTGTGATATTAGCAGGATTGGAACTTTCCTACCTTGTTTCAATGTTCCATTTCCACTCCTTTTCTAATGCACCAATGAGATCAGCTCATAGATCTTCCTGAAGTTGCATGCATTCTTCACTATAGCAGCGCAACCTTCATCATTGTTTGCCATCCAACAATAGTCAAAATATTTTGCAAGCCATGGACGACCTTCAGTGCTAGCGAGGAAGTCTTGAATGTACTGGCTTCATCATCATAGTCAGCTACCACCTTCACAGCGCTGGTAGTTGTGAAGCTTGATGGCATAGTAACGTCTTCCATTTTCTCGGCAGCTCTTCTGGCATGTAACAGTAGTCTTCCCATTGCTCAAAGTTTCTCTACTCATGTTTGCTGACATCTGATTGTACACGGTTGTAGAGCTGCTGACCTTTCTGCATGATGCATTTGTCATTTTTAACTTTGAATACAATTTCATCTTGTGTCGTGTCAATACAAAGCTACCTGTCACAACTATATTTGCGTACCTTCTGTTGTTGGCAGAACTCAGAGAAAGGTGTGGAATCTAACGTGCTCCTGGTATTCACCAGGGACCCCTGCAAGGAGGTATGGACTCTGCTGCAGGAACACGCAGGTCGCGGTCCTTCCACGAGTCAAATAGCGAGATACAAGAAGAGGTTGCCAGACTGGCCGGGTCGGTAACATGCTGGTAATAGGAAGTACACAGGGGATATTCGGAGGGATGGTGAGACAGGATGGTGAGACGTCTGGTTGCCTGGAGGAGACAGCGCGACGGCGCCTGACACTACCAAAAGCCACTGTTGATGTCAGGTGGAACAGGATGCGAAGAGAACACTGTGGGGTATATTTATTAAACTGCGGGTTTGAAAAAGTGGAGATGTTGCCTATAGCAACCAATCAGATTCTAGCTGTCGTTAATGTACTAAATAAATAATAACTAGAATCTGATTGGTTGCTATTGGCAACATCTCCACTTTTTCAAACCCGCAGTTCAATAAATATACCCCATAGTGTTTTTGACAGGTTTGGGGTTGTCGCACCTTTGGTTTAGCTTACAGTTCTGCATGTGAAACCACAGGTATTTTCTTGCAAACAACCCTTGTCAAGCAGCACAATGCATGAAACCTTCGGGAATCATGTCTTTTTCTGATGCATAGAATCAGAACACCACGTTCTGTCCTTATTACCACGAAATTGTGTGTAAAGCTGCCTCTATTCTGAAGATGGTCAAATTGCATGTTCCTGTCCTTCGAGTGCTTGGGGAATTTAAGTGCCCAGCAACTTCAGTCTCACTACAGTGAACGTGTTCGATATGCCGGGCTATTTTTGAAACATGTTTTTCACAGTACAGGCAGTACTGGTTTTTGTTATATGCTCTGGATTCATCACTTTTTTTGGAAAGTGAATGGACGCATCGGATTTTCAGGCTTCTGTGTTTAAAACTCCACTGCCGTCAGGTAGAGAATAGTTGTGGGTAGAACAAGTTTCTGTGTTCTTTCTTTTTGTTCTGCCCCCCACAATGCATTTGGTGGTGTCTGAAGAACTCTCCAGAGTCAGTTACATATTCCTCTCTGCTGCTCACACAGATAGAGAAGTAAATGTACTACACACAGATATTGTATAATCTATGTTGAACTATTATATGTTCAGTGTGTAAAATTATCTTATTGACAATTTGGAAATGTATAGCATAACTAAAGCTACTATATCCTACATATATCTGCGTTGTGGTTGTGGGTTTTATACTGTCTTGATACAGTAACTATCATACTGAGAACTCTGTGAGGGTTGTAAGTTGTTTAATGTAGTCTAAAGTACTCGAGTAGGTGTGACTCATAAGGAAAAGTGTGGGTGATTAATGAGACTATCAAGGAACAGCGTATGGAAATACTGAGTTCATAATAACATATTTAATGTGCTAGATTCCCCTGTTACAAAATGTATCATAGTGTATTTAGTATTTCAATTATGTATGTTGTATGTATTGTATTTTGGTTTAAATGCTGGATCTTATAGATAGAATTTCATCCCTTGGATTTCCGGGGCTTAGTTTTAGTGTTCGGGGCTTAGTCTTTGTGTTCGGACCCTGGCATACTCACCATTTGCTCTATTTAGTAAGGAAACTATGTTAAAATGTAAGAGGTGCAAATTAGTTTTCTATTTTGCACATAAGTTAAATACTGACTGTTTTTTCATGTAGCACACAAATACTTGATAGCTTATTTGTACACTGAAATTTAAAGTTAATATTTGTGTGCTACATGAAAAAAAGACAGAATTTAACTTATGTGCATAAATAGAAAACTAATTTGCACCCCTTGCATTGTAACATGGTTTTGTCCAGGAGACTGCTTATTCAATTCTTTTACTTAACATTCCTTAATGAATCAGGCCCTAAGACTTTTACTTACAGCTGCTGTGCAGGACCTCTCCTGCAACAGAGAGAGCTAAGCAGCCCTGAAGCTGAGTCTCAGCCTTTTGTAAGTGCCGGTGGTACTCGGTATCTCGATGCATGGGATACCGACACCGAGTATACCTACAAAAAAACACGGAGAGTTAAATCACTGCATAATTAAAATGTACACTTACCTTGACACCGACAGAGGTCATTACCGAAAGACCCGCTATGTGACTGCTGTAAAAGCTGAAGATGTTGGATGCCGGCGCTTCATTGTGACTTCATTGTGACGTCACCGAAGACAGCAACATGTAAATTTCAAGAGGTATGTTAATGTCAGGGTTAGGGTTAGGGTTAGGGTTACGCTGCATCAAACGTCGCTGTTGACATTGACATCACAATCAAGCATCATCATCCAGCATCTTTGGATTTTACAGCAGTTGCATAGCAGGTCTTTCGGTAATGTCCTCTGTCAGTGTCAAGGTAGGTGCACATTTTAATTATGCTGTGATTTAACTCTTCGTGGTTTTTTGTAGGTATACTCGGTGTCGTTATCCCAAGCACAGGGATACTGTACCCCACCCGTAAGTGCAAGGTTCTTGTTAAATCATCATCATCAGCTATTTATATAGTACCACTAATTACGCAGCGCTGTACAGAGAACTCACTCACATTAGTCCCTGTCCCATTGGAGCTTACAGTCTAAATTCCCTAACATACACAGACACACATACAGACACACACACACACACACACACACACACACACACACACACACACACACACAGATGGAGACACTAAGATCAATTTAATAACAGCTAATTAACCTACAAGTATGTCTTTGGATAAAACAAATGGTGAGCCCATGGTTCGAATCTCCACTCCGTACTAATTTTGGTTTGGGGAGCTATATGGTACAATTAATTTCTATGATGTAGGATGGCCCCTCACCCTTTTCATGCTCCGCAGCAAAGTGACGGCACATATTTGAGGAGTTTAAGCTGTCATTAATTGTGGGAGATTCAATTGAGCGTCTCATAGAGGTGCGCAGAATAATGAGCGGAGATTTCTTACCGCAATAGGTGGAAATATGCGCATCCGAACATCATGGCAATGTGCAGCGGCACCTGCTGAATTGAATCTCCTCCATAGAGTGGGAAGGTAATAGTTTTGTTTTTAACAGAGCTGCAGGGGAATGTTGACGTAACTTTGAACAATTTACCGCTATGGTTCCTAAAATTTTCAATTTTGGGGTTTATTGGTCCTCTGACTACAATTATATAAGACAATATGTACACTGGCCTCTTATGTGCCACTAACATTGTTTGTAGATACAGGATGTGATTAGCAGATATTTGGTAGATGAATTCTATTTTTAACAGACCAATATAGTAAAGTATCTGTTGCTTTAGACCTGAGAGGATAGAAGAGCTTTCACTGAAAAACAATATCACATCATGTTGCTAGGCATCTTAGAATCTCTTATAATGAAGTTTAGATCATTTGAAAAGTAGCCAGCTTTCCCTCTTCAGTTTACTGTGACCTTTTAACTTGAGCAAATATGCTACAATCTGTTATTTCATCTTACCTGTCAGATTTCATGCCCAAGGTTCACAAATTTCTTAAACTAACAGTATTTTAGAACTATGAGTCAGAGCAGCGATTTTACAGCATATATCATACTTAGATATAAATCAATTCCTATATTTTGTGTTATTTCTACCTCCTTTCACAGCTAGCATTCAGTTTTATCCAATAAAAGACATGTATGCAGCTTTTTTTTTTTTTTTTTTAAATAAAATATGAATTTATTTAATTTGTGATAGAAAATACTGTCCATTTTTGCTCCCATCAACAATACCTGTTTATTAACAGCTATTTATATAGTGCCTACATATTTCACAGCCTTTTACAGAGAATATTAATTTATTCATTCATGTCAGTCCCTGCCCCGTGGAGCTTACGCTCTATACTGCCTACCAGATGGAGACACAATAAGGTTAAATGGCTTCTGACTAAAGAAATCCATCAGTATGTCTATGGAGTGTGGGAGGAAACCGGAGCACCAGTAGATAACCCACGCAAATGCGAGGAGAACATATAAACGCTCTGACAAGGCCCTGCTTGAAATTGAACCCATGATCCCAGTGCAGTGAGACAGCAATGCTATCCAATTTGTCTTCTTGTTGAATAAAATGCATTAAAGAGAGCTTGTCATCAAATTCTACATTTTCTTATTATTTGCTTATCACAGAAAAGCTGTGAGTTATAGAAGAAGATTTCTCAGGAGAGACAGCGTTGGATTAAGCCAATCTTCCTTGAGCTGTGCCTATGTCATAGGCCCCAACACACATGCCAGTCTCAACTACATGTCAATCGTAATTCATACGATGCCCAATGCAAATTCTACCCACAATTCTTCAAGGAGTGCCTGAGTTTAGTACACACAGCACCACATAGTGTAACTAAACACAAACAAAATTATTTGTTGTAGACGAAAATTGAATCTTGTCTTGTCTTTGTTATTATTATTATTATTATTGTAGATTTGTAAGGTTCCACAGTGCTCCGCAGCGCCGTACAGTAGAGAAAACAGTACATACATAAAACATACATAAAACAGGGACATACAAGGCAGACAAAATAAACGCAGACATGAAAACAAAGGGTGTGAAGATCCCTGCTCATTAGAGAGCTTACATTCTAAATGGAAGAGGGAACAGCTGAAACAAGAGTCATCTGTAAAAAATAGATGGGTTTTAAAAGAGCATCTAAAGATTTGAAGGCTGTGGGAAAGTCTGATTGAGCACAGTAGGGAATTCCATAAGCGGGGAGCAGCATGTAGAGAAGTCTTGTAGGCAGGAGTGAGAGGTGGTTACCAGAGATGAGACAAGGTGCAGGTCAGAGGTAGATCTAAAAGGGCGGGAAGGAGAGTATTTTGATATGAGATTTGAGATGTATGAAAGGGTGGTGTTCGTGAAGGCTTTTTAGGTAAGGGTAAGTAATTTGAATTTGATTTTGGAGGACACAGGGACCCAGTGTAGGGATTTGCAAAGTGGTACAGCAGATGTGGAGCAGTGCGAGAGGAAGATCAGCCTTGTAGCAGCATTTAGGATGGATTGAAGTGTGGATATATGGGTATTAGTACTGCCAGATAGCAGGACGTTGCAATAGTCAAGATGGGAGATGATGAGAGAATGGATAAGAGTTTTGGTAGCATGTTGAGTAAGAAAAGGGCATATTCTGGCAATGTTTTTAAGGTGAAGTCAACAGGACTGGGAGAGAGTCTGGATAAGAGGAATAAAACAGGGGTTGGAATCAAGTGTGACACCAAGGCAGCGGGATTGGGAGACTGAGGAAATTGTGGTGTTTTTGACAATGAGGGAGATTTGAGGGCAGGTGGTGGCAAGAGGGAAGATAAGCTTTGTTTTGGACATAATATTTTGAAATATATGGAGTCTGCGCTTCCACACCTAATGTACATTGCTGCCTATGGGAGTGGAGAAGGGGTTCGTCCCAATCCCCAATAGTGTTACAGTGCAGTGGTCGGCTCCCAGGCACAGATGCTAGGTGGGTAAACAAATAATGGATTAAAACAAAATAGTGTATTTGGAAGGACTAAATATTTAATGCTGATGGTGAAAGAACCAGTGCACTGGATATATATAAAAACAGTAATCATGTAATATGTATAATTCAGGGTAAGATAATATGACGTCCACAGTGGAATAGAATAAATAAATATATATATATATATATATATATGAAAGCAGCTTGGTTGATGGTTAAATTCCTAACAACAAGCAGTCTAAAGGTAAATGATGAAAACACATCTGGAAACAGACTTAACACCTTGAAAAAGTCCAAAAACACTATATATGTGTAATGTCCACAGCAGAGTGATGGTAATAATGACAGCTCCTTGATAAAGAAAGGTAAGCTGAGGATTATATTGCGATACATCCGTATTATAGAGTCCTCATCATTAGAAATGCATGTCGGTTGGTAATGATTCAAAAAGTCAGAAAAAGGGGCAATTAAGGGACTAACCTTTCCTTGCCCGGAGAGTCCCGGTCCCGAGGTCGCCGCCCCGCCGTCGTTCCGAACAGATGCCCCAGAGATCAATCTGCTTGAAGGTTCAGGTCCTGTATGGCCGTACCTTTGTCATTGCAGATGTGTACAGAAGGAAAGAGATCAGGGAAGAGATATAGTTTTGTGTATCATTAGCGTAGAGGTGGTATTGGAGGTTAAATGAGCGAATTAGTGCTCCAAGAGAAGAGATGTACAATGATAAAAGTAAAGGGCCAAGAACAGAGCCTTGTGGGACCCTAACAGATAGTGGAAACGGAGGGGCGGATGTGTCAAAGGTAGAAACACTAAATGAGTGGTTCGATAGGTAGGAATTGAACCAGGAAAGAACTGTGTCACAAAGGCAAATGGAGTGAAGGGTGTGTAGGAGAACAGTGTGATCAACAGTGTCACAAGAAGCAGAGAAGTCCAGGAGAATAAGTATGGAGAAATGACCTTTAAACTTTGCAGTATGTAGATGATTGATCACTTTTCTGAGAGCAGTTTCAGTGGACTGTTCGGAGCGGAAGTCTGATTGCAGAGAGTAAAAAATGGAATGAGAGGAGAGAAAGTGAGACAGGCGTTTGTACACTAATCGCTCAAGTAGTTTATAGGCAAATGAGAGGAGAGAAATAGGGTGGTAGTTGGAGAGAGAAGCTGGATCGAGAGATGGTTTCTTTAGAATTGGTGAGATGAGCGCATGTTTGAAGGAGGATGGAAATGTTTCAGTGGAAAGAGACGGGTTGAAGAGGTGAGTTAGAGTTTGGCATGCAGTGGAGGAGAGGGGGCAGAGAAGTTGGGAGGGAATAGAGTTGAGGGGACGGGTTGTAGTGTGAGATGAGTGTAGAGACTTCGTCTTCAGTTACTGGAGAGAATGAATTAATGGTGGATTGGGGAGTGTAGATAAAGGTGGGTGAAGTGATTGTGGCATAAAGAAATATCTTGTCGAATGGGGTAAATTTTGTCTTTGAAATAGGTGGCACAATCATGGGCTGTGAGAAAGGGGGAGGAGGTGCAGGTGTGTTAGTTGAAGGTGGCAATGAGGCAACGTGGGTTAGAAGACTGAGTGGATATTAGAGATTTGAAGAATGTTTGGCAATTGAAAGGGCAGTGCTGTAAGATGAAAGGATTAATTTATAGTGGTGGAAACCTGGATAGGAATGAGAATTCCTCCAGTGACGCTCTGCAGTGCAGGAGCACTTTTGCAGGTAGCGGGTCTGTTTGGTGTGGCATGGTTGTGGTTTGGATCATCGGAGACTGTATGTGGTAGCTGGAGCTGCATTATCTAGGACTGAAGTGAGTGTTTTGTTATGTAGAAGTCAGAACAGTTCTGTTTATTTCCAAAATACATTCCTTCATACTTTAGCTTTATTTCCACCTTGAGAGCTAAATTAAAATATTATTCCCATCAATAAAACACAACAAATTTAGTTTGTAATGGGAAGACCTTTAAGTGGAATTTCATAGGAGACCCATGAAAAGCTTAGAGCATGTCACAATGTAACCCAGATCCGTACTAGACTGAAATTATAAAAATATTAAGCCCTTCCCTAATATGTTATCAGTTAAGGATTGCAATTAACATCTTTCTCCTGTAGGTGGTGCACCGCAGAACGCTGTAAAGCCAAAAAATGAAAAAGGGGTATTATAGATGACACTCAAGGACTTGAAAATTAAAACTCAAAATTTATTGGTATACATTAAAATATATTCATCCCATTTGTATGTAAGTTGAAATATAAAAACAAAACAGGTGAAAAGTGAAGGTGTTTGGAAATAAACTATTAAAACCATAAATAAAATAAAATATGATTTGTCTGTCTTTTCTCATAGTCTTGAAATGTTATTGGCAAATATATTACTTCCTTATTATTGTTTCTGGTATTAATATGAAATTCACCATGTGTGTATCATCAATGGGTATATTTATTTTAAAAATCTTTACACAGGTATTCAGTACAATCCTGTTTTTAGGAGATCATCAGTCATGGGCCAACGATTGATAAATCATACTTGCCTGTATTGTGTTGTCTCCCTCTGGGAGATCTCAAAAGAGGGGTGTGGTGGGAGGGCGAAAGGGGCAGGGCATGGCGAATTGCGTCATTGAGGCCCCGCCCCACGACAAAATCAGCATTTTGCTGCAGGAGGCGGGGGGCAAAATTTAGGAAATGTGTTATAAGAGTCACAGTAATTTCTTCTAATTATTACTCAGATAACTTGTTTCTGAACTTTAACTGTAACTTTCCCTCTCTTAAAACAGGAAATATGCTTAGCTAAGTACACATGTATGGTAAGTTATTGTCATGGTTGTATTTACTGGAAATTGATCCTTAGGTTCTTCTGAACATGGCTAGGCCCACTCACGGGTGCGGAGTCTAACAGGCAGGTGCTTTTCACCAGGAACCCCCGCAAGGAGGTATGGTCTTAGTGGCACCAAATCTGCAGGTCGCGGTCCCGTGAGTGAGTGAACAGCAGAACGATGTGGGGGAGCCAGGTGAGGCGGGTGGAGACGCTGGAACCCACAGGTAAGTGGTAAAGATACAGGAACAACAATAATATATGCTGATTTGTCAGCAGCCAATGAGTCACTAGGAGAATTGGTGCTCTGTGGTATAACAACGAGAGAACAGGAGCTGTCACAATTTTGTACTCAGGAGCAGGTAGTAGAGATACTGGAACAGCGGAAGTTCAACACTAGACATAAGCTGAACACAATGAAGAAGTGAAGGTAACTCAGGACAACGGCTGATGAATCATAGATGTAGTTGCGGCTCTGGGAGGCAGTAGTGAGAGAACAGAGGCACCGGTAATAGTGGGTTTTTACCTATAGCAAGTACAGTAGCCTATACAGGTTGCACTATGATATTTTTTTCTTCTTTTTATACATGATTTGGATGAAATGGATTGTTGGCCAATTGACAAAGAACAATGAACCGCTGCTGAGTAGAACATTTGGATTGGACTTTTGTGGGACTGATTTGATGTTTGTTCTTGATTAAGCACAAACAATAGCGCCAGTTGTCTCTTTTTCTTATTGTTTTATATTCCTGTTTTTGCACAGAGGGGGTGGTGCTTAAGAGATTCAAAGGCAACATTTGGTGTTAAGCGCAGGTGCATCCATCCATAATATATTTTGTAGTAATCAATAAGGCCTCACACGTTCATATATCATGTCACCCTTATAAATTATCCTTATCTGGTTCAGAACTAGTGTATATTATCTGTCAAATCACCTTTTCATATTATGGTGATAAGACTCAACTATTTCGTAATTAATTTATACATCATGGAATAATGTGCAACTGCACCCAATCTTTATAGAGGTTGTTATATTTCTGACTATGATGTCATCTCTATATTAGTCCACGCAATTCCTTTGTGTTCAAATAGAGCTCTTTTCATTTTACATGCGTGGCTTTGCACACATCACTCCTCGTGCACCGTTATCTCAGTGCTGTATTTAGAATCTGATCTCAATACCATGAGATTTTCTGTTATGGGTTTAAGGATTTAACATTACAGTGCTGGTGCCTGTGTTATTTTATTGTCGTTTTACATTTCCTCTGTAAAGTCGCCGAATATCGTCAACTTGCAAAATCCACAACATAATATGGTTACCCCTTAGTCTCGCTAGTACTAGTCTTGGATTGTTATACATCCTCACCAAGATTATGTTGATTATGATGAATAAGCAAGAACCTATGTTTCGTCGTCTCCTCCCTCCATTATCTCCGGCCTATTCGTTTATCCTACTTTCCTCTATTTATGTCTACAATGCTTATTAGTTTTGATTAAGGTGATTTATTACTCATTAAGATACATGAAGCTATAGTTTTTATTAGGTCAGTCTGATGTGTATTTCTCTTAGGTTTCTTTTTGGAGCTATCATCATCACCATTTATTTATATAGCGCCACTAATTCCGCAGCGCTGTACAGAGAACTCACTGACATCAGTTCCTGCCCCATTGGGGCTAACAGTCTAAATTCCCTAACACACACATACACACACAGACACACAGACTAGGGTCAATTTTGTTAGCAGCCAATTAACCTATCAGTATGTTTCTGAAGTGTGGGAGGAAACCGGAGCACCCGGAGGAAACCCACGCAAACGCAGGGATAACATACAAACTCCACACAGATAAGGCCATGGTCGGGAATTGAACTTATAACCCCAGTGTTGTAAGGCAGAAGTGCTAACCACTAAGCCATCGTGCTGCCCCCTGGATTATGTTGTTTTTGTGCTTTATGTATTAACATTTTTCAAAAGAAAAAACACATAACCTCTATGACCTCCATAACCTCTGTCATGGAGGTAACAAATAATTTCCTCCATTGCAGCTATGAGCTATACTTGTTGAGGTGTGTGAGGCCAATTTGTTACACTATTTCAAGGTCCAGAGGAGAATAACAGAACAATAACATAGGAGGAACACCCTTACTACCAAGGCTTCAAATACGCTGTTCAAAGGATTATCATGGGGCAAGTCCACCAGATGTGGACTTGGGTGCCCCTGTAGCCACAATTTCTCCAGCAGTTGGGTGAAGCTGAAGGAAACATTCTACTACTACAGGCTGACTTGACCCGCTGGAACCATCTATTATCTCCAAGCTGGGCAGAATCATTATGGGGCAAGTCCATATCTGGTGGACTTGCCCCATACTAACACTTTGACTGGCCTATTTGAAGCCCTAAAAGCAAAGGACACTTGGGTATTCCTCTTATGTTATTCTCCCCAGGACCTTGAAATTGCCCTTATACACCTTATCCATGGCTAAGTTAGTGGCTAAGAATTGGAAGAACCCACTCCCACCATCCTTCTCAGCACTCAAAAAACAAGTATGTGTCATAGCTGCAGTATAGGGATATGACAAACTCCTCTTTTCTTTGTTTTAACACTCTTTATCTTTCAGTATGGACATGTGGAAAGAAAGAGAGATCTAATATAATGTAGTATCTAAAAAAATATATTGGCTTGATATCAATATATGAGTGATGTGGTATAAATGTACACAGAGTGGGGGCAATTAGTAAAATTGAACACTATAGGAAGTACATTTACCATTATACCGGTGTGCATTTGATAGGTTAAGAGACTCTTACATAGAACATATTAAATTTTATTTTACTATTGTTTCCTATAATTGAAACAAAGCCAAAAACAATAAACATGAACATGAGGACTTGTTTTGTACAACATCTGGACCTAATCTGTGTAATTTTTTTGTAGAAAATGTGACAAAAAACCTTTATGTGAATATAAAAATGAACTAATAATAATCTATGAATTCATGCATAAAATTTCATGATTCAGCATCCAGGTCACTCACTTAACACATGATCAAATTGTCCAGGGAAAAAAAATTGCATTCACTTCCAACAACATTTTTGTTATGTTCTCTGTTTAGGCCTTAATCAGGCTGTGAGTGCACTGATATATAATTGGGCGTAACATCTTTTTAAATGTTATCCAAGATTTCTCCGTCTCTCATGGTTAAGAGGTAATTTCAATCAAAAATGACTGTATTTTGGATAGTACAACTTACTGAACAGTGGTAGTCATTATTCCGGTTAAAAGGCTTCAAGCGTGCCCTTAAGACTCATTTCTTTATTCAAGTCTATCAGTCCTCCTCCTAACTTCCTTGTCCTGGCTCTCTCCCCCAGTTAGTACCACCCTATTTGTGTCTCCCCCTTCCCTTTAGGACGTGAGCTCTCATGAGCAGGGCTCTCTTTCCTTGTGTGCTCCTTCTACTATTCCATCACCCTCTGTACCTCTTGGCCTGCTTCCCTAGACCTGTTTTCCCTGTTTTTTAAGCTTCGGCCGACTTCTCGCTGATTTCTACCATCCCTTTCACTATCTGTCCCAGAAATAATCTGATTTGCTTTACCCTGTTTGTCTATATTTTATTCTTTCTGTATCATGTTGTGTCTTGGTTCTCTGTTTTCTGTATATGTAATTTACGGCGCTGCGGACCCTTTGTGGCGCCTTATAAGTCAAAGATAATAATAATAATAAAAAATAATTCTGACAATACTTAGACCGACGTAAAAATTCTGATTACTATAAGGGCAACAAGGAGGAAATACAGACTTATGATATAACATTCAGACAACATTCCCCACATGCTAGATAGATGGCAGATATAAATTGCGACTGTATAAAATAGCACCAGTGCAAATGTTGTCACTTACAATGGCCACAGTGAGATTGCCGGTTTTAAGGCGGTAATGGCCGGACCTGCTGCCTGGATTGCATTATACAGGCGGCGGGTCGTGGTCACCTCTTAAAATATCTTTTTGAAATAAGCCTGAAATTATCTGTTAAAAATCAGCAACAATGACCATAGAAACAATTAGTACAGTCCACAATTCATTTCCATGGTTACAGAGGAACCTCTTTGGTATATGTTATTCCCACCATATTAGTCCAATTGCAGCCATGTGTGTTCAGAGGTTCCAATAGATGATTTTAGGCATAAGTCACTGAATGTCTTTGAAGTCCCTAAATATATTACAGAATGTGACTCTGCCATTTCATAGTAGATCATCTTCCCTCCAGTTCATAACATGATCTGGTGGTCAAAACATGACAATAAACCCTTCCCCTCAAACTCACTGCCTAGGTGTAGTCCTTGACTCAGAACTGTTCTCTGTTCCCCACATCCAGTCTGTATCCAAACCCTGTTACATATACATGCACACATCACACACACAAGACAATATAAAAACTTTAATGCTTGCACCTATAATCTCCAGTGTTGACTACTGCAATTCTCTTATTACTGGTCTTCCTCCATCCAGACTTTCATCCCTACAAATTATTTTAAATGCAGCAGGTAGACTAATTATTGTTTCAAAATATTCTTGTACTGCTGATCCACTCTGCCAGAAGCTACAATGGTTGCCTATACTTTACAGAATTCAATATAACTTCTACTAACATACAAAGCCATTAACAAAACTGCACCAACATACATCTCTTCACTGTTCTCTCCCAAATCGACACCTCCGCTCTGCCTAAGATCTACCCCTCTATTCCATACTCATTTCTTGCTCCCATTTCAAGTTGCACCCTCTCTGTGGAATAACTTCCCTCATACAACAAGACTTCCCACTAGACTCCAAACCTTCAAGGGTTCCATGAACATTATTCAGATAAACTTATCAAATTCCTAAATCACCTTTTTAACCTTTTTAGGCAATCTTCCTCCGATTGTTTTTATTATGTTATATTTAAGCTTAATACATCATGCACAAATTGACGCATTTATATATCTAAAAAAAAAGATACTAAAATAGGTCATATTGCAGACTGACAACATTGCTTATATAATAAGGTTGGTCATCAGAACAATAATCCATGTTAAATGTAGCATAATATACATTTTTAAAGAGTACCCAGAGGGAGAAGTGAGGTATTATAACTGTGATGGGCAACCTGAGAAAAGTCTTATTGTGCAAGGGAGGGAATTCCACAGAATGGGTGCAGCTTGAAAAAAGTCCTGTGACCGGGAATGGGAGGAAGTGATGAGAGTGGAAGAGAGACGCAGATCTTGTGCAGAATGGAGTTGTCGAGTTGGGAGAAATTTTGAGACAAGTGAAGAGATGTTGGAGCAGTTTTGTTTGTGGCTTTGTATGTTAGTAGAAGAATATTATATTGGATTCTGTAAAAAACAGGCAACCAACGTAGAGACTGACAGAGTGGCTCAGCAGAGGAGAAGCGATTGGCAAGGAAAATCAGTCTGGTCACTGCGTGCAAAATAGCTTGTAGGGGTTTGAGTCTGTTTAGGGAAAGACTAGTAAGGAGGGAATTGCAATAGTCAATGCAGGAAATGAGGAGGGCATGAATGAAAGTTTTTGCAGTGTCTTGTGTAAGATATGTGTGTATTCTGGAAATGTTTTTTAGGTGTATGTAACACATACTTGCCAACTCTCCCGGAATGTCAGGGAGACTCCCGCATTTTGCGAGAGTCTCCCGGACTCCCGGGCGAGTGTGGCAATCTCCCGAATTCTGCCCACTTCCTAGTGAAGTGGGCAGAATTAGATCCCAAACGCCGCGATTCCCGATGAATCGCGGCGTTTAGCCCCGCCCCCGCGGTCAAATGACGCAATTTGCGTCATGACGTCACAGGGGGTGGGACCGAAATTACGCGATTTTGGCCGCCCCGCCCCCTCACGCCCCCCTCCACTGGCTGGCTCCCGGAAGGGAGCTGAAGAAAGTAGGTAAGTATGATGTAACATTATTTAGATATAGAGTCAATGTGGGAAACAAAGGATAGTTCTGAGTCGAGGATCACACCTAGGCAGCGAGCTTGCGGGATGGGATTTTTGGTCATGCTGTCAACAGAAATAGAAATGTCAGGTAGGTAACTTCTGCTGGTGGGTGGGTAAATTATTAACTCTGTTTTTGAAAGATTGAGTTTGAGTTGGCGAGAGGACATCCAAGATGAAATGGCAGAAAGACAGCCAGATAGAGAGAGATCAGGAGAGAATAGATCGATTTGTGTATCATCCGCATAGAGATGATACTGAAATCCAAAGAAGTGCATTAGTTTTCAAAGAGAAGTGGTGTAGATAGAGAATAGCAGAGGACCTAGGACTGAACCTTGTGGTACTCCTACTGATAAAGGAAGCAGAGTAGAGAGCGATCCAGAGAAATTAACACTGAAAGAGCGATTAGAAATGTAGGAGAATATAGGACAGTGATAGGACAGTGTTTTGAAGACCTAAGGATTGTAGCGTTTGTATGAGAAGAGAGTGGTCAACAGTGTCAAATGCAGCAGAGAGATCCTGGAAAATTAGAAGTGAGTTATGGCAGTGATCAAATCATTGACAACTTCAGTCAATGCAGTCTCTGTGGAGTGTTGAGAGTGAAAGCCAGACTGACTGAAGAGGATCCAGTAGGATGTTTGTGGAAGGGAAGCGTGTGAGGCGAGTGTAGGCAAGTCTCTCTAGAAGTTTGGAGGGGCACGAGAGCTGGGAGATGGGACGGTAATTTTAGAGACAGTTTGGGTCAGAATTTAGTTTTTTCAGAATAAGAGTAATCACTGCCTGCTTGTATTGTGATGGGAAGATACCAGTAAAGAAAGAGATCCATCCATGTACTGTGTAGTATGCTGGCGCTATACAAACAAATGTTACTAAATAATAAATAAGTCTTATTTTAAGTATCAGAAGTTGTTCTTGTGAGTTGTAGTGCCATAATGATTGTAATTAGACAAAGTCATATTTAAGAAAAAACAAGCAAACAAATAATTGATGAACAAAGCCAAAATGTATTGCCTCGTATTGTAATTATTTAAGTATGTCTTATAGGGGTTTTCAACTTTTCAACAACATCCCTTGTTTTAAACTATCCCTGCACGTTGCAATTTGGGGAATATTATCATTATCCCTGTTACTCATAGTTGAGCTCTGTATTGTGCATATTCTATTCAGCTTTATTGAAGAGGGTTCAATTGGTTCCGTCCTCCCTAACTATCCTCACAGTGAATAATCCCTTTCTATGTTGGTAGAGAAAACATTGTACCTCCAGAGGGACACCTTACATCCTAAACCAACTTCAAGGTCACTAACAAAGACAATGACAACAATAAATCAACTGCATTGTCAACAGGGGTGAACGCAGGATTTTTAAGGGGGGGCTTCCCCCCCACCCCCAAAAAAATAAGGGAGAGAGCTGCTGCGCATGCGCATCTGCTCCGTTTTGGCAGCACTGTACTATACAGCAGCCGCGGCGCTGTCAAAGAAGCTGTAGCACCGCCAAAGACGCTTCTTTGACAGCGCCGCGGCTGATATATAGTACAGTGCCACTATGTAGGGGAACTTCTTTAGCGGAGGGAGGAAGGGGTTTCTGGAGATCCAGAAACCCCCCCCCTGCGTGTGCCCCTGGTCAACATCTAGTATATAACTAAATTCCTCATAGAATCTGGTTAGATTAGTTTGGCATAACCAGTCCCTTAAACAAATGTGTTGACTCTCTGTTATCAGTTTATTTTCAGTAATATATTTGTGGATATTACATCGTAGAATATCTTTATATATTTTACACATCTTTTATGTCTGGCTCACCATTCTGTCATTTTGTTGGGTTAATTTTGCCCCCTTTTTAAATATTGGGACCACATGTGACTTCTTCCAGTCTTGTAGTACTTGTCCTGTTATGAATATAAACTTCAGATTTTAATTTTAGGCTATACCCATGGCTTATCCTCCCACCTGTAATGCTCTACTGTTTGTGGACCTTTATTACACTTTATTACACTGCTAACTGCTTAGTGCTGACCTCTGAGCATATGGTAAGCATATTAGCTCCTATATGATATATGTAGTTCGTGTGCCTAGGATTCACTGTCCTCATCACTATACATGGATTTTGCTGTACCACTCCCAGAAATGCTTCTTCTCAGGAATTCCTCACCCAACAGTTAGGGCAGAGGAATGCTGATTATTCCAAGCAGTAAAATATTTCTGGGTCAGGTATTAGCCTTGACTACCAACCCACCATGATTGGCCTACTTTATAGAGCAGAGCTCACGCACCCCCAAAAACTCATGGTTTCAGGAATTCTTTAATCATGCAAAGGTGATGTAGTCTTCTCGGCTAGGTCAGTAGTTATCCTATCTGTTCCACAGACAGAAATCCTCCAAACATGAGCTGTTAGAGGTGCGTGAGGACTGGAGTTAATAAACACTGTTCTAAAGGCACCACTTTGGTATACGTTGGTTAGATTGTTTGAAGCTAATTGAAATGCAGTATCACTGAGATACATTATCTGTTTAAGGTTATCATCCCAAATGTTGATATTCGAAATATATCCGAGACTCTTCACACCATTTTCTCGGTATGGGAATGGCTTTTTGTTGACTCAGCTGGCTGAGGCTGACTTTGACCTCCCCTATTTGGCCCCATAGCAAAATACTCTTCTTCCTAACTGCGTGCCTCGCCCTTTTTACTGCATCTAAAGAACTGGTAGCGGCTCTGTGTTTACAGAAGCCATAGACAAATCCACTGTGTTATCAAAGTGTAAACAGCTCAAGATGTACAGAACATTAAGTTATCAAAATAAAATAAATAACCTTCCAGTGTTTATGACCAAGACTAGGAAATGGGGACATGCCAAGATTTTTCTTTAAACTATGCAACTGATAAAATAAAATCTTTGCTGCCAAAACATTCTGCAAAAGAATTTATAACAATATGTTAGAATAAAGGGCAGATCCAATACCTGTTAGGTTGAAATGTTTGCAGTGTACATGTTTAGAGTTAAGGAGATGTTTTGTGCCTCTAGTTCCACCTTGCATGTTATACTGGTATTGTAATTCAAAAAATTACGTAATATAATATATGCTTTATTAGAATGGGGAAAAGATTAAATGGACATTATGCCAATTATAGATATACAGTGGTTTTAAAAAGTATCCAGCCCTTTAAAATTTGTGCAATTTTATTTTCTTGCACCATTGAATCAAAATCAGCTCTAAAGCTTTTGATTAATTACAAATAACAAACAGACCATAATTGATTACATTCATATTCTCTTGTTTTAGCGCTTGGCTGAAGCACCTTTAGCTGCAATTACAGCTATGCGTTCCATCAGCCTGTACAAAGCAGAAATCTATGCACTCTTACATAATGTAATTTGAAGGGACCAATTGAAGCGCACAGTGGGACCAAAGCTGATTTTGCTCTGCGTCTCAGCCATTTTGACCTCCTCTGGCTGTAGGTGCCCAGTCCTTATCATCATCATTTATTTATATAGCGCCAACATATTCCGTAGCGCTTTACAATTGGGGACAAATATAGTAAACTAATAAACAAACTGGGTAAAACAGGCAAAGAGGTGAGAAGGCCCTGCTCGCAAGCTTACAATCTATGGGACAATGGGAGTTTGATACATGAGGTTAAGTCTACATTTTGCACTTCGGCTAAGCCAGACTGCAAAGGTAAAAGTGACTCGTAAGCTAAATGATCCTGTCACACAACAATGTTGGTGAAGGGGTAGTTGTCTTGTGTGAAATTGTGTAACGGGTGGTAATAGGGTAATGTAGTGAGGTTAAGAGGGTAGTTGAGGAATATTATAAGCTTGTCTGAAGAGGTGGGTTTTCAGAGAACGCTTGAAAGTTTGTAGACTAGAGGAGAGTCTTATTGTGCAAGGGAGAGAAAGCCATAGAGTGGGTGCAGCCCGAAAAAAGTCCTGTAAACGGGAATGGGAAGATGTAATGAGGGTGGATGAGAGACGCAGATCTTGTGCAGAAAGGAGTTGCTGAGTTGGGAGATATTTTAAGACAAGAGAGGAGATGTATGTTGGTGCAGCTTTGTTGATGGCCTTGTAGGTTAGTAAAAGTATTTTATATTGGATTTGGTAGAAAAGAGGCGACCAGTGTAGAGACATACAGAGTGATTAAGCAGAGGAAGAACGATTTGCAAGGAAAATCAATCTTGCCGTAGCGTGCAAAATAGATTGTAGGGGTTTGAGTCTGTTTTGGGGAAGACCAGTAATTAGTAATTAATAATTAGGAGCTTCCTTCTCTGTGTAACCAATCTATTGGCATTTAAGCAGCTAAATTGAGTGAACATTGTCTCCTGAAGAGACATGGTAGTGACCTAAACATAATGGCTACACCTTTTTTGTGTGGCAGAGCCTTGAGTTTGCTCGAGACTCTCATGGAAGGGAACACCAGGCTGAACCTAGCTGAACCTAGCTGGACAGGTTGTTGTATATTATTTAGGGATCACTCCTGTACATTAGCTTGGGATTGATCTGTCCTGATGTTTATGGTCTGGAACAAACCAGGACAAAGGTCTCAACTGTACTTGGAATATCTAAAGATAGACCCACTCAACAAAATTCCTGAGATTAAGAGAATTGTAGAGAGAATTATTTAAGAAAGTGCCAGATTTCATCATGCCAGCCCGCATGGTGGCACAGTGGTTAGCGATGCTGACTTACAGCATGGAGCAGTGGGTAAAATACCAACCAGGGCACTATCTGTGTGAAGTTTGTGGGTTCTCCCCACACTCCAAAAAGAGGCTGGTAGATTAATTGGCTTCTGGCAAAATCATGTGTGTGCTTGTGTGCTAGGGAATATCGTTTGTAATATCTTCTGGGGCAGGGACTGCTATGAATAATTAAATACTGTCTGTAAAGGGCTGCGTAATATGGTGACGCTTTATGTTAAAGGTAATAATTAGAGTAATGTGTTATCTACTAGCTCCCCCTTATGTGCTGTTCATGCTGGAAGTTGTCTGGCAACTGATGTTACTCTCATCTTCTGTTCAATAAACATCTATAAACTTTTAAAATATCTGGTGTCCTTTCATACAAGTCAGACCACCAGCAAAGACAGTAGTATGCCCCCACAAGACCTTGAGACCCAAGCATGCGTGCAGCCTGTGCTCTGGTGCTGAGGATTAGGTTTACCGCAGGTCAGGTATACACGGTGTCTGCAGCATCATATGTGACACCAAAGAGGCACAAATTTGCCAGACATTATTTATTACCTCTGTGGGCTGCTTTTTTTGGCAAACCCTCATCTTTTAGCATGTGTAAAAGAGATGCTGGTATTGTAGATAGCAGCATGAAGCTACAGTAGTGTAGGACATACATAGGGATAGGTAGTGTAGGAAGCATGAAGCTACATAGGGACAGCCCACTACTCAGGGGTGTAGTACGAGTTCTTGGTGCTGTAAAAACTGACACTGTTTACTCCTACATAATTATTCCGATAATGAACAGAGTGACATAGAAAAAATAACTACTTACCAGTTAAAAGACACAGAGGAAATCCAATAAGAGGACGCCGCAACACTTCCAAATGACGTCAGTTGCGTGCTTTTTTAAAGCGGAAACACACGGACTATGGTAATATTAATTTTATTCCTACCCCTAACTCCTAACCCTAACCCCTAACATAAAGGTAATAATTACGTGGGTCCGTGCGTTGCCGCTTTAGAAGACGAATTTCCAAGTGGCGCACGCAAGTGACGTCATTTGGAAGTGTTGCGATGTCCTGTCATGGGATTTCCTCTGTGTCTCTTGACTGGTAAGTAGTTATTTTTTCTATGTCGCTCTGTTCATTATCGGAATAATTATGTAGGAGTGAACAGTGTCGGTGTTTACAGCACCGATAACTCGATTACCATCGCTGCACAGTTAGTTGAGTGGTACATCCACAGCAAAGCCAACTGACCTCTCTATAAACCTAAGCGAGCAGTATATATTGCATGTTTGTGTTAAATTTGAAAATGAAATTAACCATTTCTATTGCTGTTAATTAAATGCAGGGCCTGCAAATGTTTTATAGCTTAAATAGAAACACAGGATAAATGTGATGATACCAAAGGATGAAGATAAGACTATCCCTGGACTCTGAGGGAGTGGGTAAAGCAGACAGAGTAGCCCTAACAAAGTCTCCACTTTTGCTTCTGTCCCTTGTTCCATAGCTTGCCCCGTGCTGCATTTTTATTTAGGCTGTAAACGGTCAGTGTCAGTAGTACATTTTCTAATGAAATCAGTAGCATGGTCTTCTCTTTCTCTGTCAAGTGTGTAGACGGCGACCAAGAACTGCCGTCCTCAATGATTCCAATATTTATATTCCTTAAAATTACAATCTTCCTTACAATCCAGGGAGACGTGTACCTCAGCTATTCCTAAGTCACATTCAAGGTTTAGCACAGTGGCTTAGTGGTTAGCACTTCTGCCTCACAGCACTGGAGTCATGAATTTGCTTCTCAACCAAGGCCTTATCGGTGTGGAGTTTGTATATTCTCCCTGTGTTTGAAAGGCAGGGTTAAGAAAAACTTTTCAAGACATACAATTTTACTGCAAATAAATGTCCATAAAGGAAAATTTGAGCTGAAATAGACTAGTGAAATTATCTTTCGAATACTGTATTCCCTTTATGAATGTAAGATAAATAGGTCACTACTTAGTGATTGATAAGGCTCTGGGCTGACAAAATAGAACCCGTGCACAGGATCCTGAGCAGATGTTGTGGTATATGCATGGATATATTTTATGTTCTGCTTCTTAATCGCCTGCAGCTCTGTCTCTTGATGTGTCATTGACAGGGAACATAAGGATTGACAGTCTGTTTCTATTTTGCAAAATTCATTTTTATTATATTTGTTTTACTTTAATTTGTCAGAAGTATTTATGTTCAAATATATTGTTGTTGTTATAGGAACACAAGCCCAGCGAAACTTGGGTGAGTGCAGAAATCTGAGGTTTCCGTTCAACCAGTGGTGAGTGGTGTTTGATTTAAAGATACAAACGGAGAACACATTTTATGTGGGGCTCTGAGTGTACAGTTGTTGTAGAAGTATAACATCTGTGTTATCTCACTTACCAGTCTGAATAGGATTGGCAAGTTTTTTTTGTAGATTGTAGGCTTTGTTTTTATCAACCAGTCTGAATCATGTTTGACAATTGTCTCCAATTACCAGAAACACACTCAGGATTTAAAGATTTGTCCCTAGAAATTGTAATTATGACTAGCTGCACAGTATCATTTCTCTTGTTCTATATTCTGGGTGTGTACATTCTGTTCCCTGCAGTTGTTACATTTTGGCGTAGTCGGCAGGACAAATAATGGCCCATCGGGGGATCATTCCGCAATACAATGGTCCAAGCTGTGTCGTCTCACAGAAAGAAGTGGCAGAGTTCCTGAAGCAAGTCTTGCAATGATCTGGGAAACAGAAGAGGAAAGGATGTACCTAGTGGATGCAGGTGCAGGAAACGCAATGCTGGAACAGTGAGCAGTCAGGACACTTTGCATGCCACTGCTCCGAAAAAGAGGAAGTCTTCGGCGAGTGGGAAGATGAGGAAGTCTTTGGCGAGTGGGGAGACAAGGAAGTCTTTAAAGGATGGTCTCCAGAAGAGTCCGAATCTGGAGGGTAGGACCAGCAGAGCCTGCTGGATGTTGGATCGCAGGTGATCATCCCGTCTAGGCAATATTCCAGACACAAATACACGCGACTGCCGGAGGCAGAGACTGGGGTATGGGAGACGTTGAATTTGACAGATGATTGGTCGTTGGCTGTGGAGGAGTTGGTTCCTAAAGAGGAATGTAGACCCATCAAGACTCTCCACTGGAATACGCTGTATCCGGAGGCCATGGGTACACCGGAAGAGGAAGCTGCTGAAGAGGTACCAGGCGGAGAAGATGCTACTCTGGAGAGTGCAGCTGGTGAGTGCTGGATGTTGCCACCCTCTGATGAGGAGCCAAGGGTTAATGAAGAGGTATCGGACAAGTACAGGTTTCCAGCGACCAATGAGGAAGAGACGCCCTGGATACTGGGGTGGGTCCATGCAGATGGTAGGTGGTCCATCGTGAACAAGGTAGGACATCTGTGTGCATTTGTTCTGTTCCCCGCTGACGTTACAAAACAATTTAACAAAGATAACACTATTGAGGCATTTAGTTATGAATTTTATTTTATTATTAAATATTTATACTTTTTATAATCACGACCAGGGTGGAAGATACATGTGAAATTGGCTGAGGTTTTATGTAATAAGCTACCAATGCTGGGTAGGTATTTTAATATGAATATTCAGAACCAATCCTGCAATTATACACAAAGAGGCATAGATGAGCAAATCTACTATGGTTTGGTTTGCCAAATTACGCTGAACACTGGATTACCAATTTTATTTTCACTGGGGTTTTTTTGTTTACCTTTTTAAACTTAAGATTTTAGTACCAAAAGCAAAAAGAACATCTTTCTTTTTATGGACTGCAAAGGCAAAGAATATAGAGAAATAAGCACAATGTTACAACAAAAATAGACATTGCACCACAATTATAAGAAGTAGTCCAAAGTATCTAGTCATAAACTCTAGTCATAAACTGTATATTAATGTAGCAGTGGCCATCTAAGATTTCAAAATGGTAGACGTTCCATCATGCGCAAGATGCAACAGAAATAAAAAAGAATGTGGGAGGTTAAATTAAGGATGAACTACACATAAGGGACAGATTGGAAAAGGAATAGGAGGAAAAACGGGGGGAGGTAAAGACAAGGGACAAAACAAAAAGGCATTCCAAGGCTGCCCCACTCCTACAGACCATTTCCTGTCAGAGTAATCCATGAATCCCCAAACCTTGACTTTTACCTCATAAATAGATGGGAGATATTACTATCCTTTTAGGCTACACAGCAGCATGTAGATAATCACAAATGAGCTACTAATTTAATTTAAAGAAAGGTGTGAGGATTCACAACACTAGCTCCAATTGACAGCTGTCAGAAAACAATTACTGTGAGGATTCACAACACTAGCTTCAGGTGACAGCTGCCAGAAAACAATTACTGTGAGGATTCATAACACTAGCTCCAGATGACAAGTGTTAGAAACTATTCACAATGACCACCACAAACACCTTCTCTCAATTCCTGTGATCAGCATTCTGCTAAGAACAGAAATCTAGCTAGTCACGTCACCTGGACTACTGCAGAGCTTTCTTTACTCTGTAATCAGTTCTTCAGTAAAAAAGTCAAGTCAACCAGAACAATTTATTTCACCTATATGTAGCCTTTATAAGTCCCTCAGTTATACCAAACATTTGCAACAGCAAAGTTTTGTTTTGCATTTCTCTGCTTGTGCCTCGAAGACGACTTGTTTTGTTTGACTGTACATCACAATTCTACCTTCTCCAATCCAGCGACCTGGGTTTGGTCTCCACTATTCTACCTTCTTCAATTTCTTGACTTTGGCTTTGTCCATTACTATTCTACCTCCTACAATCTTTTGATTTCAGCTTGTACCTCACGACCAGTCCTCTCAGGACTAAGTAGCTTGGTCAAGTGGTTTATTCCGGGAGCTGTTAGCACCATGACAGAAGGCATGGGTAAATTCTTCAGGTGCTAAGCTGTGTAGTAGAGCCAGCCAGGTGTCTTGATACAAGTATAACTGCAATATTCGGTTGATAACAACACCTGTGATCATAATCTTCTGATACAAGAATGTGTCCACCACATATGTAAAGTGCCACAGCTTCACACCCTCTTGTAAACATACTAGTAGAGTGATAAATATCATGAACCTTCTTAGGGGTTAGGTACCACTTCTTTTTCAGTGACACACAGGGAAGATTTTCCTAGAAGTTCCATAATTTTAACCTACTCCTCTGATTAATTGTTTCATCTAGCCATTTCTCCCAGAAGGTCGTATGTTTAGATTTAGTACCTAATGTGTAAATGGGAAAACATATAAAGCAGAAATAAATCCTTTCCCTCTTGGATTAAATCAAAGTTCTCTTTAAATGAATGATATCTCTTTAGTACTTGTATAGGTGTTTGATAAAGTGTAGTAGATTATAATGAAATTCCTTAGTTTGTAGAATAGTGGTTTGAGATGGCCTCCTAGAGTGCCTTTAGTATTGAACGGCAACATAAAGTCCCCAATTCTCAATGAATGTTTCATCATAGTATTAAGGCATAATGACTCAGTACAGTTATGAGAATGAAGCCACAATAAATATCTAATAGAAGTAGGAGAGATGATCAAATCTTCGATTTCAGCCCATCTACACTGAACTTGGGACAGATATCATTGTGACATTTGTGCTGAGTGAGCGGCTTGTTAGTATTCAAGGTGCCAAGGTACATTCAGTCTTCCATTTGTCACACATTGCACCAGATAACCTGCATTTTGGTCACTGTTCTGACCTGTTTCCCTTGGTTCTCACTCCCTGAATTCACTTGCTGGTCTGAACTGAGCATGCGCACACCTGGTCTTTTCAAAACTTTCTACATTCTCTTGATTGGCTAATTGCCTGTCAGCTCTATCTGTTTAAAGCATTTGCTTCTTAACAAGTTGCCAGATCTTCAGGTCTCCTTACCTGTTAGGTCGCTTTTCTCTCTGACTCCCATCTACATGATCAAGACATGTGATATTATTGCAAGAACCTCGTGCCTCATCATCGGTCCCGTCTTCAAGCTATTTGCTTTCCAGGGATCTCGGTGCATCAGTTCCCTGCAGTTCACCACCTCCCAGTCGGTATCCTGTGTACCCATTCCACGATCAAGAACTGTGGTATTATTGCAAGAACCATGTGCCTCATCATTGCTTTCCAGGGATCTCAGTGCATCAGTTCTCTGCAATTCACCACCTCTCAGTTAGTATCCTGTGTTACCTGTTCCACGATCAAGACCTGCGGTATTGTTGGAGGAACCTCGTGCCTCATAATCAGTCCTGTTCTCAGCTATTCTCTTTCTAAAGACCTCAACGCTTCGGTTCACTGCCGTTCACCTGAACCTTTACATTTATCGTCCAGCAGTCCTGCTCCACTCCACAGCTCCATCTCACCCTGCTCTAATCCCCCTTAGAGGACCGCAACCTCCGGCTAGAAAGCAGCTAAGTTCATATTTGCTTGCAGGGATCCCTGGTGAATACCTCTCTACCGTTAGACTCCGCACCTCTCTGGGGGTAAGTCTATTTAGAGCGGGGCTTCAAGGCCTATTCCAAACTCAGGCTCTGTGACACCATTCTTGCATTTACAAACCACAAAGAGGTTTATGGGACCATATAGAGTCTACAACATGTCATTGTAGCACCTATTTATCTGATACTTTGATTGGGATGGGAAGAGGCGGAAGAGATAAAGTAAATGAGAGAGAATATTCATTTTAAAATCATTGATTCTTGGAGATGTTCCACGGGGCCAGGTCACCCTCTTCATATATAGTAGGAGTGTTCAAAATTAAGACCTTTATGGAACACTGTGTTATGATTCTCCCAAGAATGGAGAAGACATTCCCAGAGATCTGATGTTTGGGCTCCTAAATTTGTCAAAGATGTCAGTTTCAAGATACAAAAAAATCCCCTTTAAAACATTTTATCAATGCCACTAGGCTGTGATCCCAATCCAATCATCATCATCAACATTTATTTATATTGCGCCAGCAGATTCCATAGCACTTTACAATTGGGAACAAACAGTAATAAAACAATACTGGGTAAATACATACATACGTAGATGTAAGAAGACCTTGCATGCAAGCTTGCAATCTATGGGACAATGGTTTCATACAAAAGGGTAAGTGCTACATCATATTGAATATTTGTCCAGCTAAAATGCAAAGGTTACAAAGTATTTAGTGGGCTGTATGCTCAGTCACACAACTATGTTGGTCAGGGTTTTTTTGTCTTGTGTTAGCTGTGTAGAGGGTGGTAATAGTGTAACATAGGGAGATTAAGAGGGTGGTAGAGGAATACTATAAGCTTGTCTGAAGAGGTGGATTTTCAGAGAACGCTTGAAGGTTTAAAGACTAGAGGAAAGTCTTGTGGTGCAAGGGAGTGAATTCCATAAAGTGGGTACAGCCCGAAAAAAGTCCTGTAACCGAGAATGGGAGGAAGTGATGAGAGTAGAAGAGAGACGCAGATCTTGTACAGAACAGAGGTGTCGAGTTGGGAGGTATTTTGAGACAACTGAGGAGATGTATGTTGGTACAATTTTGCTGATGGCCTTGTATGTTAGTAGAATAATTTTATATTTTATTCATTGAAAAACAGGCAACCAACGTAGAGACTGACAGTGACTCAGCAAATGTAAAATGATTTGCAAGGAAAATCAATCTAGTGCTGCGTGCAAAATAGAGTGTAGGGGCTTGAGTCTGATTTTGGTCCCCCTTCCCCCGGACTCAACATCCAGATTTTCCATCCGTCCCTCTCTCCTTTATTTTTGTTTGGTTTATTTCCCATACTCCTTTATGTTTGCTTACGTGTGTCAAAAATGTGAATTATACAGGATAGGATGACCAATTATTTGAATAATAATTGACTGAGCAACTCAAACATCTATTGCTGTATTATTGTTCATATTGTTATTTGTCAGCTCTAAACGTGTGCACTGTTAAATTATGAAAAATCAATAAAGTTTTTTAAAAAAAAAAAAAAAAGTATATGCATTGATTTTACCCAGCCATGAAATGGGAAATCTAGTCCAGACCATAAGATATTTAATGGAGTGTAGTTAACATCATATAATTCTTCAAATATAGAAGGGAGATTCCAGTGCATTGCAAACATCAGCGGTGCTATGAATCAAAAGTTTATTTCAAGACGTTTTACAATATGTTTGGGTAGAGAACTATTAAGGGCCTCGGAATTATGGCGATTCATTTTAAAGTTTGAGATTGTGCTGAATTGTGAGATGAACTAATAAAGATTTGGCAGAGATGTAGTTTTCTATTAAATGACTCTGAACTAAGCATCTCACAGACACGAGAGTTTAACACAACCGGAACAGTCAGGAGCATTTATTTACTGATTACAAAAGTCATTTTTCAGTATAATTCCTCTCTAGTATTATTCCTCTTTCACGATGTTACAAGCTCAGCAAGAATAAGGTTAGTCATACCATGAAGAAATCATGACTGGATTAACAACCTCTAGTGCCCTTTTCACAACCCCTGTAGCACGGGCGTTGTTCACAGTGGCTGCGGATAATCATTAAACTACTAGAATCATAGAAAAAAAACAAAAAAAGGCTTCTTTACAGGACTTGAAGTTGCTCAGGGCCCACGGGAGTCAGAAAAGTTCTATGGATGTAAATTGGCATTGTGTGAATATCAATTTGTGAATATATTAAGCTATCCAAGTTGTAATCTTGAAACAATTAACATTCTGCTTTGCAGTTTATGTATTTGTTTCAGCATTAGCAGACGTGTGTTGGATGCAAATCAGAAAGATGGTTACTAAACTTTTCACTGAGTGAATGAGAGCTCCCACATGTTGTGATGTTGTCCTGTGTTCCAGACGGACCATTGTGAAGGCGTCCACCCCAGCTGTTCATACAAGTATTTAAAAACCTGCCTGGTGCTAGCTTGACTCATATCAACAGTGTCCATCTAAAAGGACAGAGTGGTACTTGGCCCCATATGGCCATCGTAAAGGTTAGCCACATCGGGGGCAGCACGGTGGCTCAGTGGTTAGCACTTCTTCCTCACAGCACTGGGGTCATGAGTTCAATTCCCGACCATGGCCTTATGTGTGTGGAGTTTGTATGTTCTCCCCGTGTTTGCGTGGGTTTCCTCCCACACTCCAAAAACATACTAGTAGGTTAATTGGCTGCTATCAAAATTGACCCTAGACTCTTTGTGTGTGTATGTTAGGGAATTTAGACTGTAAGCCATAAATGGGGCAGGGACTGATGTGAGTGAGTTCTCTGTATAGCACTGCGGAATTAGTGGCACTATATAAATAAATGGTGATGATCAGCTTATCATGGGCTACTTCCTGTCCAAATATTGCACTGGGATATATGTGTTATGCCTACAGTGTGACGACAAAATTTTTTCATTAAGATAAAAGTTACAGGGCAGATCTGACTCACCTACAACCTTGACAAAGACATTGAAAAAGTCGAAATGCGTTGTTTGGTTGTGAACTAAGGACTCAATATCGTTAGGACAAGTTGGCACAACATCAAAAGACTATATGACCTTTTTTGGGGATATATGTCTTAATAAAATTGTTCTTTACTTGTATGGCAATTGTGAGGCTTGTGATTTTCACCTCAACTTGACATACTTCACTATGTTATACTTTTGTTATCCACGTAATTTTTCCAAATGGAATCATACGAGACAGAAAGGACCTTTTGCCATCTATAAAAGATCTCCTTAACAGCTTGCTGTTATTTGTGAGGAATACGTGAAATGCTTGTTTTTCATCTATATCGTGTGAGTGCGATACCTCAACTTTTGTATTTTTTGCACTTGTTACACAATATTTTACTATATACAAATTTGTTTTCTCTTTTTTGAGATTCATTGTTTCAAGATTTCTTTTTGGAAACAGTGGATTGGAACAGACATATCCTGTATGTACACTGCATCAACGTAAACCCTAAATATCCACTGTAAGTACTATTAAAGTCTTCCCTATCCGCTTTGAGATTGTAGCTAGGTTTGTGAACACATCCACTAAAATCCATATTAACCAGTGACCTATTTTGCAAATTATTCCCCTGTTAATTAAAGGTACTGGAATAATAAAAAAAAATGTTAGGCACTATTTAGAAGAAACCCTCCATGTACTTATGCATTGTTATGACCATAGCTTTAGGCCAGGCCTGTCCAACCTGCGGCCCTCCAGATGTTGTGAAACTACAAGCCCCAGCATGCTTTGCCAGTAGACAACCAGTTGATAGCTGGAAGGGCATGCTGGGACTTGTAGTTTCACAACACCTGGAGGGCCGCAGGTTGGACAGGCCTGCTTTAGGCTATTTAATCTGAAGAAATACAACTTTGATGGTTACTTCATAATATAATGCACGCACTTCAGTGACAAACAACTAAATACACATTTCAGGAGAACATTTTAACCTAATAGTTTCTGCTCTCACAGTTTCACAGGGTTACCATGACATTGCCAATGTGGGTAGTGCTGGTATTTAGCTTAATGCTTCTTTACAGCTTGCTCTGGTATCAGGACAACAAGGCCTGGGTTTACTAACTGGGACTCTGCAGTTAATGTTCTTAATCATTTGTCTGTAAAATGCCAAATATATTAGACAGCACTATACAAATGTGGAGGGCCATTAACAGAACATTGGAAGAATGTGAATTTTGGAAAGGTCAACGAGCCAACCTTTCCTAAGAATAAAGCCTAATGTTTTTTTTTCCTTTTTGATGCTGATTAAACTATTCTATCAGGAGAGCACTGTGAGATTTTATCTATGGAAGACTACTGCTGCCATCTCCTGCGATAGCTTCCTATGTAATTCATGATGAAGCCTATTTAACAAATACAAGAACACGTACCACCACAATTTCCTTTCGCTATCGCCATCTCAGGATAGCAATAGCAGAGGATGATAATTGAAAAAATGCTTATTTAAATAAATCTTTTTTTTCTAATAAGATTGGCAGCATAATTTTTTTTTTTTAATATTTGAATATATTTGTAACAATGTGGTTTGTTTTACTTATTGTTTCCATAAGTGGAAGTGGAAGCACATGTCAAGGTTTCCAGTTCCACTGTGCATGTGTGAACTGGTAAAGCTGGGTAACACATACACAGATGCACCAAGACTGTCCGGCAAAGCGGTATGACCTCTGTGAACACTGCCAGTCAGTTGATTTTCTTTAAAATCTGTTATCCCTGCATACTAATAGTCAACGATAGTTTGAATGTCCATTTCCTGATACCTTTAGGGCTACGGCAGTGAATGTCTCCAGAGCCCATGGTATCGGGGGCATAGTGCATGCACCGAATGGCTGCTGCAGTCAGCAACAGGGGCAGCTGCCCAAGGACCAGTTACACCACAGTTTGCGGCAGATACACAATGCAGCCACGGGTGACACATGTTGTGTTATCAGCTACAAGAAGTTATTGGCTGCAATGCCTGTCTGTGTTCAATGAACAGCAGCAGCCAATAGGAGTTTGCTCAACTTAAATAAGCTCCAATTGGCTGTAGGCGTTCACTGAACCAAAGCAGCCAGGCAACACTGTCATTGCCTGTATAGCCTGCTATACACTATGTGAATTAAGTCACACAATCAAGGTTGCCATCAGAAATTGACAGACAGCTTCTTCATGCTTTAACATACAGTTAGTGCACGCCAATGGGAAGGTTTGAGTCACCATAGCATGAGCTTCACTGTCACTAGTGGGGGGCGACAGGCCCCCCCAAGGCTGGCGATTCCTCCCCTCTATGTGTGAATCAGTAGTTGTTTGAGGACAGGATCATTGGCGTGGCCCCTAGTCAGTCCACTCCCCTTACAGCAGTACACACTGAATGTGGCCCTGCGGCCGACAGCACAGGTCCTGTACCCAGCCTGTGTGGAGAGGGGCCCTGCATCTGCTGTGCCCAATGAGAGGGCGAAAAAAGAAGAGACTGCCAGCTACTCACCGATTCTGCGTTCCAGTGGTGAGTACTTCCATTCTTCCCCGACAGGTCCCGGCAGCAGAGGGCAAGTGAGCCAATCACCTCCCCCTGCTGGCCAATCGGTGGCCGGATAGGTGAGCCAATCCTGGCTCACCTCCGGCAGTTTAAACTGTTGGCGCTGCGGCGAGCCAATCAGGGCTCGTGGTGCTGCCTAGTGATGTTGGCGCATCGGCGGCTCACCTCTCCCTGCTGGCCAATTGGCAGCCGGATAGGTGAGCCAATCCTGGCTCACCTCCAGCCGTTTAAACGGTTGGCGCCAATCAAAGTGACATCGGCGTGCTGGCGGCTACATATGAGTGCAGTTCGCCGGTGGAGAAGGAAGAGAACGTTGCAAGACGTCCAGCGGCGGAGATGCCGGAGACACCGGCGGAAGTGGCAGGGAGCCCTTGTAAGGGCTGGGAGCTACCCTGCAACGCGAAGATGACGCAGCAAGAGACAAAGCCGGCAAGGAAATCATCGGTGGAAAGCCCTTGTAAGAGCTAAGAGCACCCCCGCCAAGAAGACAGCGGGGACACCAGTGTCAAAGCGGAGAAGAGGCGCCGTTAACTGGAGGGTCTAGAAGACCAGAAGATGGCACGGGAAGCAGAGTTTCCTGCGCGGAACAGGTGAGTATACAAAGCCCGGGAACAATTCAGGCATTAGGTCTGTGGCGCAGATAGGGAAACAAGGTCCAGCCGCAGATAGGACTAGGTAGGGTCCTTTTTGGGCACAAGGCCCCATAGTTAGATACGGGTGGGAGCACAAGGCCCCATAGTTAGAGACAGCAGAGCGCAAGGACCTTGAGAGCGTAGCAGGGCCCTTGAGAGCGTAGCATGGCGCAAGGCCCTTCAGTGTAGAGAGGCGCAGGCCTCTAAGTGAGTGGGACGCTCGGTCTCTGGATACTGTAGGGAACACTTGGTCCCTTGATAGTTAAATGGTTAAATTACTGAGAGTGGCTTACAAAGCCCTCTAGGGCACCTAACGTCCTGAGCCGGCCGCTCTATCCTGTAGCCAGGTGACCATGGTTATGACCATTTTCTCTCCCAGAGTAAATTTTCTATGTGACTGCTGGCACTGGACAGGGAGATTGCTGCAGTAGCACCAGACGATGCTCTGTCCTTCTCCCTGTACCAGCCAACATCTGTAAAAATAAGAGTGACCAAAGTCAGTGTAGTTCAATAAAGTTACAGACATCAGGTGTGCATAGGAAACAAACGCACATCCCCATGATCACAGCACTCTCACAAATACCTTTAGCTCTGATAAACTACTGAAGCTTGTACATATATATTTATTTGTGGTTTTATTATTAGTCTTTTTATAGCAAGTATCTTGCATTTAGTGCTTGATAGTCCTTTAAATGTCCAATCTCCCAAGAGTGGTGGACCGATATCTTGGTATAAAGTCATAGCTGTGGGGCTGAGGGTGCCCTTGAAAATAGCAACTGTGCTGAAACAACAACAAATAAAAAAAAAATTCTTCGGAAATCTTATTAACAGTTTGTAATCTAATAATTTGAAGGGATCTGCAGTATGGATGGCTTTACCATTTGCCATCTGCAAAAAGCACAGACACAACAGGGTCATAAGGTTTTATGTTCAATGAACTGGAGCTAAAATATAAACCAAAATATCCCTATAGAAAACATAATTGTGTGAAGTTCACACAACAAAAAATAGATATAAAAATGCCTTAATAAACCTTTAAAAGAGTTGGTTCAATGTTGATATAAAACTTGGAGGTGTTAAGTTAAGGTCAAGTACAAATATATAGCACCGACTATGCTATGGGTAGTTTCAGAAATTGGATATTGATGAAATTATCCAGACACTTTTGCAAAGTTGTAAATCCAACTGTGAAGATTAACAGGTCTGAGTATCAGCCTAGGCTTGGTGGGGTTTTATCATCTCAAGATAGAATCAGTCTATTTCAGATTTAACCATGATCCTGTCTTTTTTCCATGGGCTGAACCGATCTGCAGATTAGGATCAGGCTAAGTGCATGTTTTGCGTAAATACAACCCATTCAAATGCTGGGGGAACACATGGTCCCTATGTAGAATAATAAATTTTTTAGAGGAACTTCTGTAAACAGATTAAGACATTGAACACAAAGTGGCAGGGTCTACTAAGCATATTATTGTGTCTTATTCACAAATAAAACCACAGTGCAATTGTTCCTTACTACCCACCAGGGTCGCCCTGGCGTTACAGGCCATCTTTTCCTGGTTTGCTTCCAAATTAGACTACCCTGGGTCGGGCCACTTCATGGAGTAGCAGCATGAGCCGCTGTTGTGTAGAGCAGTGCAGCAATCTGACTCCTCCTCCACTGGACAACACAGCAGGGTAGTAGCTGCTGCAAGGGGCAGTTTGGAGAGCAGAGTAAATCGGAACTTAACAGGAAGACAAGAGCATAGAGGAAGAACAGGAAGAGAGCCAGCCAGATCATGGTGAGTAGGAGCAGAACAGCCCCCTTACCTGACGCTATGAGCCTAAGCATCCTGCTCTATGCTGATAGGGAGCTGGACCACTGCACTTTACAATGCCAGGGCCTGGAACACTCGGTCTTGGGACATTTCAGGAAGAAATGTTTAAAAATTGGCAGTATAGAACTATTGAAGTAAAAATCCTTGCAAATAGAAATCATATTTTGACATTGCTGTAGCTAATATTTGCTAAATACGCTAGAATTTACTAATGCTTACATAAGCCCAATTATAGGGATATAAGAATTGTACTCCCACTGTAGTACTGGAAGTACTAGCATCCAGCTGACAGACATAATAGCTGACCGGTCATTCTGACTCGGTATTTGCTCATTTAGGGTACACAGAAACAATCCACATACAGAAGATATACATAGTATTCACCACCTTTTTCAATCTGTATTTGCTTACATCACGGAATAAACACAGATCACCACCAAATATACTTTTTTTGTCCTTTGTGCACCATTCCATCCTTCTTTGAATTTGTATACTCCGCTTTATCACAAATGCACGCTAGCCGCCCTCCCCTATATGACAATAGTGTGAATAATACACAATAAGGGTGAGAGGGAATGTGCCTGTGCAGTTGCGATTTGGTTTTCCTTTTTTGCATCAATTTAGAAAAAGCAAAGTGCTAGGTGTGCTGGTACACGATGCTGCAAACTGCAGCTCAAGCAGATTAAGTTGCAAAACATTCCTGGATTCATTAATTTTCCAATTTTCTACATTTCAAAGCAATGGTTTCATATTTCTCCCGCTTAACAAACAATGCAGCTTGGAGACCGATTCCCTTTAAATGAACTGCACACCAATTATATAAATGATTTATGAGCAGGAACTGTAAGCAGATAAGACTTTTTAATGGAAACATTGTAGTCTTCCGCTTCACAAAAATAGAACTATTGGCAATGTTGCAGCTGCATTGTCTTATTATGCCACCTTCTGGAACCTGCAGACATTTAAAGAGCCAAGGATTATATAATAGCCATAGTATTTGCACAATGCCCATTACTAAGGGAAAGCTTTTATTATAATATTTATTGGCAGCTAGTGATATAGGCACTATTGAATAACACTACCATACACCCGCAGACACCAGGCCATTCCTTCACGTTTCCTGTAGCCTGTCTTGCACAGGTGCAGATTGGGAGAGCAGTGAGGGGTTATGGAGAGGACCGCGAGTCCTGTGCTCGAACTGGCTCTGCACCATGTCTGTCTAGGCATCCTCCCCTAAACGGACAGTCACCTGAACCAGTCAAAATAGTGGGCTACTATCACCGTCAGGACATTTAACATTGTGGATGGTCCTCGGGTTGTGGCCAAGGGCCATGAAGGACCCCAATGCCAGGACCAGTCCCAATTAGCCCAGATCAGCCAAACCAGGTCATTGACCCCCTCTCCCCAACCAGCACAACCCTGAGTATAGGGTGAACCCATAGACCTCAGGAGACTGATGCAGGGCTCCCTCAATCCCATAGGTCAGGAGACTGATGCAGGGCTCCCTCGATCCCATAGGTCAGGAGACTGTTGCAGGGCTCCCTCGATCCATGAGCCCGTAAGTACTACATGGTGGATATGCCACTGGAGCCAGTGGCTTTACTCAGACATGGTCCTAAATATTCATTAGGTAAGAGTTACAAGTGAATTGATAGGTTGAATTCTCATGAATATTAGTTGAGCCGACAAAATTGTTTCTTTCATTGTGCTCAGGTGACTGGTACACTTTCCACTTTCTCCACCCACTATAAGGTGGTACCTGGCTACGTGACATTGCAATTCACCAGACATCCCAAACCCCATCATGGAACCTACCTGTAAAATCATCTTTGTTTTTTTTCAACCCAGTTACCAAATATGAGGTTCTTCACTTTTCCTATCCTCTGACTTCACAATCTGCCCACTTCATACAATCCCTTCTAACCTACTGCATACCTGCTCCACCACGCTAGTCCCATCACAGATGATCTTCTAGCCGTCTACTCATCAAGGTCATAAAATATATTTAAACGTTAAAAAACAGAAAACACAGTACAGATCATATTCTCTCCATCCTCATCCAAAGCTCTGCCTAGTATTTCTTTAACAGTTAATGCGCCATCAATCACACTATGCTGGGTGTTTGGACAGCACTGTGATCTATTTTTGCTCTTTATAAATAAAGGACACTATGTGAAATTAAGCATAGACATACAGTGCATCTATTCAGAGGTTTTACAAAGTTGTGTTAGGTATAAATGTGTACGGGAAGTTTTATTATACAACGGATATTCATCATAATGTATTTATATAGCGCCGCCAATTCCGCAGCGCTGTACATAGAACTCACATCAATCCCTGCCCCAATAGAGCTTACAGTCTAAATTCCCTAATATTCACACACAGACAGACTGGGTCAATTTAATAGCAGCCAATTAACCTACTAGTATGTTTTTGGATTGTGGGAGGAAACTGGAGCACCCGGAGGTAACCCACGCAAACACGGGGAGAACATACAAAACGGCACACAGATTATACTGGAACTTTCATAAACATTATGGCACTGTTTGGCAACGTTGTATATAACTATTACAGGGGCGAACGGAGGATTGTCGAGAGCTGCTGCGCATGCGCAGCAGCTCAGTTTCTTCAGCGCTGTCCTATACAGCAGCCGCGGCGCTGTCTAAGAAGCTTCCGCAGCGGTGCTGTATACACTACAGCACCGCCGCGGACGCTTCTTTGACAGCGCCGCGGCTGCTGTATACGACAGTGCAGCTATAGCGGCCACTTAGTTAGTGCAGGGGGGGGGGGTTCTGGAGACTCAGAAACCCCCCCTGCGTGCGCCACTGTATTATGTACACATTCAGTTTTGTAGAAAACGTCTTTCTGGGCAAAACAAGGGCTATGTACGAGACACACAGGGTTCAACATGTTCAGTACAGTAAGATCCTTCCAATGTTATCACTTGACGACTGCCTTCTGTTGAATACTAAGTGCCTGGTTTATTTCACTTTGTCTGAGGAACCAGTATGGCAGCTCTCACTCATGTAAATGAATGCAAATAATGCAGAAATATAAGGTTCTCCACAAAGAATGACATATGCCCTTATCTTTTGCTGAACATCTACAGAAAAAAATAGTTGTCAGTCAATAGCTAATTTTGTAAGAATTTATTGATAAACTTAGTAATTTTCTTTTATTTTCTTTTTTTCTTTTTTTTAATACGGACATTTAGGTTGAACCATTGGAGGCAATATTCATTTGCAAGTAAACAGACCTTGAATGGAAAGGAAGTCTCCCTTTAATCCTCTAAAGTGAGGTCACAGAGCCAGACACAACTTAATACAAGTCTCTTACAAAATAAAAATAGAATTACAGACATTAAATGTGTTTTATAAATCAAGCCTGAAAAATACAAAAACCTTTAAAGCTATAGTGTAATGAAATTAAAATCTGTTTAAAAAAAAAAAGTGCAATGTAAAAACTTTCAGAGGTAAAAGGATGGAGGGGAAATACGTTTGAAAGATTATGTTCCGGATTTTCCAATCAGGTCACAGGTGTTTTACGGAGTTAGGGGACTGACGCGTTTCATGTTCGGCTAGCCCCTTTCATGGAGAAAGGGATTCGATTCACATATATCACAGGGATAAGCTGACAGTGGACATCCTCGTCTACCAAAGACCATTCTGCAGTGTATATAGCAGCAATGTCATCTGCACCGACATGACGGCATCAACTATCGATTCTTGTTCTTCTTAGAATTTCCCTGCGGTCACAAACAGGAAAATAAATTAAAATGTACTTTACAGTTACATTCCTATTCATTTAATAAAACTTTGTTTATGTGATTAAACTGAGCAGCATACACTTAAAGAGAGTGACAAAGTGTAATAAAACAGATGTTTGGTGGTTTCTTGCTCATTTGCTACAGATAATTATAAGAAAAAAATAAATAAAAAGCTTGAATACCAATCTGCAATGCAATTACTAACTTTCACACTTTTTTGTATAGGCATCAAGGGGTTTTACTCCAAGTGCAATAAGTAAGAAAACTATCCAGCATACCTCCCAACATTCAATGTTTTGGAATCCGCACATGGCGCTAACACCCGTTTAACCTCTGAAGGTGCTTGTGGCACCTGTTCTCTGCTGTGTAGATTAAATAAAAAACTGGACATTCCTCTGACCGTTCTGGAAGCAAGCCAGAGGGCATGCCTCCAGGGGCACCAAGCCAGAGGGCATGACCCAGGGCAGAGAGCATGCTCCAGGGCCGCCAAGCTAGAGGGCATGATCCAGGCCAGAGAGCATGCTCCAGGGTCGCCAAGCCAGAGGGCATGCTCCAGGCAAGAGGGCATGCCTCCAGGGACGGCAAGCTACAGGGCATGCCTCCAGGGGCTGCAAGCTAGAGGACTTTCACTCGGTAGGCTACATGTGGGTCACTGCTTGCACAACCCTTGTGCCTTTCAACTACCTTAAGTGCTCTTAAATTTATTGCACAGGCTTATGTATACAGAACTGCTGAGCCTGCGGAATTTATACCAAGCATATGTATGGAGTTTATAAATACTGCACACGTTGTGCCATGTCAATTCACATACAGACCTGGTAGGTGTGCGAGCGTAATGCAGCTACTTGTGCCCATAGAAATTGATCTTTTTGTGATGTGTGTGTAGATACCGGTCATTCAAAATTAAAAGGCACATTCCCAGCTTCCCCAGAAGCATCCAGTCCTCAGGAGTGAGTGCACCTATAATTTACCTGTGTGGATATGCGGTTACGTTGGATGCAGTTCATGTGTATTCAAAATCATGAGCCCTTAAGAGATAACTTTACTGCAATTTCCTGCCAAAGTGTATCAATATAAAGCTAATTTCCTGTGCTAAGGACACACCAATGACTCCTCCGCAGATGTGAGCTAAACCCCTCGCTCACCTTGCTAGACATTTTTAAAGTATCTATTTCTTCACGTTGCTTTGATAACGTTTCGTTCATAACACAGAGGTGATCGCTCATCATACTCAGCTGATCCTCATAACTCCTCTTTGTTGTGATTAATTCATCCTAAGGAGAGAAAAGAAAGAAACTGCTTATTTAAAAGGATTAAGTTGCATTGCAGTTGTTGGAGTGTACGGTTATTATAACGTGTACTAGTGAATTAGTAGAGAACACATAGACTTTATGCAATGTATGACATTGTGCTCTGTGCACATGTACAGTACATGCGACTAGGAGCGGATACCTGGAGTTATTCATATGTGGAACTGAGAACCCTTTGCAACATATTCACCCTATATAGGCTGTAATATTGTACTATGTATATGTGCAGTAAGAGTTTGTTAAGAGTAAAACCAATGAAGTACTCCCACCTACGGTCGAATGATTACACCCACCCCCCAAAAAAAACAAAACAATTGCAGAAATGAAGTAAGGCCTCTCTGACTACGGTGTATATTATATAAAGGTGTACTCATTCCACTAGACATCTTAATAAGTGAATACACACATGAAGGGGCTTATATAATTACACGGTACACAGAAGAGAGGATGTGCTGTAACCACATCAACCAATAACTTCAGCTTGGATCAGTTTAGTGAAAATTAATATAATATCTTATTGGTTTTTTTCAGAGTTAAGCTGAATACACACTACAGGTTTATAATCTGATTAACGTGTCAATCACACGATAAACGCCTGTTGGGTCCGATATCACATTAGTGTGTACACTCCCATGATCATGTTTTATCCTACCAAAGCTGATCATAACGTTTCATTTGATTTTATAAACAGACTAAAAATCACGATCATTGTTGTGCAAATATGGAAGTGTGTATGCACTCAGGACCCGCAGTGTCCATAGTTCTCTATGGAGTGTGTAGAGTCACGATCTTTTCAGCCGATTGTTATGACAGATGGAAGAGCACAGATCTGAAGATAAATCATGTATGTGTGTACATATAAATCTGCATGCTCATCGGGACTTTCAGTCGTTGGTAAAATCATTACAGAAATCGCATCTGCAGTAATTTTTTGTAGTGTGTACCCAGCTTAACTATTTGTATTCTACCTGCACCGTTGCAAATAGCGAGTACCTGTCACATCGGAGACCAGTCCTCCTTTGTTATGTACAGCCTATCCAAAGCTTGTAGCTTAAAATAAATAAATCACACCCTCCCTTCATGCTGGGAGACTCCTTGGCTTGGGTGATTAGGATGCCAATCATCCTGACCAGCACACTAATTGCAGCCACTACTGCCCCCTGCAGGACACAGTTAGAAGAGGAACGCTCTGTTGATATGTAATTGGCAGCCTGAACACCCTTTCTATCTGTCCCTCTCCCAGATGAAAGGGGGGAATTTTCTGCTTCATGTTTTACTAAGCTCTTTATATAAGCCACAGAAACCCTTACAAAAAATGCATCTAAAATACTCTGTTTCTATAGACTAAAACAAAACATGAAGGATGGAAACAAAATATGAAATGTGCCATAAATTCTCCTTTAGACTTAGACTAGCGGTTATTAAAACATCCATGTATCTTTCTGACAGTACGCACAAATGGCAGACTACATTATTCATGTCCCAAACACGAGACTGGAGCATTGCTGATGGCAATCTGTATTCTTCAACATAAAGGTCATCAAGGAATAAAGGAAGCAGGGAATGAGAGTAGATAAGAAGAGGGGAGAATGGGACGAGACATTAATACAGAGGAAAAATGAAATGCTATTTAGAAGGAATTTCTATAAAGCGATCAGGCCTGATGTGAGAACCAAGAACATCTAATATTCTTTTCTACATGGAGACAGAATTAGCATGAGATCAAAACACGTTTGTCTACAAAGAGCTTCTGCTTATCTGGCACAGCGGTAGAGAATCATTACAGCGCACAAGGGTAAGCCGGCCATTGTTCAGCAGGAAATATAATGAAAACCTTACATATTCTTTTTCTTAATTGTGTCTTACACCTAAAATTGTTGTCAACTTTTGGACAACCCCTCCAAAATGTAACCTGCTCCTCAGTGCTGATTTTTTTTATTTTTACTTCATTTATATAGCGCCTACATATTACGCAGCGCTTTACAGAGAATATTTAATCACATCAGTCCCTGCCCCAGCGGAGCTTACAATCTATATTCCCTACCACACCGACACACATTTACCAGGGTTAATTTCTTCAGAAGCCAGTTAACCTACAGTTATGTCTTTGGAGTGTGGGAGGATCACCCGGAGGTAACCCGGGAGAACGTACAAACTCCACCCAGATAGGGATCTGGTCGGAATTGAAGCCATAGGACTCAATCCGTCCATAACCATTTCAGTACAGCTCTACCTCTATTGAAGATGCATGGACTCATTTCTGTACCGGCTGCTATAATGAATCAATATAGCTCCCAGAAAGTGGCGCTACATATATGGGGTTTGAGGGCACAGGTCATACTAAAGACAACATCAGTGTATAAACCCTTTAAAGTAGAGATGCTCACTGACCCCAGTGAACTGGTTTTGGTTTTGAATCTGGATTAGCTTCGTGTTTTGGCAAAACCGCCCTCGTGTGTTTTGGTTTTAGTTTTGGATTTTTTAGAAAAAAATATGCTAAAATCACATAATTTTGCTGTTTTTTTGTTCTTACATTATTCTTAGCCTCAATAACACTAATTTCAAGTCATTTGCAGTCAATTTTGACCACCTCACAGGTCACAGTTCCTAGCATATCTAGGACACATTGGCACACAGCAGTGACAGAAAAGAAAATTGGGGGTCCGCCCAAATTATGTTGGATCTTAAAAAGGAATTCAAAACTCGCGAGATCAGACGACGTCACATTGATGTTTTGCCTCCTTTTCAATTCCGAGGGTGCGCGACACAGCTCGGTACTCGGATCCCCTAAGTTCGGGTGTGTTCGGTTCTCGAGGAACCGAGCCTGAGCTTCTCTACTTTAAAGCGGATCCAAGTATAACCCAGTTGCATGAATTATCTCTGTTTCATAGAGATGTGTTTGAGCCCAGTCTTCCAGCACCGTTGTCATAGGAGCCTCACACCACTACGCTGCGCTCTGTGCTTATCTGATTATAAAGGAGGAAGAGCAAGGTAGGAAGATTGGATACAATAAAGGTGGTCACATGCTGGGTCTAATGCACATTAAGAATGAGAAACCCTTCATTTAAATGTAATGTAAGAGGCAATATATAGGTACATCGGTTACACAATGTCGGCCTTTGCTGGCTAGGAGAAGCCATGATGATCAAAGTGGGCGACACGGTGTCTACAAACTTAGCCGCAAATTATCTAGGCTTTATTATTCTTTAAAAAAAAAGTGAGAGGTGTAGACAGGTAAATAGATGATTAGAAGTGAACACTGCTGTTATTTACTTAACTTAAGTCAATGGGACAAACAAGTATGTTCTCTGTGTTCAACTTACTAATGATTGTCCAAGTAACCATAGTTGTTCTCAAACGGCCAGGAGACCAGCAGCCACAAGCATGGTCCTACCTCCCGGCAGAAGGCACTGGACAACCCCAGCTCGCGTGGACTTCCCAGCAGAGTAAATCAATGGAGGGAAGAGGTCACACTGCTTAAAATTAATGTGGGAAAATATCTTAGCTGCAGACTTTCCACTTTATTGCGGCTGGAGAATGCAAGAAGACAACATACATGTCCCCTGAAACATGCCTGCACAGTCCTCCTGTGTGACTCCCTATCCCTTGTGTCACAGCAGAATGCAGAGAAGCTGGATGATTACACTGCAGAGAGAATGCAATGCAGCAAAATGGTTCAGTCATAATTCACTTATGTGAGTCCTGCTCTTTGTTCAAGGATTCGCTTTTAGCTGAGTAACGATGTGACGGAAACACTGCTTCACGATCAGATAAATAATCAATTGCGTTCTCTCCTCCAAAACAATGACACTATGCTGGATGGGGAGAGCCTGGCTGCGATGTCTGATATTATACATGTCTCTTTCATATAGTAAATGAACAATGGAGTCAGACAAAAACCTTGTCAAATGTGTTATCCGTTTCCATACATTTCTGTGCAGGTTTACTGCAAATTAAAAGCACCAAAACCATTTCATAACTTCTTGCACCCTCACAACCTGTAATGTCAGGACACCCATCCATGTGACCTTAAATTTACTAAGGCCATAAAATGTAACCCTACTTTCTTTTCTGCAGACAGATGAAGTAATACAATTACATTAAACTAAACGATCCTCCTAATTTGGGTGGTTCAGGAGCCTAATGGAAAACACACTCCGTAGGAAATACTGTACATGTTGGAGCCTTCCCTGTGGATGGGCATCGTGACGGATAAATAGAGGTATGCGAGGACGGACTGCCCTTACCTGCAGTCTGCTAGTGCTCTGACAGGCCGATTTTGTTTCTTCCGTTAAGCTCTGATTGGATTTTTCTGACAATGTTAATCTTTTTGCAAAAGCTCGACACTGAAAATGTAAAACACAAATGGTGAAACAGTACAAGTTACAGATTGGATCGAAGGGGTAATTTATCTTATGGTTGCTTTAAAATTGGCCTTCCCGGTATTCTGAGGCAGGGCTTGCACATGATACTCTACCTACACACAGACAATATTCAGGAGAATGAACCTGTAAGTGCACTAGGAACTAGTGACATCACTAAGACCTGAGGATGGTAGGGTCTGGTACCTGATTGAGGTCACCCGAATCGCCCAACCTGAGTGATGTCACTAGTTCCTATGGCATCGATTAATGAATATCGTCACAGAACTATACCTCAAACTCACATTTATTTGAAAACAACAAAATAACTTTTTAAGTATTTACTATACATATCAGATAAGCACTTAATATAACGTGTCTAATTAAACACAATAATAGGTCTATAGTTGCACAGGATTAGCATCCAGACTCACCTCCGCGTGGAAATGAACGGACTTGCTGTCTGCCAGCTGTAGCTGTGCTGTGAGCTCTGCTATTCTTGTCATGTAATGATTTTTTATCAGACCTTCCCTTGAGTTGCAATCTGGAACCTGTTCATGACAAGAAGGGGATTATTTTTAGAATGACCAGTCAGTCTCAAAGGGCTAATCAACACCTGAACTGTCAGTCATTATCTTGCTGGTATTATCTAAATAAAACCCGTGGCCTGTGCAGTCAGCGAGGAGAGAGTGACAGCAGCATAAAAAAAAGAACAATTATATGGATACAGGAAGTGGACAAAACATGGATATACCTGTGTACGTGAGGGACACCAAGCATATTGAAAGCCAGGGCTTCCACACTGGCGTGGGTTTGCTTGCTAATTAGGCAAACATCCTAACATGATAAATGTTGGACTGCCCTGGCTTCCTCAGTGGCTATGAAAAAAAGAGGACATTGTTGGGGAGAATTTGGGAGAAGTTTCAGTGACTAAGACAGCTTAACTTACTAATATTCATGATCAACAGGGTCTAAGGTGATGTCAGCATGGAACTCTGAAGGAAAACACAGTAAATGGCGACAGCAGGAGGAACAATGAAGGGTTCTGTTTGTTCCATAATGCTGGGGGGCACATTTTCTTAGCATGGATTTGGTGCAGTTATTCCCTTAGGAGGTAAGGTCAATGCTAATCACTAGTTAATGGACCTAAATAACCATCTTCACCCCATGCTGCATCATGTATTTCCCGACAGGAAGGGTGACCTCCAGGATGTTATATGTCAGGGGCCTACTCAGACAAAAGATCTGACCAAAACTGAGTATCTATTGGATCATCTGGGACGACACAACTTTCTTGTGGCAGAATGGTGCTGCATCGCTCAGGCACAAGTCCAGACTTAGGTAGACACAAGGCCATGGTGGATATAGACCGTTTAATGCCCTAATAAGCGGCTTCATATTGGCGTTTCCATGTTTTTTTTATGTCAAATGTGATTCTTTAACTATTATCAAGTATAACCATTGCCTTCAGCCCACAAAATGTCTGGCTCCACTATGTGTGAACCAGGATACATCAAAATGCCATCTATCTATTACTAGCAACCAGTGACAGCTCTGAGGCACTTCATGATCAATATTTATGAGGCACTTTGTGCCTCAGGCCTCAGTAATGTCACTGACTCATAGTATATTGATTGTTTGCAATCTCATGACTATTGGTTCAGTCCACAAAATGGCAGCTTTTGCTGTACAAGTGATGGGTGCATTTTATAGTTACAATCGCTCATGTTGTCTTTTAAAGTTAACGATCTAGGTCCTTTCAGAATATGGTGGACAACACTTCAATAACTTGTGAAGAGCTCCTCATTATACTAAATCATTACATTAAGACGTTAGGGGCTAGATTTACTAAACTGCGGGTTTCAAAAAGTGGAGATGTTGCCTATAGCAACCAAGCAGAATGTAGCTGTTATTTTGTAGAATGTGCTAAATAAATGATAAAAGGATTCTGATTGGATGCCATAGGCAACACCCCCACTTTTCAAACCCCCAGTTTAGTAAATATACCCCTAGGTGTGTTTTCCCACATGAATGTTTTCTGCTAAGGACCCAACTCTGATCTCTCGCTCTGTGGCCTCCACCTGCCCCTTCCATATGCAGCCCTGTCTTCATGAACACAATCACAGGAGTGGTGCTGCTGCCACCAGTCTGATGATATGATTGGCTACAGGTTGTTCTATGCCCGCCCACTTCAGAACAAGGCAGCGGACACATCATAAGGACATGTCAGGAGGACAATACAGCGCACTGCACCACAGGACTGTCTATGATCTTCAAAGTAAGCACAATAATAGGGACGTTGTCTCTGTAATGAGAGGGAATTTGGAAAGGGTGATTTTGTGTAGTGTTGGGTCTGAGTACACAGACAGATGGGTAGAAACCTGTTGATGGGGCCACAAAATGCATCTGTGCCTAGTGTCATATTTCACATTAAACTGGCTCTGCTGAGCATCTTTGGTATGCTTCAGTTGTATATGAAAGCTGGTTGCTGATTGGAGCATTGCCCTTGTGCACCAAGCATTACAGAAGTATGTTCAGAGAATGAGAAGCTAACAGACTATACATAAATGGAATGTACTATATCTATCTATCTCTCTCTATAATAATATATATATATATATATATATATATATATATATATATATATATATATATATATATATATATATAAATAAGGTATGCGTGCATTTGGCTCCCCCTGTTTCCTATTATTGGTGTAAAACAAGATGAAATGATCGCATATACTATATAAAAGAAAGACAGTATTATATATTCATATGTAATATGAAAGCTAGGATATACAGCATATTTATGATTATATAAAATTACAATCAAGCTGTGCATCAAGTAAATACCAAAACCACCTATTTGGGTTAGTCATTCAAAGGATTACACAAACAATAGAAATTGGCTATATTAAGTCAATTAGAATCAGTTCTCTAATCTGAATTCAGGCAGATGGAGAATCGTGTAGCAAGATACACACTACTATACCTGCAGATTTTCATTACTCGTGGTCAACATGCCAACCTATAAAGAGAAACATATATTAGCAAAAGGTAAACAGCCACGCAGACCATATGTAGAACAGATTTCTACCAATATAAATATAGATCTGAGCGATGAAACCGCATAGGCTTTGTTTGGATTGCCTGGGACACTACGGAACGTGTGTCAGTGATTTGCACACTATTGACCACTAGTGAAAATGGAGATGCCACTTCACTATATATACGTGCATACTAATTATATATATATATCTATATCTATATCTATATCTGCCAATGTCAGAGTGCTGACGTTCTTAAGTTGAGTACACAGGTGGGGCGGCAGAGGTCAGACAGTACTGCATACACCGAGCCAACTGCTCAAGCGGCAACACTAGTAAGCTCTGTTTACACCACCTAAAGTGTATATAACATTATAACACACAGTTGGAGACAGGTTACAGTTACATTATAGCCCATTTGTGTTTATCTTGCACATATAACCACAGTCTACAGAGGTGGACTTTATCCTTGTTGCTCAGGTAGTACCTTTAATGAGCAAACACAAATCTGAATAAAGAGACTGAGAATTCCTTACTAAACTTGTAGTGTTTGTTTCCATGGAATGGTCTGTCCCGTGTAACAAGGCGTTTTCCCGCGGTAATTCTCCCGACTGCCCTCTGTCGGCGCTCTTCAGTAAGTCAGCCGTCCTTCGAGTCTCTTTCTCGGTCTCTAACTTGATCTTGGACAGCTGGGCCTCCAGCATCCAGTGCTCCTTCTCCTGCTCCAGTTTGCTGATCTTCTCCAGACTTTGCTGCACCTGTTGAGACATCAGAGTTACGTGGGCCAAGCAAGACTGGAGAAAGTCAATGCAAATTGCCAGCTATGACATCTGTAATAGGATCCAAGCACTGCATGTGTTCCTCTCTGCAAGTACGTCTACACAGTCTATTGATTCCTTGTATTGAACCAAAACATTCCATGCACCGTTGCCTATTTTGACTTTAATATTACAACGTTTAAGAACTCCTCATGCATTGTGAATTGTTAATCTTATCTAGCTGACTGTGCCGCACAAGTTCAACATCGAGCAATAGGATCGATATGTATTGTGGTCTCACTTATCAGTTGAGGTCGAAAGGCTAGATCACTTGAGACTTACAATAGACTGCACACATAGGCCAATAGTAATCATCATCTCATTGTGTTGACCAACATGCCCAATAATGATTTGATCAATTTGCCATCAGGCATTGCATTAGCTTTGGGGCTACACAGCCTTCGATAATGATCACCTGACATATAGCAGAGGATGTGGCCAGCTGTAGTACATGCACAGACGTTCCTGCTGTTAATAAGGACATACCTGCTGTGCCAGACCTTCTCTACTCTCCGTGGAACTCAGGAGTACTCTGCGATTCACCAACGCCTCCTCATAAGGCACAGAGTATGGGTGGGGCTGTAACAAGAGAGATGCTCATCAGAGACAACATCACCAGAACACGCTCAGAATTGCCTGTAATAGACGCGACTATTCAGTTCTTCATAACGGCATTACTCCTCCCCTCCCAGCAATTGGCAAACATCTAACAATATGTTTATGCACTACATACTGAAGTGGACCTTCTATCCAGACACAATACTAGTATATAATGGCCTCATATAAACATTGCATAAGCTGCATACATTCTGATCCAACCACAATCTATTATGCTAAAGTCTAAATAATATATCCTATTGTCACTTGTATATCATGCAGTAAAGTCTGATAATCTGTCCCTAACTTGCTGTGTATAATACTTACACAAGTTAGATTAAGTGTTAAAAGAAAAACAAAAAAACAAGTTGGATTTTTGACCTTAGTTTCATGTATAGGTGCATCCGACACACCAAAGTTCCCACATCAGTAAGACAGAAGTCTCACTTCACAAAAATCATACCATTTTCAAATGCCATCACTGCAGCTCTGGCAAGAGGAGTGTTCAATAAATGTGCAACCGCTGTAGCTCTAGGCAGGAGGAGTGTTCAATAAATGTGCCACCGCTGCAGCTCTAGGCAAGAGGAGTGTTCAATAAATGTGCCACCGCTGCAGCTCTAGGCAGGAGGAGTGTTCAATAAATGTGCCACCGCTGCAGCTCTAGGCAGGAGGAGTGTTCAATAAATGTGCCACCGCTGCAGCTCTAGGCAGGAGGAGTGTTCAATAAATGTGCCACCGCTGCAGCTCTAGGCAAGAGGAGTGTTCAATAAATGTGCCACCGCTGCAGCTCTAGGCAGGAGGAGTGTTCAATAAATGTGCCACCGCTGCAGCTCTAGGCAGGAGGAGTGTTCAATAAATGTGCCACCGCTGCAGCTCTAGGCAGGAGGAGTGTTCAATAAATGTGCCACCGCTGCAGCTCTAGGCAAGAGGAGTGTTCAATAAATGTGCCACCGCTGCAGCTCTAGGCAGGAGGAGTGTTCAATAAATGTGCCACCGCTGCAGCTCTAGGCAGGAGGAGTGTTCAATAAATGTGCCACCGCTGCAGCTCTAGGCAGGAGGAGTGTTCAATAAATGTGAAACCGCTGCAGCTCTAGGCAGGAGGAGTGTTCAATAAATGTGCCACCGCTGCAGCTCTAGGCAGGAGGAGTGTTCAATAAATGTGCCACCGCTATAGCTCTAGGCAGGAGGAGTGTTCAATAAATGTGCCAGCACTGCAGCTCTAGGCAGGAGGAGTGTTCAATAAATGTGCCACCGCTATAGCTCTAGGCAGGAGGAGTGTTCAATAAATGTGCCAGCACTGCAGCTACAGGCAGGAGGAGTGTTCAATAAATGTGCCACCGCTATAGCTCTAGGCAGGAGGAGTGTTCAATAAATGTGCCAGCACTGCAGCTCTAGGCAGGAGGAGTGTTCAATAAATGTGCCACCGCTATAGCTCTAGGCAGGAGGAGTGTTCAATAAATGTGCCAGCACTGCAGCTACAGGCAGGAGGAGTGTTCAATAAATGTGCCACCGCTGCAGCTCTAGGCAGGAGGAGTGTTCAATAAATGTGCCACCGCTGCAGCTCTAGGCAGGAGGAGTGTTCAATAAATGTGCCACCGCTGCAGCTCTAGGCAGGAGGAGTGTTCAATAAATGTGCCACCACTGCAGCTCTAGGCAGGAGGAGTGTTCAATAAATGTGCAACCGCTGCAGCTCTAGGCAGGAGGAGTGTTCAATAAATGTGCCACCGCTGCAGCTCTAGGCAGGAGGAGTGTTCTATAAATGTGCCACCGCTGCAGCTCTAGGCAGGAGGAGTGTTCTATAAATGTGCCACCACTGCAGCTCTAGGCAGGAGGAGTGTTCAATAAATGTGCCACCGCTATAGCTCTAGGCAGGAGGAGTGTTCAATAAATGTGCCAGCACTGCAGCTATAGGCAGGAGGAGTGTTCAATAAATGTGCCACCGCTATAGCTCTAGGCAGGAGGAGTGTTCAATAAATGTGCCACCGCTGCAGCTCTAGGCAGGAGGAGTGTTTAATAAATGTGCCACCACTGTAGCTCTAGGCAGGAGGAGTGTTCAATAAATGTGCCACCGCTGCAGCTCGAGGCAGGAGGAGTGTTCTATAAATGTGCCACCGCTGTAGCTCTAGGCAGGAGTGTTCAATAAATGTCCCAACACCACTGCAGCTCTAGGCAGGAGGAGTGTTCAATAAATGTGCCACCGCTGCAGCTCTAGGCAGGAGGAGTGTTCAATAAATGTGCCACCGCTACAGCTCTAGGCAGGAGGAGTGTTCAATAAATGTGCCACCGCTGCAGCTCTAGGCAGGAGGAGTGTTCAATAAATGTGCCACCGCTGCAGCTCTAGGCAGGAGGAGTGGTTCTATAAATAACCTACGACCGCAGCTCTGGGAAAAGGACCATTCAATAAATGTCCCAACACCACTGGAGCTCTGGGGACAGAAGTGTGCAAGAAATCAATGGAGCTCAACTTTTTTTTTTCTCCTTAGCTATAACCTCAAATGTCAATGTACCATTGTTCTGGGACCTTAAAAGTTGGGGTTTCCTATAATATGTATTACATATATAACAAATAGGGGACTTGAAACACAGAATATAGGACCACACTTGGGGTGCACACCCACAGATTGTGCACCTCTGGGGAAAAGAATATGCCATAGTGGACTCACCACTGCCGCTCTTGTGGCAGAAGTGTGCATTAAAAGCAGAAAGACGAGTCAAATCTTTATCCATGTCATCTATACAAGACACCAATGTGGTTTGAGCAGGGGGATACAGCTCCAATTAAATATATGGAAATACATCTATGCAAAACTGTGAATTTACTTTGATGACTAATTTAAGCCACATCATATATAAACTTAACTTGAAAGATCTCCATATATGGCAACCGCACTACTAAACTCAGGAGCTTTAACAATATTATTGCAATTTTACACAAAAACACACAAGTCTGGTAGACATAACACTATATATTTCAGTAATTATATACGTTTTCACACAACTGTAAGATAGAAGCATTGAAGCGGAGAGGAGAAAGTAGCAGTGTATAACCCTGTCTAATGTGTCAGCCTGGGAAGCAGGAGGGAAGCTGTGTGCGAGGCATCTGGATGAAGACAGAATTTCAAGTCAGTAAATTTATTTATTGTCAAGTTAATTGGAAGTATAGACATAATTAGCCCTCCTAGTACTCTTATTTTACATAATAATACAGATTGTAAAGCAAAGTATGCAACAGGGAAAATCACTGAAAACCATGTGCAATAAAGAGATGAAAAGAAAATTAGATAAGGGATCAGGTATGACACTAAAGGAAGGAGAAGACAAAAAATAGGACAAAGGACATACAGAGAAGTTAAGCCATTTACTTTTGCAGTATCCCGTTCTTGTGTTGTTGTTCAACCTTTATTCCTTATTGTATACTTTGCCTAGAGTATACCAGCAGTTTATAAGTATGGTCACTTTTAGGATTTTAGAGTGGCCACAGAAAAACATCACGGTGGCTCTTCAAAAACACACAGGATGCTGGGGGAAGGAGGGGCAGACAGTCCTGTGATTGGGGGAGGAGAGGAGAGGAGCCAGCATTGGTTCAATTATAGCAAAAGTTTGCAACTAAGGTATGAAAGCGGGATTCTGGGAGGGAGAAGCGGCAGTACAGAGGAATCAAGTACACATCCGATCTACAAGGGTACAGGAAGTCTACCCTGTTGGTATCAATGAATAGTGGTCACCAAATGTGTCAAATCATTTTTTATATTTTAACTACAAATTTACAGGGGGAATTGCAAGGACACCCAAATCAGACTGCTTCAGACAGGCCGAGTAAGGCTGTGTACACACGACAGAATTATCCGAGCAATGTGTTTTCTACAACGATTGTACCAACGACTGATGTTTTGATCAGTCTGTCGATTCATGCGTGCACACTATACAGGGTTTAATGATTTTTGCACGATTCAGCGTCCTGGCTGTGTTTTTTGTGTCTGTCATAACCTGGGCTTAAAAAATTGTGATCTCTGTACACACTGAAGATATATATATGACTTCCCGGCAGCAATATACTAAGTAAATTTAAATAAAGCACATTATTCACATTTGATTGTCGTTTTGACACCACACCACATGGGAGACGTAGAGACATTGTAAACTTAAATACACACACCTAGAAAGGAGTCGCTGTTTGAGGAACTGATCGTGATTTTGTACACACTGCTGGATTGGAACGACGTTGGAACAAGATTTATAGTTCTGCTGAACAATCAAATGAAAGGACGATCAGTACTTTGTGTACACAGTAACGAGATATCGGCCCGAACCGTCGTTTATTGACACAATAGTCGGTTGAAAACACCATAGCGTGTACCCAGCCTTACAAGTGTAGAGAGGAGAGCGGCCGTGGAACCATTACAGCCATCACAGACACCAACAAAACCGGCGAACTGCGCCAGTTTCTCCTTCAACTCCATCCAAAACTAATCACCATTTAATTTGGCTAGAGTTCTTTTTTTAAAAAAGATCATCATGACCACGAAGATAAGAGCAATATAGCAAAAAATAAAGTTTGCTGCTTTAGAGACAAGAATACAAAATATATATTTTTTTCATTTGCAGTTGAGCATCAGTGAAAACAAGACGCACTTTGGGCTCCATCTGACCTGCGGGACTAACTGCATAAAATGTGCACCTTCTTCCTGAGCAATCATAATACTCTGTAAAACAGCCGCATCCCCCACTTTCTTCTCCTAAAAACATTTTTACATTGTCACAACTGAGCACAAAGGACCCATCATCATTACTGAACGCAGAGAGAACATCATACGCAGCGATACCGGGAATAAAAGCAGGTCTTATTTCTACAAATTAATGGCTGCCCAGTTTCCAGGTGAAAGCCACGCTCTGGGCAGACACTACCCAATTATAATGCAAGCTTTAAATATCACAATGCTCAGAACATGTCCTGTAGCAGACATTATGCTGGCATGAAAACAAATTAATGCTGCAGACCAGACTTGTTCAGCACAAATTGTCAGCAGTATCCGCTTTGCTTGAGAGCTAAATTTTTAATGACCTGTGCTGGAGAACTCACTACTTGCCTGAAATGTCGGCTTTTGAAGAGACAATATTTGTTCTCTAATCAGGCAGTAATGCAGGTTAAAGACTAGAATGTAAGAGTTTTTACTCTGTATACAAACCATCTTTAAAGCTTTCATGTACTGGGCGGCTCTCTGCTTGTACTGAAGCATCATTTCAGCCGAGAGGGGATTGGTGAACCCGTGGCCCCCTTTTGGTCCGTAACTTAATGAGGACATGAAGTAGTCCAGGTTGTTGCTGAAGAATGTCGCAATCTAAAGAGAAAATAAATTAAATAAGTCGAATTCTTCTGTAACTACAATTCTAGTCATTTTTACCATTATTTCTAAAATATTCAGCAGCTACACTGCTCAACAGCAACACACTCCTGTCAGTCTGGTCTTACCCTCCTGCATGAAGCATTAAGATACAATGTACCGTTCAGCGACACCCCAACATTCTATTGCGGACGTTAAAAAGTGGATTGAATTATATATCCAATCCCTATTTTGGAAAATTAAGCTACAACCCACACGTTATCATCTTCCTAACTCCCACCAGAGTCACCACCTCCCCACAAATCTCCCTCACCGTCAATAACACCACAATTTTCTGAGTCTCCCAAGCCCGCTGCCTTGGAGTCACTTGACTCCACCCTCTGCTTTATTCCTCACAAGCAGACTCACTCCCAGTCCTGTCACCTCCACCTTAGAGATATTGTCAGAATACACCTTTTTCTTACCCAGGATGCTACCAAAACTCTTAACCATTCTCTCAACATGATTGGACTACTGCAGCCGCCTCGTAGCTGGCATTCCCTACGCCCTTCTATACCTGCTTCAATTCACCTTAAATGTCACAACACCGATCTTCCTCATTCATCTCTACACATCTGCCACACAACTCTACAAATTCATACACTGGCTCCCTGTGTCTTCCAGAATCCAATTCAAATTACTCACGCTTATTTACAAAGCCCTCAACAACCACCCCTTCATATATCTCAAATATTCTCCCTCTTGCCCTCTTAGGTCTACCTCTGTCCTACGGCTCGCCTAGTCTCTATAACCAACCCTCTCTCCCACCTACAAGACTACTCCCGTGCCACTACCAACTTATGGAATTCCCTTCCATACCCGATCAGACTCTCCCACAGCCTTCAAGTGTTTAGACGCTCTCTGATAACCATCTCTTTATCAGAGCTTACCCTACTCCCACCAACACTACCCGCACAAAGCACCTTCAGCCAGACATTTTTTAGACATTCGTCTGTGTGGATTTGCTACAGGATGAAAATCTCAAATTGCAAAGCAGAGCATGTCAGTTATACTGCTGAAACCTAACTGTCCCTGTGGGCGAAATTAAAGATATGTAGCTTGTATGGAGTATTTCTCACAAGCTCTGGCTTTGTTATGCTTCCAGATAGAGAAGCACAACCCTCTCTTTCTGTAAAGAATAGAGAAGAGAGCATGCTGGACCAATTAAGCCAAGCATAAAACACATCAGATATTTCCGGTATATTATTTAGCTCACTAATACACAGGTTTTCATATATCGCAAAGTTAAAACCGGTTTAATTACTCTTTAAAATACCACTTAGTATAAGAAGTTATAACTACATGAGGAAAGCATTCAAAATAACTTGAGCAATATCACTACCTTGTTTGTTGCATTGGTTAGAGCAACGAGTGAAGACAAGATGCAATCATTTGTGGTTTTAAGTTTATCGGTGGCTGCTGGCAGCTCCTGTTCGAGTACAGCTTTATGACTATAGTGCTTGGAAAGCTCTGCAATGACATAAACAAGCACAAATGATCATAAACATCTAGGCTCTCTTGGGTAAAAAGCCCAAAGTTAAGCGCAGCTATGAGAAGTGATGAATATTATTCCACTGTGATTAGGCGATGGCTACACTATATAAAATCAGTTAGATACGCACAGAAGCCGACTAGAGCACATATGAACATTTAGATGGTATAACAGACAGTATACATTGCAGCCACGGATTTGGATTTTGTCCATGGTCTGACTATTAGATCTGGCATGATAGAAAACCAAATTGAAGTCACCGGCTGACCCTTGACTGGACAAGATATAAGTGTGGTCAATTGCCAATCCAATTAGATTTGATGAATACAATAGACATTATATTACCATGGCCCATTCAGACTGGGCAATGTGTGTAACCACATATGAATTATAGAACACCCCCTTATAAACCAAAGACAGTGCTTAATATGGTGACCCTTATCATAACCAAACTGACCTCCCAAACGGAATAAGCAGCTGAAAATAGGGATGTTTTGCTTTAATCTAAAGCTCAAAAATAAATGAAATATCACGCTAGAGACCAATCGTGAAGAGCTGATTATCCCCATAACTCAAGAGCTGATATTTGTGTATGCATTATAGATATTATAAATATTTATAGAAACATTGTATATTAAAAAAAAAAAAAAAAAAAAGTTTCAGCGCAAATGTACGGTGTACGATGGGGAAACGCAGCAGGGGAATGTGAAGTCTGCAGAGATCATGAGCTGATAGCTAGAAATACCGCCATGAATATGTTCTGTGTGCATCAGATTACAGACAGCACCGAGAGAATAAATGAATCATGATTGTTCCGTACATTACCTTTCAGAATATCATGAAGTCCGTGGAGAGCACCAGAAATCTGTGTCAGTATAGAGCCATAGTTGATTCTCAGCAAACCCTCTGGCTTTGTGCCTGGAGTAATTAGTTGAAAATAGATTATTAAAATGGGAATCAGGTCATTAATATTGCAGATAGACCCTGGAGAAATGCTGCATACTAATGCTGAAGTACTCAAGACGTTCTTGCTGTTCCAGCTGAACATCACTGACGGAGGTGGGAGAATGATCCCTAAACTTATTTACCTATACAGTATGTGTCTATATACATAGGCTGCAGTGGGGACACAAAATGAACACATAATAACATAAATCACGACCTCTGTTCTGTATAGAGACAAAATTATCAGCATTTTTTTAAAACTTACACTGTAAAGCTAAATTATATTTACATTTAAAAAGCCTACTTAGACATTCTGTTACTTCCCTTTTAAAGTACAAGAGTTCCCGCACTCACTGGGTAAGGCGAGGAGGGCAATGTACGTCTTCAGCTTCTCAAACAGAGCAGTCATTCTCCTCATGTCTCTGTGGAGTTCTAGATTCCGCTCCCTTAAAGCTGCTGTGCAAAGTGTAAACTCGGATTCCTCTTCCAAACTGGTGGTGGGAAAATCGAAATGGGAAAAGGGAAACAAGTGTATCATCAGAAGAGACTGCATCCAGTTTTACCAGCTTTTATTCCAGTTAAAGGGACCCCCTGCATTATCTTATAGTCACCACTAGTGGGAGCTGTAGCAACCCGAAAGGCCAAGTGTCGAGATCACTGTAGGTTTGCTATTCCTCCTGCATTCTATAGTGTGCACTAGCGGAGATTAAATGGACACATGGGAGGGACCCAACTAAGTGCTACAAGGCGGGACAGTGTCAGAGATGGAGCTGCCCTAAACTAGATACCTCCCACTAACATAACAATAAACAATGATTTTATAGTGTATAGAGACAAAACACATCCAATCATGACCATTATATATCTACATAATGACTCCCACAGAACAGCGGTTTTGTTTAAGTTAAACATATACACATAGATTAGAATTGCATGCAGTAAATGGCCACAATACTAGAAACACTTCAATGGGATATCCAGTCTGGTCTTATAATGTCTGAATAAGGTTTGCATATGCAGTAGATATGTAAAAGCGAGTGTTTGATCTTTCAGGTGGCCGGCGATTGGTTACATGCATCACAGTGCACTTAGAGATGTTATTAAGGGGACCCCTTTAAAGATGACACAGTGGTCCTCATTTAGGAAGCGTAATGGATGCACACTAGTGTTGCTAGATGGGCCAACTTACTCTGCTCTCAGTAACTAGTAGCGCACCGAGCCGCACGGAGAGAGACAGAAAACTCTGTAGCGGTGCAGTGTGCAAAAGAGTAAATGTTACATGGAAAGTGCAATCGCCCTTTATTGCCGCTCCTTTCACTATTTTCAACTTTCTCATTTCTCTCCTAAAACACAGCTTCACCCTCAAAGGTCTCACAACAGAGACAGCCCCGGGAATGAGAGCACCAGGTAAGATTTTCCAAGATAGAAATTTACTAACACTGCACTGGTGCAAAGTCTTCACTGAACGTCAGCGACCAAATCAGCAATAAATCTTTATAGGTCCAGTGCAAGTTAGACAATGAAAGCAAACATCTGATTGGTTACCATGGTATAATGCATTGTTAATAAGCCCTAGAGAGAAGTCGGGGAAAGGGAAAAAGAAACATGTCATAACTGTTCAAGCACAGAACCTGGAAGAGGAGGATGGAAGGAATAATGGACAGTGCTGCAGTAGGAGTGATGGAAGTTACACGCTTCTGTGCCTGTCTACCTCTCCACAGAGGTACCTCAAGCATTAACTAAGCTGGATAATACAGGCTGCACTAACACGGTTATATGCAGCAACATATCATGTGCTGCAGCGGGGCTTATAAAAGCTGGACTTACAGGGGACTGCGACAGTACAAAGGGACCAACATGCTGCTATTATCATCATCATTTATTTATATATATATATATATATATATATATATAATTTCCAGGGCTGATTATCCAATAGGCTGACTAGGCAGCAGCTGAGTGTACAAAGCTTCCTGGGGGCGCAAACTTGTGTCAGGGAGGGGTATAAACTGAATTTAATTTTCAAATATTAGAGACTAGTTCTCCAAAGTAAAAAGAAAAACATGAAAAAATGTAGTAAGGTTTTAATCTTGACGTATGCCTATGGTAAAGGCTGAAGGCAATGAGTCATCCTTGGGCGGGCGCTTGAGGATAAGCAAGTAGGAGAGACAAGGACAACGACAGGCGCAGACGTGATAGCCCCCTCCACTTACACTCTCAGCAGCGCTCAATCATGCCTCCGTTCTGCTGTATGGCTCTGATTTTTATGAAAACAAAATGAGTGACAAAGATTGCCCTGACCCTTTTTAAAAAGCCAAGTGGAGCTGATTTTAGAAAACACAGGAACATAAACATTGGTGGTGGTGTAGGAAGCCGGATTCTAAATCAAGGATGAGTAGGTCTCTACTCACTACGATATCTACCTGGCATGGTAGGCGAGGGGTGCTATATCTATCTATCCAACTCTATCTCTCTCTCTCTCTATATATATATATATATATATATATCTCTATATATCTCTATATATATATATATATATATATATATATATATATATATATATATATATATCTCTATATATATATATATATATATCTCTATATATCTCTATATATATATATATATATATATATATATATATATATATATATATATATATATATCTATATATATACACATACACATACAAGTTAACCCGTGCATGATACTCATGCATTCTAGTCAAATCAAGCTACTTAAGGTGTTAAAAAGGTTCTTGTCATGCATTTGGGGCTAGGCCAGGCCTCCTCAGGGGAAGAGCGTTACTTCCCAACGTAAGCGCCCTTTTTTAACGTGGTTTTGTCCACATGTCACCACCTCATCATTCATCTTCATCGCCACATCCTTAATCTCCATCGTCTTACTGTTCTAAAACCTTTCGATACACAACGTTTCTGCTAAACACCTTATCGCTGTGCTCAATCAGTCTTCCTTGAAGGGCAGTATTCATAACCTGCACTTTCACATCACTGCTTCTCCGTACTCGTGAAAATGCGACATACAATTGTCCATGACCAAACACAGGCTCTGGTAAATAAATACCCACACGGTCAAGAGTTTGAGCCCTCAACTGGTAAATTTAGCCTTTACTACCCCTCCCACGGGGGGGAAGGGGGGATGATGGAAGTTAACTGACTTCACCATTATAATATTTTTGTCAAATAATGTCAGTATACCAAATTTCAGGTCAATTGGGTGAGCCCTTTTTGAGAAAATAGTTTTTTACACACACACACACACACACTAACACACGCCGCTAGGCTTATATATATATATATATATATATATATATATATATATATACATATACACACACACACACACACACATACATACATACATACATACACACACTCCCAAACATATACATACATATAACAAAACGCAGCGCTGCCCCATTTGAGCTTACATAGTAAATCACCTAACACACATGTCCATTTTTGTCAAAAGACAAATAAGCTACCAGTATGTTTTTTGACTGTGGAAGGGAATCAGAACGCCTGAAGGAAACCTACGCAAACACAATCATACAAGCTGCATACAGAGAGTTCCCTGCCTGGAACCAGACCCATCACCTTAACACTGTGAGCCAGTACTTCTGACCACTGTGCCACTGTCACTACAGCTCAGAACCATTTAACAACTCATTGAACTACTAGCTCTACATTTTAATACAAACATTGTTTCAGATTTCTCACTGACTTTCCAGATAGTATTTTTTCAGATCTATTTCAATTTATTGTATACCACCTCTTTATGCTCGACATCAAATATTTCTCATTCCCCATTTGTCATAACCTTGCCAACATTTTGTAGTGCCAAGGATGCCGTTGGGCCTGTGCAGCTTGGGAATTTGCTCAATGTCAAAACGTACACGCGGCTGAATGATATTATTGAAAAGGTTTCTGTCAAAGGACAGCAGCAATATCTGAAGATGGTTTCATTCTTAGTCATAGCAACATTCCTCGGCAAGGAGGGGTTTGGTGTAAGACCATTGGGACCAACTATAATTACACTCTGTGCTGGGGGGCAACAGATACACTGGCTGGGAAGGACATGTTCACAATCACTGCCAAAAATATCCACAATTAGAAAGGCAAATGCAATTAGATATTAATGTACGTTAAATATAAATGCATACCTTTTTAACTGGTATGGAAGAATTTTTTGCAGATAAGACACATAGGATGCAAAGTGCTCAGAAAAAAACTGCAGCTTCCCCGCCGTTTCCTGGGAAGGAAAGTTGGAATTTGACATGTAAATCGAACAGAGATTTATTTGCAGCTGAGAAGCAGAAAAATAATGAGGTAGAAATATTACCAGGACAGTAACGGTGCCCTCGGTGATGCTTTCAAACAACAGGAGAATTCCTTCCTCTAGAGGACGGACGTAAGAGGCATTTTCATGAAGATAGTGCGAGAACTGCATGATGATAAACAGGGAGTTAGCGGATCTAAAGTGCAGCAATTACAGATTGCAGCGAGCTTAGCGGATACATCTCTGCCAATTAATAGCGTCTTCTCTCAACTACAGTACAAGAAGCAAATTGAAAATCGCACATCACGCTAATCCTTCAAAGGAATTACATTTTCGAAAAATAAATATTTGTTTGATCTGAAGTCTGTACAGCAGTGCGCACTAATTACAAAGTCTTCAATAGAAAAATGTACAATTTAGCATGTAAAAGAGATTAATGATGAAGTCTATACAATATTCTGGCCAAACGAACACACACACACGGGGATAAAATATTGTATTGTTGGCAAACACTGCCATCTACTGGTTAGTACACTGCAGCGCAATACATACCCTCATACATGGGGATTGCAATTTGAATTCTTGGTTGTTTCAGAATGCAAGAATTTTCATATACCTAGAGATGGGCGTTTCTTTCATTTGTTTATTAACCCCTGAAAGTGTGTTAAGAAACACTTACATTTGTATAAACTAAAGCACATGCCTAATCTCAGTTAATTTAAACCAAGAATTTTGTATGCCGTTACATTCTTTATCTAATCAAAATGAGTATTTTAAAATCTTTAACTATTGACTGAAACACCCCTTGAACTTGAAGTACACATGACGCATGTAGAACCTAGGATCTAGAGTATTACAAGGTTCTAAATTACAGATACAGCTCATGTGGACAGAATTAGAAAAATGTGATAGTCTAAAAAACACTGTTCTTGATTAAACAGTTGTATATCTGCCATTTAATGGTCACACATACAATTATATAATCTATACATTTATATTACGCCCTTGTGTACGGCACAAAACAGCTCAAACGAACTGTGCTCAGCAGTGTTTTATGGTCAGATAACTCTGCCCAGATGATATAATGGTCTTGGTGGAAAGCACAAAAGGAAGCCAGAAAGGTAATGTAATGTACCGCTAAGAGGTGTAAGGGACTATGTGAAACCTCACTGCACCCATCGTCTGCACTTGACATTTAGATAATGTAACCAGTGAACGGATGTATCTTAATCTTCATGTAATCTTATGTAATTTCCCACAAGTGGGTTATTGAAGGTCAGCACAACTCCAGATCTTAAAAGCTGGTACAAGGACAGATATTTTGGATATCCCTAATTAAGGCTGGGCACACACGACAGGGTTTTCAGCCGATTATGCCGTCAATCACACAATTATTGAGCGTTTGGGCAGATACTGCATTACTGTCTATGCTCCAACAATGAACGATTATCGTTCCAAAGCTCATCGTATCGTATCGCTTGATTTTTAAACCAGACTAAAAATGTCGTTCAACGATCAGGACCGTCTCGTCTCTCCCATTGGGCACAATGGGCAGGTGCCCGGGGGCCCTGCAGCCCAGGGGGCCCGTCAGAGGCAGTGCGAAAAAAAAATCCTCGCAGTGCATGTCGTGCGTGACGTCATCACACCTGCCTGACATCCATTGAGGAGCGCAGCACGGAGGAGGAGACCAGGGAGGGAGCCGGATTGCCAGCTGACGGCAAGGTAAGTATTTTCTTCTTTTTCAGGATTTTTTTTTTGCGCTGCCTCTGACGGGCCCCCTGGGCTGCAGGGCCCATATATATATATATATATATATTTAAAATCACTTTTTTTTTTACGATATATATATATATATATATATATATATATATATATATATATATATATATATATATATATATATATATATATATGCCCCGGTGCTGCTTTGCCCGGGGGCCCATAATGTTGTTAAGAGGGCCCTGTCAACGATGGAACAATGTCGTTCCAATCCTGCGGTGTGTATGCACTCCGGACTGGCAGTGTCCATAGATCTCTATGGATTGTGCAGAGTCTCTCTCTTTTCAGCCATGGTTACGACAGATGAAGAGCACAGATCTGAAGGTAAATCATGTAAAATGTCTATAGTGTGTACATAGGGAGAACATTTCTGCAGTGTGCACCCAGCCTAGGTATGGATTGGGTCAATCATGGAATCAGGATATTTGATAGTGATTAATAGCCAGTCCCTGTGCAGCACTGGGCTTCAGTTTGATCAGCTTACGATGGGTCACCAAGTTAGATAGGGTCACTTTGAGTATTGCACGGTGTTTGTGAGCTGTACCTTTTGATTTAACGGCGAGATGACATCAATGGCAGAATCTACAGGAAAGATCTGGACTCTTTGTTCTGTGTACGTGTGAAAGTTCAGGAGAGCGGTAACTAAGTCCTGGACAAAGGACAGGGCCTGGCTCACTAAATCCCGGGCTTTCAGCTGAAAAGGAATTAGAGGACTCATCAATACTTTCTGTTCATCAGCAAGAGAAAGGTGGCAGATATTCTACAGATTAACTATTTATAATGCAAATGTAATGAGTAGAATTTGTTTTTATACTCAGTAAAATACATCATATGGATTGCCAGTGACTTTTTTATTAAAGCACTTTTAAAAAGAAGACCCCAACTTACCTCCATTATTTGCACCTTATGTGCAAACTTCTTCTTCCTGACATCATGACAAACTCCCACTAAGAATCCTATCTACTCCGTCAGCGGCCCCGTCCTCGGCATCGTTCACCGGTTACTGGGAGGGGCTTGTACACAGATGGAGCACAATCATTGTAGATGAACGCAGCTATGGAGAGCGCGTTCCTCCCATTTAGGAATGGATCACGCCATCTGCCACAATTGTGTTCCATCTGTCCCAATCAGTCTATGTAATCCAGACACAATTTACACTAGAGCAGCTTCCTATCTGGGAATTGAATAGTAAAATAATTAAATGGGTTCAGATGAGGGGGCTTTATTAGAATATTTAGTTAGGTTAAGGGGAATGCTGCACTTAAATTAAAAATAGTAGAGTTAGCCATTAGCCAGAAACTACTGCTGGGCCCCACTGTAAATCGCTAAAAAGGGGTCCGATAAAACACAGACACTAATTGGTCAAAGCCGTCCTACTTTGTGAGGAGAGATGATATTAGTATATATTAGATAGAGATGATATTAGTATATATTAGATAGAGGTGATATTAGTATATATTATCTATATAATAAATAAAGATATTTTGGACTTGGATTTGTTCTTTACGCTATTTTGCAAGTACCAGACTCTGTGCCCACATACAGACATGCGGCAGCAGGCAGGCTGCTTTAACCCAATTCTCAGACACTGTTCTATAAATACCTGACATATAATAAAGGGGACTGCTTTTATTAGATTATTAGGACATAAAAAGTCACAAGTTCTGGGACCATATAAAATCTTTTATACCAGTTCTAAAAAAAATTGAGGTAATCAACAGCGTGAATTAAAATAGATTTATAAAACACAAGCTGTAACAGTAATACTAAGACAAAGTACTACCGTGAGGACACCACTAATAATAATGTATTAACCTTGTATCCGCTGATTAATATATAGAATAAAGGATATCCTTATAGTAACTATGTAGTAATTCTGTGACTAAAGTGGGCATCGCTCTCGGATCTGCCCGTGTGTGCTCGGCTTAACATATACAACTTTTCTCTGTCTGTAATTGACATCTAGGGCTAGATTTACTAAACTGCGGGTTTGAAAAAGTGGAGATGTTGCCTACAGCAACCAATCAGATTCTAGTTATCATTTATTTAGTACCTTCTACAAAATGACAGCTGGAATCTGATAGGTTGCTATAGGCAACAGCTCCACTTTTTTTAAACCCACAGTTTAGTAAATCTAGCCCCAAGTCTTCTCACATTGGAGTAACTTGTATTTCATGGCTAAGGACCCTATACATTCACAGAAAAAATTCTGCCTGCAAACATACAACTGGCATCAATATTTTAACATGACACAGGAGAAACTAATTTTTGTGCACCTCATAGTTCTGAATGAGAACCCATTTCACCACACGGATTAAAGAGAACCCATCACTAACATCCGATAGTATTTTATTTCTGTGAACACAGTGACTTGCACACTACAGGACTCATGTAGAGTTGGACCCATTTGTGCCGCAAACATGAGATGAACATGAAAAAGCGCATGTACATAGATATGCTCAGACAGATGCGTCCAGCTGTCCATCTGTAGCATACAGAACGCGGCAGGGTTACGTCAGGCGTAATAAGTGTATATATAAAAATCCCACGTAGAACAGAAAAAGCAAAACGCAGAGTTGGCGCAGAGATGCGGCTTGACAGCGCTCGTAGTAAATGCCAAGTCACATTAACCGATTTGTACACAATATTACAGCAGTATTAAGCGTCACATGCACGAGAGAGAATAATGTCTTCACAATGTTATTAATAAATTCCAAAGTTGAATTTTCAATATAAAATGAACTACAAAGTCAAATTAAATGAAATCCAAACATCTGTCGTTTTCTCCCTTTAAATGATGAAATAGGAATCTCCTTCTCTGCCACAGTCCACATGGAAATATCAAGTAATGAGCATAGACGGCCGTAACGTCATATAATACAGCAACTCACACTAATGAATAAATACGATCAGCCTGAGCAGTCACCTAATCGGATGCGGCTAGAAAGTGCCGATGAGCACCACCATCCTCACTGACCAGCACCACATGAGATACATCTCCTCACATGTGCCTATGCTGCCTCAGTCACCCTTACAGTATGCAGCCTATGTATGACCTCCGCTTTCCTCCTATGTTCTGCTTGTCCAAGAATAAGGAACCGTAAGTGTAAGATGTGACCAAGTCATAAAGGGGACGGTGCTTGCGCATTTTGGTACAGAAATACATACTTTTCGCAAAACATATGAAATGTCCAACTCTACATGAGCCTCTAACCTCATTTAGCAGGGAGAGAACATTTAATACAGTGGGATCTTTATGTGTTGTCTTCCCTAGGGGCCTGATTCATTAAGGATCTTAACTTAAGAAACTTCTTATTTAAGTCTCCTGGTCAAAACCATGTTACAATGCAAGGGGTGCAAATTAGTATTCTGTTTTGCACATAAGTTAAATACTGACTGTTTTTTCATGTAACACACAAATACTTGATAGCTTATTTGTACACTGAAGTTTAAAGTTGATATTTGTGTGCTACATGAAAAAACAGTCAGTATTTAACTTATGTGCAAAACAGAATACTAATTTGCACCCCTTGCATTGTAACATGGTTCTGTCCGGGAGACTTAAATAAGAAATTTCTTAAGTTAAGATCCTTAATGAATCAGCCCCTAGGTCTCCACCAGACCTTGTAGTAAGAGCTGAGAAGTATGGAGAAAGCTGTCCCGAAAGCTCTCTAGGCCGACAGCTGAACTCTTCTGCCTCTAGTGATCAGACTGTACCATGCTCACTCCATGGCCGGATACAGCTCACAGCTCTGGGGTGAGGTCTGTACAAAGCCAGCCCAGGAGAGAGCAAAGGGTATAAAGCGCTCGCTGTATAAAATGCTCTTTCCCAGGTGAATGAGGTCACGGACAACACAACAACAAAACATGGTACTCGATTCCAGGGAACAGACGTCTTTTATTGGCTCTATTAATGCAAAACTGGTCGATCTAAAATGAATAAGATAATAACAAAATAAAATAGTGCAAACCTGATGTCTTCTGTTATGTAAGGGTACATTCAGGGCATTGAAATCACTAGTTCCTAATAAAGAAGAGAAATGGTATTTGTACATTGTTCTTGCAGGAATGTACAGATATTAGCAATGAGATACATTGTATTTAAAAACAAGGTCAATCACTAAACACCAGAATAGATGTTAAACAGGGCAGAATGTGTTAGATAATAATAAAAGACACTGCGGCTTAAGAATAGTGCTGAAAGTCGCCTGTAACATTGAAACTCTCGCTATAATAGAACTAAGAATGCATTCTACAAGGTATAATATTATCAGACAAAGAAAGTTAAATAAACCTTTTCTATAGGTGTAATTTGTTAGTTCCCCAATCTCTGAAAAGAACACGGGTGGTGTGAGAGAAAGAAGGCCTACAGAAAGACCTTGCGGAATGTAAATGGTCTGCATCTCTGATGTATCAATATGTTACAGAGCTACGGCACACAGACACTACAGTCAGGTGGTTCATTCAAAAATTATTAAAAAAAAATATATACAATTCAACTCTAAAGCTACTGGTATCAATTTCTATTCACCTGGGGGTAAATGTATCAAGCTGAGAGTTTTCCGGCGGGTTGGAAAAGCCAATCAGATTCTAGCTATCATTTATTTAGTACATTCTACAAAATGACAGCTAGAATCTGATTGGTTGCTATAGGCAACATCTCCACTTTTCAAACCCGCCGGAAAACGCTCAGCTTGATACATTTACCCCCATGTCTCATTTACGAAGCACAGAGCAAAATCCTTCTTGGGGACTCCACATGCCCGTTTGTGCTGGTGCCCATAAATTGGTCATCGATTTACTGACCAAAGTGGTGGCATTTGCAAATAAGCACCGGCAAATAGGAGGAGCGGAACAAGGACGTTCCTCAGTTTTTTCCACCTCCCCAAAAACCTCGGTGCACTTAGTTTGCAGATGTGTCTCCAAAGAACGGACAGTAAGTGCGCACATTGGATGCACTGGGTGGAGCATCTAGACAGTTCACTGCAAAACCACAATTCTCTGCGGGGCCCATCTGGTGTACCTGGTATGGGAGGGCCACTGTTTGACAAATGTTTTATACAGCAGCAATTATAAAACAGTGATATATGGAGGAAGAAAATAAACTAAGTGGAAGCAAAGCAATAAAAATTATACATCATTTTGTAAAAAACATTACAATATTTAATTAAATATTATTTTACAGCCTGTTTAAAGACTCATATTTTCAGGTTACCAAGGGCTACAGGCAGTATTGTATTTTGGTAGAAAATTGCTGCAACTAGTAAATGCAAATGTGTTCATGCAATAGTGATCCTGCCTGCGTTTTGGGAATTCTCAATCCTTTCAGCATCTTTAGTCACACTATTCTGCAGGCTACAGTGCCTGGACAATCTGTAATCCAACCTATCCTGCAGGGTGAAGTGGGAGAACCTGATTGGATAAGCAGTGCGGAATCCTTCAGGTCTTACTTGAACAAACAGGATTCCTATTAAAATATAACAGGAAAATGTTCTGGAAACCTCAAGTGAGTTTAGTAAACAGATACTTCATTGCAATCATTGGATACTTTGCAAAACAGAATGATCTAGAGCAGCGTTTCTTAAACCTGGTCCCCACTACCCCTAACAGTGCATGTTTTCCATATGTCCTTGCTTTAGCACAGGTGTATTCATTACTGACCGACACATTGTAACAGATCAACAGGTGGTATTATTATTTCCCTCGTCACCTGGAAAACCTGCACTATTAGGGGTCCTGAGGACTGGGTTTGAGAAGCACTGGTCTAGAGAGTACATGGTTATAGACTGACATGTCTACTTCTCCCTTTCATTCTGTTTGACACATGCCAAAAAAAAAAAAAAAAGGCTCACAAAACCATAACTGCAAGCCAACCAATTTGAAAAGACATTCAGCTATGTATATATAAAGTAACAACTAAATGTATAGTTCTGCTTCAGAATGCTAAGTGATCAGGCAATCGCAAAGTTCCATTCTATACCACAACAAACAGAAAAAGACAATGCTTGTTTTGATTAATTAACTTTAGGATTAACTACTAAGGCTAGGTACACACTGAATAATTTTCCGACTGACGAGTTGTCTCAAAATTTTGAACCTACGACTGAAAGTCCGATATGTCTGATTCATGCATACACACCGATATCATTTACCTTCAGATCTGTGCTCTTCAACTGGTCCTCTAGTCTTCAGAGAATGACAGCACAATAGTCAGTCCTTCATTATTGTCACAATGATTAAAACCGCCTTGTTATAGCTATCCACATGTCCTAATGAATTTCGTTAGAATGTTTTGTTTCAGAGTCACAGAAGCTGTCTCAGAACGAACAAATTAATTATTCCTTCTACAGCACTCTCTATATTTATTCACTGGGACATTCATCGCTAAAATCGGCTGAAAAGAGACCGACTCTGTAAACTCTATGGAGATCGTGAGCATGAGTGCGTACACACTGCATGATCGGTCGGTTATATTAACCAGTACGACCAACCAAATGAAATGATGATCGGTACTTTGGGGCGACTTTAGATCATCGTGTCACTAGACACACTCACACGATATCTGACCAAACGGTCGAAAGTCGGCTGATTGGAGGTTTTCGTACAATCATCTGGCCAGTGTGTACGTAGCCTAAGAATTAAATGCTAAATCCAATATTTCTTTACAATATAACTCCACCCTAAGGAAAAAATATCAAAATCACTGCTGCTACATCTAAATATCCCAATCAAGACCATCCAATAACCAAGTAAACAATGAATTGCATAGTGCGTGTATAATAGGGGATAATGGTAAAAAATTACAACAAAGTTTCATTACATGTTTTTGTCTTTTCATGGTGTCCACCACAGTTACCATCATTGTGGTGGTCCCTCCCTGGAGGACTCTATTCATCTGAACTGTAGACTGTTGAAAATAAACCTCCACAAAAGGGTCCAGATATGGAAGAAGGTCATTGTTGCGTCTTTGTAGTACCCCTTGCTGTATCATCACACAGCTCCAGGCCAACGGGTTCCAAAGTCGCAGAACCAATAGTTATTGCACTGGGACTTCATAATCTAACGGCATTTGTGGCCTGACGCAATGTGATGCAACAGCGTCCAACTCACAAACTGGGTGCTCCTATGTAGAGGTTTGATGCCACCAGGTGCCCCAACAGTGCAGGGACATGGAGCGGTGCATCACTTTTTAAAGATATTGCTATAAAGTGAAGTTATCCTTTAAGATGAGGTGTAGTAGCCCACAAGCGACACCGGTCTACCTAACTGCAGTGGGCAGTGTAGTAAGACAAAATCAATGCATTTGTCATTTTTTAGAAGACCATGTGGTACTAGGGGTTTACTTTCAACTAGCAAATGAGACCCTAATAAACTGCTCTGTAAGCCATTAATCACCATCACATTCTGCAGTAAAATAAATACTATACAGCTTACAAGGGACAATCCATGCCTCAATTCCTGCATGTAGCTCGTGGTCTCAGTGTGGCCAGCTGTCCTGCAGCTTCCCTTGAGAGGTACATATGACAACTGTTCCTAAAGAGGGAAAGGACCCAGAGGGGTCCATCTACCAACCTATTTCTTAACTGAATGTTGACCTTAAATAAGACACAAAGGTCTTAGCAACTGTGCACAGATTCCTGCTGATGTTGCACATTAGATACATTATAGATGAATGATTAATCTTCCAGCAATAGCTCCACGTTCACCAGGCAGAAGAGAAACCTTCCCTCCAGTATCTACAACGACCAGGCTGGTCTTGTGTCTCAGAGAGCAGAGGAGATCAATTCTGCTAAAGCACTTGATGCTTTCTATTCTCCAGATACAGAAAAAAACATTAATAAAATGTGTATTATCCACTCTAGGATTAGGCCCCCATATCTTCTAACTGCCTAATGGCAGAGTAGGGCTAAAGGGCTCGTTTCAAAGTGCATATTAAGAATGAAGTTAGACAGGGCTGCCTCCGCTGCCCTTAAGTTTTATCTTATAGTGCTTCAGGCTCAAGAAAAACAATAGCAACATAGAAAGGGAAGCAACTTGTGTCCTAGATTAGTAGTAAAACAGGTAGGTAACTACTCACTAGGAGGCACTGAACAACTGGCAGATTAAACATGTTGCCTGCTCTAGCTTGTGCTAAGACGTAAAGGGACCTTAGGGACGGATAGTGGAATAGCCTCCCATCAGAGGTGGTAGAGGCTAATACAGTAGAGCAATTTAAACATGCTTGAGATAGACATAAAAGATATTCCTACAAAAATTAAAGGATCAAATATCATCATCTATTTAATTATATAGCGCCACTAACGCTGTTCAGAGAACTCATTCACATCAGTCCCTGCCCCATTGGAGCTTACAATCTAAATCCCCTAACGTACACACACAGACCAAGAGAGACTAAGTGCAATTTTGATAGCAGCCAATTAACCTACCAGTATGTTTTTGGAGTGTGGAAGAAAACCGGAGCACCCGGAGGAAACCCACGCAAACACAGGGAGAACATACAAACTCCACACAGATAAGGTCATGGTCGGGAATTGAACTTATGACCCCAGTGCTGAGAGGCAGAAGTGCTAACCACTAAACCACCGTGCTGCCCAAATAGGGTTTGAGGTTACCATAGGTTAAAAATTGGGCAGACTAGATGGGCCAAGCGGTTCTTATCTCCCGTCACATTCTATGTTTCTATGCCCACTGGTACAATTTCCTTTTCATAGGTTAGGAATATTTGTGCACAACAATACCCAAGGACCCATGGCTGATCTTACTGCTGAGATCCTCTCACGCGCCATCTGCTGAACGCAGCAAAATCACTAAACCCCAAACAGCGGAAGTCCCGAGTTATTCCTCCACTTGCAGCATGGCTTTCAGAAGTAAATCTTACAATGCAAATGGAGGATATTTACTTTATGAACAGACATGCGTATACTAAACTCATAGGCATTCAGCACCTGGATCAGATTTAAATCCTTCATGGATTCCAAAGATCTTGCGACAACAGTAAAGGGTCAATTATGCCAAAGTTTCCATAATACATGGCCTTTATGCCCTGTTCACTGAGAACAGAGGACACACTCATATACTCGCTCTTCCAGTTATTTTATCAATGAACACAAATTTTGTAACATCACATTCCAAAGGAAATCTGACATTGAACTGGCTGAACTCATGGTATCAATCTTGGTGTAACCTTATGATATCAACTTAAAATAGCATATATTTTAATTTACCAGCTTTTAATTTAAAGCAATATCTTGTGTTCACACTTGTATTCACATGTGCTTTACACCAAAACCTGTATAACAAAACAACTAAAAACTTTAGCAGGGGATTTTGGCAAGGGGTACAAGTATGAATGTCAGTACAATGAGTCCTTTGTCTTTGCCGTGTTGCCTGGGCTCCTTTCCTTGGCTGACATAGATGGGTTACCAGAAGATGCAATCACTAGACTGTTTTCACACGTCGATTTACATTTTTTTATTATTATTTATTTTATGCCTCTCTTTTTTTTTATTTTTCTACTTATTTCTTCATATGGAAAATCAGTCAACCTCGTCAGTCACACACAACCATCACACGTTAGTAAATGTGCGTCTTGCAGTATTATCTATGGTTGTCATATTGCTCTGATTTATTTCATTTGCAGAGACATTTTCACGTTAATGGAAATAGTCACCTGCACGGACTTACTGCTGTTTTGACAAACAGAAGAACTGAGAAATGAAAGCATCGCCTGTGCTCCGTAGAAGTGCACATGAAATATAAATTGTGGGAGAGGCGAGACGGAGAGATACTGATTATTTGGCCTCCTGAATTATTTATTTGCCATTTCTTCTGCCAACGCTCCTTTGACCGCCTCAATCTCAGAATGGGATCAACCTTCTGTTACGTGTCGGGCCTGTCGGATTTTAAAGGGTTAACCATATAATCAGCACAGTGGAAAAATGCTGTATTAAGCAATGAGTCATGCACTTCTCATATAGTGCTGAACGGGAGATGTACTAGAAAGACAAGTGCATAAATTATTCAACCATTATTACTATTTTTTTTTTTAAAGAAAGTAAAGCCTCCTAGCCAAGAAGTGGATTAATGGTTTGTTATTCTCTAACTTCTGTCCTTGTAGACCTTATGCAAGTTAAGTTATAAATTGTTAATTATTTTTTACTTCCATTGACATATGAGAGAAACAGAATATACATATCATTATATATACATTCTCAAAAGGAGACACGTTTCTCTAATTATCCTGTTCTAGTGCCAAATTCCCTTTGCTGTATCCATCTATTAAATCCCACATTGCTGCTAGTAGTTTATAGTTCATTACATGAGAAAGTTTTGCAAGATATACATCACATTGCTGAAAATTGCCCGTTTCTTGAATACTTTTGGGAGCGATGATCAAAAGCAATTAATGCAAAAGTTCTGTTTACTCCTCTTAACTTGAACAAGGCACCTAAAAAGGTTTTTCACCTTGGTGTGGGAAGAAATGACAACTGTCACCTGATTGGATATCAGCCATCCAATCAGATGCTAGATGTCACTACGGCTTCAATGTCTGATCTTTCACTCTCCTGTTACGTTCACATTGAAGACCAGAACAGGTTCCTAGTCATAGAAAGCAATTTGGGGGCAGATAAGAACCACTTGGCCCATCTAATATGCCCATTTTTTAACCTATCATAACCTCAAGCCCTATTTGATCCTTAGTGCTTTGTAAGGATATTCTTATGTCTATCCCAAGCATGTTTATATTGCTCTACTCTATTAGCCTCTACCACCTCTGATGGGAGGCTATTCCATGTATCCACTACCCTTTAAGCTAAGTAATTTTTCCTCAAATTTCCTCTGAACCTACTTCCCTCCAGTGTCAGTACATGTCCACGTGTTCTGATACTTCTCTTCCTTTGAAGAATGTTTCCCTCCTGTACCTTGTTAAAACCCTAAATATATTTGAAAGTTTCTACCATGTCCCCTTTTCCCTTCTCTGCTCTAAGGTATACGTATTAAGATCTTTTAATCTCTCCGGTAAGTTTTGTGCTGTAGGCCATGCACCATTTAGTTGCCCTTCTTTGTAGTCTCTAGTGTCCTTATATCCTTCTGGAGATATGGCCTCCAGTAATGTGACCTTACTATAGCAAATGAGCAAATGGTGAGAAACACAGAACCACGATATTCACAGATTTATTAGCGATAGGTAAGGGACAGTCGTGTATCCAGGTAACAGATCTGCCTACACAATTACATCACAGATTAACATACAGGACAAGAGATGAGCATGAAAAGAGCTGTACGTACCATCACAGTCATAAGGATTCATTTACTAAACTCTCTACAGATCTGCAGAACATAACACTCTTCCAATGACTCCATATGTACAATAATATATTTTGCAGAGCAACCCACACTGTCCAACATGAGAAAGCTTCATAAATGAATTTGTAGTCTTTAATAGAGAAGATGTTCAGGATGTAAACACTGCTTCCTCTTCCTTCCATTGTGTTTTGCTTGTATATATGTATATATGTAATATATATATATATATATATATATATATATATATATACATACATACATACATACATACACATACACTGACATACAGATAAATCATGCACGATAGGCATCTCTTATATTTGCAAAATACATTACACATAACAATATGTGGGGAAATCCAAGTTAATGCAGTTTATCCAATGTAAATATACACTCTTCATTCACATACCCGCATCTTACTTAATTTATTACAAGTCATATAAGTCTAGAATAAATGAATTTAAAATCAGCTGTAAATCTTTGAAACATGACTTGGGATTTATATTGAAGTGTTATTGTATCTTGTGAACACTGCAGCTATACTTACTTGTGTCATTGAAAGGTACTTTCTCACTGATGACACCCAGAGACTCCTCCAGTCTGCTGCTCAGGTCTACATGAAGAGTCTTCAGCTGACTTTGGCTGAGGAGGTAATAATATGTAATAATATGTAATAATAGAAAGAAAAAAACCTGATATATGTCTTCTAGGCTTACATTTCTGAATCACACAGTCTTGGAGTGTTGAATGCCGGCCAAATGGAGACAAGATGTGTGTGTGCCGGTCCAATCTGACTCTACAAGGGGCTTGTTACTGCCTCCTTATTCTGATAGCAGATAGGGGTTACCTGGCAATGTTGATTGTCCTATTATGCCAATTAATCCCAAAGCAACTGGCCATAGATTAAGAGTTGGGGCTCCAATCCCCGCCGCCTCTTTTCTACCTTCAACTCGCTACTCTCTCCCCCCCCCCCTCTGTCCCGCCTGCCCTCTCTGCTTCTGACTTCGCCACCTTTTTCTCTTCCAAAATTGAGGCCATCAGACTGAACATCTCCTCTTCCCCTTCTCCAGCCACCCTCATTGCTTCTTCTCCCTCCAACAACCAACTTTGGTGCTCCTTTTGCCCCACAACAGGCGAAGAAGTCTGCTCTCTTATTCGTTCCTCCCTACCCTCTACCTGTCCTCTCGACCCCATCCCCTCTCACCTCCTTCGCGCTCTCTCCCCCACTGCCTGTTCTTATCTCGCACACCTATTCAACTTATCACTCTCCTCTGGTGTAGTCCCCTCCTCTTTTAAACACGCTCTTATCTCTCCTATCCTCAAAAAACCCAATCTTGACCCCTCCTCTCTTGCTAACTATCGCCCTATCTCACTACTCCCCTATGCCTTCAAATTACTTGAGCGGATTGTCTGCAGCCGCCTCGCCAAACACCTCTCTGACCATTCCCTCCTCGACCCTCTCCAATCCGGCTACCGTCCCCAACACTCCACCAAAACTGCCCTGGCCAAGGTTACTAATGACCTCCTATTGGCCAAGTCCAAGGGTCACTTCTCCCTACTCATCCTCCTCGACCTCTCCGCAGCCTTTGACACCGTGGACCACCCCCTCCTGCTGCAAACTCTTCTCTCTCTCGGTCTCTCTGGTTCTGTCCATGCCTAGTTCACCTCATACCTCGCCAACCGCTCCTTCTCTGTATCCACGTCTGGGTCTTCCCCCCCCCCACCCTCTCCCTGTAGGAGTCCCGCAAGGCTCTGTTCTCGGCCCATTACTTTTCTCGCTCTATACCTCCTCCCTTGGTGCTCTCATCTCCTCCTTCGGTCTTCAGTATCACCTTTATGCTGATGACATTCAGCTCTACATCTCTTCTCCTGATCTTTCTTCCACCCTACTCTCTCGGGTATCTGACTGCCTCTCCGCCATCTCCTCCTGGATGTCTGCTCGCTTTCTCAAAATTAATATCTCTAAAACGGAACTTATTGTCTTTCCTCCACCCAGACTCCCATCCCACCATGACCTCTCTATTGTCGTCAATAATACCACCATCTCCTCTGTCACCCAACTGCGCTGCCTGGGTGTCACCCTCGACTCCTCTCTCTCTTTTGCTCCCCACAACCATTCCCTTGCCCAAACCTGTCGCTTCCAACTACACAACATCGCCCGCATCCGTCCCTTTCTCTCACAGGACGCCGCCAAAACTATCATCCAAGCACTCATCATCTCCGGCCTCGATTATTGTAACCTCCTCCTCACTGGCCTCCCCCAATCCCGTCTCTCCCCCTCCGCTCTATACTCAATGCGGCCGCTAGACTCATCTTCCTCTCACGCCACTCCTCCTCGGCCTCCCCACTCTGCCTCTCCTTACATTGGCTTCCCTTCCCCTATAGAATCTTTTTCAAGCTCCTCACCACCACTTACAAGGCTCTCTCCCACTCTACCGCCCCCTACATCTCTAACCTCCTCTCCATTCACACTCCTGCCCGCTCCCTGCGCTCAGCCAATAATCGCCGCCTCTCCTCCACTCTCATCACCTCTTCCCACTCCAGAATCCAGGACTTTTCCCGGGCAGCCCCCCTTCACTGAAATGACCTCCCTCGCTCCATCCGCCTCTCTCCTACTCTGTGCTCCTTCAAACGTGCACTGAAAACTCACCTCTTCCGTAAAGCCTATCAACCATCTACTTAACCACCTCACCTCCTCCACTCGCTTTTCCTTCTCTCCCTTTGCCTCTTCTAGCTCTACTCGTGCCTGTTCTGTCTAACCTCCCTTAGGATGTAAGCTCACATGAGCAGGGCCGTCTTCCCTCCTGTCTCCTCACCTGTTCTTCTACTCCATGCTTATTGTATTAGCCTGTGTGGAGCTTCTGAAGTATTGGTATTTTTGTTTATTGTTCTGTACTGTTTCACCCTGTATAGTCCACTGTTTGTACTGTGTACGGCGCTACGGATACTTTGTGGCGCCTAACAAATAAATGATAATAATAATAATAATAATAATAATAATAATAATAAATAAAACTAGGGTCCACGACATTGGAAGATTATCCAAAATATCTTATTTTCTATACTTTTGTCAGAAATCAATGAAAAAAACATACAAGCTGCCTTGATTAAATATTAACACTCCTAGGAAAAAGCCATCATAATATTTCATTGCTGCTAGTAAGTTTATGTTAGGGTAATATAGACATTACCCAGTTTATTCAGTTACGTATGACACATAAATCAGTACCCAGAGAAATTGTGCGTCAGAATCGCCAGGGTAATGAGTTGTTTATGGCGGAAGTTTCATCAGTGAGCTTGTATGGCTGCTCTGTAAACCATTATTTTCATCTGCTGCATTGTGGGGCATTTATAAGCCACTACTCTTTATATGGGACAAGTAATGTTCTTTTATGGTGTTGCATTAACATGTTATCTTCACAGAGAAGTCAGCAGGTTTGAGGCAATACTCATGTGTGAGCTGAAAGCCTTTATCGTCATGGATACTGGTTCAGCTCGCAAAATAGCTCTTTTCCGTGTGTATAAGGGACATTTACTTCTGGCTAAATAAAGCAAGATCGGTATGATGTTCGAGAGACGTTTTGCTCAAATGCTTTTCCTTGTTAAAGCAAAGCAACAATCTATCGTTTCCAGGTTCATTTGTTACAGGGCACACCATTCAATTGTAGTAAATGGAACATCCTCCATTTACATCAGATGTCACATCCACATATACATTGACAGTAAGCTGTGCAGAATGAATAAATGTCTTTACTGTACAGAAACAAATTATGCTAAAAAGAACATGATAATCACTACTTATATGGATATATACAGAGCTTAATTATGCATTATACAGAAATGATATATCCATAGAACACACATTTATTAAGTACTACCACAATACCCACGTGAGCTTGGTTCTACAGTACTAATGACCACATGCATTGCAACACAGAAACACTCACCAGTCTTCTGATCGCAGTCTGCAGTCCTTGGCCTCTTTCTCCAGAGCTTGAGCTTTTACCTGAGGAATACACCAGATAGGTTAGATGTCTGCATATCCATAACTTACAACCTCCAGCAAAGTAATACATCTCAGGGTGCAATGTTCTTCAAAGGCAAAGTTGTAATCTCAACAACTGCAGAATGAATGATGAAAGTGTGTGTGGCTTATGTGCTGCGGACAGACAACATCAATGCAATGACAAATTTAAAGAGCGATTCCCTGATTTCTTTGCACCTTGGAAATAGCACAAATGTGCTGTGACCCAGATTAGCGAAGTTGAAATGATTTGTCGCTAACAAGTGTACCACATTTATGCAACTTGTGTCATATTTTTAAATTAGTGTTAACGCACCTTAAACAAGGTGAGGGAATCACAAAGCCCATGCAAAGAGTGCGCTGGACAGGAAGCTTTCAATAGATCAAGAATATTTAATGGGAAGTACAGCTAATATGTAAAACTATATACTAGATATGCAATTGTGATTGGAGCATTTAAAACCAGCTGCTTCCCACCACATCGGGCAATATTTCCCAGTTGAAGAGGAAAGCAAGTGTACCAAAGCAACGAGTTTTAACGCTCCAGTTGTCCTCACATACATACTGTATTAGAAGTAGAATTTTTACATATCAGTTTTACTAGTCATTAAATAATCTACTATCAACCTCCTTCTCGCTCAGTCCTGATTCCACCATTCTGACTCAAATATTTTTAAACTGATCTTCTTGGGTCTACTGGAATATTTCTGATGATTTCCCACTCATTAAAATTCACGTTTTATATAGTTACATTTTTGTGCCACACACAGCAAATTCATGGCAATTGCCTAATATTACGGTTCAATTGCAGCTGCACAGATTCACATATCACTTTAGTGATATCTCTTCCTCTACCTAAGGCTGGGTACACACTACAGAAAATGTATCCCGATGAGACATCTTTAGCGATTTTATAAACTGGACAAAAAAAAAGTCCCGATCAGCAGGCTGATTCATGTGTACACACTGTACACGGTTTACACAATTTACCTTCAGATCTGTGCTCTTCATCTGTTATAACCATGGGCTGCCCACACCATAGAGATCTATGGACACTGCCGGTTGTGAGCGCATACACACTGCAGAACTGAAACAACATCGTTCCATCGTTGAACGAGATTTTTAGCTCAGTTTCAAAATCAAATGAAACTATACGATGAGCTTTAGAATGATAATTGTTCCTCGTTGCAGTGTACACACTAATGTGATATCGGGCTGAACGGTTGTTTATGGTCCGATTGGTCCGATAATCGGCTGAAAACCCTGTAGTGTGTATCCAGCCCAAGGGCCTACTGCCCTGAGCTACAAACACTATGAGTGAACTACTGATAATACAACTCTCTATTGTTATCAGCACATTGAAAAGTGATAACATAACCGTAATGAGGGCAACATATAATAAAAAAGTATCAAATAAACAATTATATTTTTTTAAAGCTAAAAATGTGTGCAACATTAATATTTATTATTTTAGTTTTGAAAGTGTATTTTGACACTTGTTGATTATACGGGACCACTTGAAACATGGACTTCACCCACCCGTCATCCATTGCACCTCTCTGCTAAAACGGTAATTTGGTAAAAGGGAATGATGACTTTTGGTCCAACTAGTAACCTCACTGTAAGCCTCACATGGCTCCTGGTCTGACAACAGCAGTGAGAAGACAGCAGATCGGGAGCTGGATAATAGCATCGGTCCTAAGTGAGGTTTTGGGGGATGTCCTAAATGAACAACCTCTTTACTTTTTATTAATATAAACTATAAATAGTTTTGAGAATGGAATTCCATCTATTATGTTTTTTTCAACAAACATAAAAGGTTAAAATAACTAAAAGTATGGACTGAACAGGCGTCTAGAAAAGATTTCTTTAAGCTGAATCTGCACAGTATTTCATGTACTGTCTCTATAACAGTCTTTCCACCCTGTCAGCAATATTAATACCAGCACACAAGAGGAAGGAACTGGAGTCATGTGTAATGCAGCAGTTTCCCTCAAAACAAGATGATTAGTGATTTTCTGCTTACCTCTAACTTTGCCTTGTCACTCTGTAACTTCTCAATAGTTTCCATGTACTTCTGCTTCAGACCATCCACGACTGCTTGGTGCTGAGCAGTGCCGGTCTCCAGTACTTGAAGCCGACTCTTCAACTCTCCCTCTATCTGCTGGTGCTTCTCACTGGCCTCGAAATACTGGTAACAGACAATGTTACTGTTATTCTACAACAGATTACTGACACACACACGCAAAGCTGAGGGGTAAATATCCCACAATGTCTTGTATCCAAGCCCTATAAATACCACATACACCAGATGTGGCCAATCCGTGGCTGTCAAGCTATTGTGGAACGACAAGTCTCAGCAGATCTGGAAGCTGGCAGTGCTACTGGGACTTACAGTTCCATAAAATCAGTCTCAGTCCGGTATATAATACAAAAGCGTCTGGATATCAGTACATACCTGGAGCCAGAGAATACCTAAGCTCGTTATGTATCATAATAGGAGAAAAATACCAAACTCATTTTATGGTTACATATAAAACCGGCCATAAAAAGATACAAATTAACTCACACAAAAGCTAAAACTAGTAATAGAAAGCAGGAAATCCAAACTGAACATGTGACAAACCCCTATGTTACAGTAAAGTATTGTATGCTGATTCCCTCTCATTACAGGCGTCAGAAGTGGCCTAGGAACAGCAGGGCCAAGAGAAGAAGAAAGTAGGGTGTGTAGCCAAGGTAGAGCTGGAAGACAAAGCCCTTAAGAAAGGCAAAGTAATATCATCTTAAAAAGAAACAGTTATCAGTTTGTGATGACCTTCTGTAAATTGCAGAGGTGGACCTTGCTATTGTTTTTACCATGGCTAAACAAATTCATTATCCATCAAGACATATGTTTTTAAAGCATGTTTGTCTATATGTTCTAGCAGTAGTGTATTAAAGTATTTGCTAGGCTAATGCTGCAATCATAATAATAATGGGCCTGATTCATAAAGGAACTTCTTATTTAAGTCTCCTGCACAAAACCATGTTACAATGCAAGGGGTGCAAATTAGTATTCTGTTTTGCACATAAGTTAAATACTGACTGTTTTTTCATGTAGCACACAAATATCAACTTTAAATTTCAGTGTACAAATAAGCTATCAAGATCCATGGTTGTGGATGAGCACCCTGTATCAGTTTATGGCAGGCTGCACAATTGGAAGCCTTTGAAATATTTCTTTTAGGACAGTGATCTGCCCCAAACGCAGACATCTTATCTGCTGAGTCAGGCAGCTGTGTTATACGTTAATAGACTAGGGGCACAGGAAAATATCATATTTTCTCCAATATCGTACTTACAGGAGGGTTGTGTGGTATGCAGATGAAGAGGAACTTATGACCTGCTGTGTGGAGGTAAAATCATGTTTGTAAGCCATTCTGGTAAGAAGCTGGGACAGTGTAACTAAAACCCGACTTAGAAGCTATTGTCAACAGGAGTCATAAAGCCCTAATTTCCTTTTACACAGTCTTTTAGTTCTGACATCACATGAAGGGGGCTGTGGGCCCTGCAGCAGTTTTAAATCTGCAGTGTAACGCTAGGAAATTGTTCACTTTTGGGGAGTCAATCATATATTGAAAAGAGTCCCATTTCTGCTTCTCCCAGCAACAGAAACTTGATCATACACGAGTTGCATCTATTCCTTTTCATTTTACAATAAGCCATTGCATTATACTTTTGTATGTCATTTGATTAAATGTTTTATCTTAAGCATTGTGAATGTATTTTCCATATTAAATTACACTTAATAAGTTCAAGTCTCTGTGTTCTAACAAATTCACGCGACAGTTTTGTCAAAACACTACATAGTTGAAACAGAGGAAAACATTGTGGTCTACGTTTACGCTGATTAAAGTAAACTGTGATAGATTAGTTTGAAGGGAGAACCTAAGGCTTCCTGAATAAGAGTGTCAGCTCTTCACAAAAAGTCTTGGTGGTGGCATAATTGGTAAGGCAAAGCTAGTGTGTGGCATAGATAGGGAAGGATTTAATCATTTTAGACAGACACGGTGGTTGTTTTTGATTAACCCTTTGTCACACACCCATCACGCAGGTTCAGGTGAGTGTTGATTGTGACAATTTACTAGCAGCATTCCTTTTCCTGGGGCTGCAATTAACTTTTTGCATGTATAACAGATTTTCCAAGGGACTGAACACTTCTGTAGGCTTGAGGACTGATGGCTTGTAGCTTATGGTTTTTTTCGCTAAGATTTTCCCATTTTTATAGTCTGTTATGTCTTAATATAGAGGTGCCCAGACTCTTTTGGCATGTCTGTCTGTAGAAACAGGTGGCATAATTACTGACAGCCAAATAGGTTAACTCACCTGTGCATGATTAAAGAAATCCTGAAAACATGAACTGTTGGTAACTTTGGAGGACTGAGTTTGGGCACCTCTGCCTTAATACATACCTTGTAGCAAAATCAGCTTAAATTATACAACTACTTGAAAAATACTTGGCAAGGTCTCAGTAAGTGCTATAATTCCATCACAGTATTTAAAAAAGCTTCATATCCCATTGCACAGGTCTATTTAAGCTTCATAAACCATCATTGAGATAAAGTTCAGTTTACATGTACTCTGTGCAATAACTTAAATGGGGCTCATCAAAATATACGGAATTAGAAAGCAAAATTTACATACCTCCGTATGCATTAGAACAACATGGCATGCTTCTTCAAGGTTGTAACAACAAATTAAAAAAATTTTTTTTATTTTTTTTAATGCTTTGTCATTAATGACAAAACATCAACAGGCGACATTAATTGAATTAAAAAAAAAAACTTTGTGCGTTCTGCTGCGACTTTAATTTCCACATATATATCGGACATATCCTGCAGTGTATTGTCTGGCAAAGCAGAGCGGATCTAGACCTGTATTCAACACGAGACGTTTCTTCCGAGCCGCTCCTTGAATACGGATGTGCGTATGCCCATATGTGCATTTTCAAAAAAAGACAAAATGCAATTTATGGTCGTTTTGCGTGCCTTAATGATTTAGGCTCAAGATGTGCTGTGCCACATTTATACATCTCAAAACCAGGGGAGAAATTAATATAGATGAAATATTTTATATTTACCAGATATAAACAAATTTTAAGAAACTAAAAGAAGTTCCTAATCCAAACATGTATAATATTCAATTATCTTCATATTCGATAGTTGGAATTTTGTCCCTCGTATCATAGAATTGCCCATTTTTGAGGACAGTGCGGCATGCGACAGGGGCAGTGCGACGATGGGAGGAGGTAAACAGAAGCAAGCCGTAAGCCACAGACTGTGTGTTACATATTGGGACGAGCAGAGTCTCCTAACAGTGCAGTGTGGGGATGTGAGGCTTCTGGCAAACTGACTGACAGACTTTGGTTTCAAACACAAATAACAATATGAAACGAAGTTCATACTCTAGATGTGCTGTGTTTTCATCCGCATCAGAATGAATAACCGTAGCATAGAAAAATACTAAATTAAACTAAAAGTGAAAGTAAACATAAGACAGATTTAATTACGTGCCGTAATTCCTAGCCAGGCAACACTACTTTTATTTTACCTCTGTGCCATACAGAAAATAGGTCAACCAAAGTCACACAAACAAAACATTTTTAAAAAGCAAATTAACCCAATGCTCAAAAGTAATTATGTGCACATAATGTCACTGTAAATATCTCTACTAATATTAAAGCATACCGTTTTACAAATATATAAGTTAGTTTTATGAAGATCAACAGCTGTAACTAACATTTTTAACAATAAAAACATTTTAAACATCTAAATACAATGCTCAAAAGCATTGTATTTAGATGTGAAGTTGGCACTAAACTAGAATAACCAATCACACACTGCAGTGTTAGTAAATAGTATTCCTACTGGCACATACAACTAATACCACTTTCATACTGCCGCCCCGGCAATATCCCGGGTTTTTGCCGGTGCTCGGAGCGTCCCAGCTCAGAAACACCATTCATACTGCACCTCGGACCCGGGAATTTCCCGGGTTGACCACATTCATACTGCACAGGTCTGTGCCCTGGCAATTTGTGGGAGTCATCACCAGAGCAGTTTTCATTGGCTGAAAAATTTCTCCATTTCTCCTAAACTCCTTCTCGAATCTTCCACGGGCTCCCACCGATGACATCATCCTCCAGAGACAGGCAGACAGCCAATCAGCTTGTTTTCTGTGCAACACCCGGGTTGCACCATTCATAGTGCAGGCAACCCGGGTCCGACCCGGGAATTACGCCTCGATAAATCCCGGGTTGAAGACCCGGGTTTTTAGACCCGGGATTTTTGACTTGTACCATTCATACTGCACCAAGACCCGGGTCGTTTGAGCTCGCCCCGGCAAAAACCTGGGATTTTGGTGCAGTATGAATGGGGTATAAATTAGAACTTTGTTTAGTCAAAATTTAGGATCTCCTGAAAGTGCAGAGTAATGTTACATTTTACTGACCTGTATATGTAACCTCTCGTTTTCTTCTATCTTCTTCTGAAGGTCCTCATCAAAGACACTTTTTTGTTCCTGGCTCAGTTGAGAAGACTCTATGTGTTTCTGAAAGAGAAGGATGTAGCAGTAATTATTGTGAGTTATCAAATCGTTCAATCCCTTATTTACAAAATAACTCTATGGAGCTTATCTAATTTTAGATGAGTAAACTATAATATTTGAACAAAGACATAAAATGACATCTGAGTGTTCTAAGGACCCAGCAGAGTAAGGTTACATATATTATTTTCTTACATCTAGGTGATACGCTCTACGAATGAACAACTGGACTAAGAAATTATTAATTTATCCTCAAAGACCAGTTCTTGAATGGTCAACTCGGATTATCTTTCTCTGGTAAACTCAACATATAAAAATGTCCCAGGATGAGATTCCTGCAACTTCCTCATGCACCACCCTGAAATAAATCATTAAACATCATTTATAATATACAGAAAAAATGCTTTTTATTATTTATGCAAATATCTCTCTGCCACGCACATTTTAAGGTGCACTCCCACTTTGCACTTCTTGCACCTGCCCCCGTAACTGGGCGCATGCGCCTATACTTGCAGGTTTGAGACTCCACCTAAAAATGTGCGCAGCAGAAAGTGGAAAAACATCACTTTAAGTCCAACCTACCACTTTAGAGCCGCCCACTTCATTCATTTCAAGTAATATTTTTCTTCTAAAACACTGCTGAGTTTAGCTTCATGTAGGTCTTGGATTAATCCCGACAGTGAGAGCATATTACGACTGTCTTTATTATACATGTCATTTTTGGTTTTATTACATTGCTCAAATATCATCATCATTTATTTATATAGCGCCACTAATTCCGCAGGGCTGTACAGAGAACTCACTCACATCAGTCCCTGCCCCATTGGAGCTTACAGTCTAAATTCCCTAACACACAGACACAGACTATGGTCACTTTGTTAGCAGCCAATTAACCTACTAGTATGTTTTTGGAGTGTGGGAGGAAACTGGAGCACCCAGAGGAAACCCATGCAAACACGAGGAGAACATACAAACTTCTCACAGATAAGGCCATGGTCGCGAATTGAACTCATGACCAAAGTGCTGTAAGACAGAAATGCTAACCACTTAGCTACCGTGCTGCCCAAATATCATTATTATTAACATTTATTTATATAGTGTCAGCAAATTCCATAGAGCTTTACAATTGACGACAAACACAATATACAATACTGGGTAATACACACAAAGAGGTAAGAAGTTCCAACTCGCAAGCTTATAAATATCACCTTTTATGTACACATACTCTCTACCCTTCAAAAAATCACAAAACAAAAAACACAAGAACTTTTACACCCTCATAGATGCCCATAAAGCCAAGCGCTTACCTGTACAAACTTCTGCACAAAAGTTGGAGGTGGACCTCACAGTACTCATATCGTAAATTAGCCAAATCATCTTAAGACCTCACAATTCCTACTGTCCAGTGGAGCTACAAAGCCGAACGATCCTGAGGTCATATTAATAGTCCACTTATTAAATGTAGTTTTACTGTGGTGAGGAGCTTAGACCTCAGCATATCCCACTTTGAAAATCTTTATTTCTACGATTACTTATCCTATTCAAATACAATGACCACAGCACTACTACAAAAAGCAACTGACAAACATGATCCTAGTAATATGTATGGAAAGAGATAAGGAAACTGGAAGCCACCCACGAAGAAAGTCTTAATACCTTGGTCTTCTTGCCTTTGACTTCCATTACAGAGAGTTCCTCTTGCAAGAGCTCCACTCTCTTGGCCAGCTGTTGGTTTCGGAAGGTCAGACTGTCCATCTCCTGCTGCTGCTTCCTCAGTGACTGGTCTTTCATCTTCAGTTGCTCCTGGTAGAAATAACAGGTACACTTTTATTAAATACTACATTAAGGAAATATCAACTCAGTATGATTTTTAATGCCAACGAGAAAGACCGTGAGAGACCACTGGCGCTTGGAGTGCCAGCCATGTACCACGTAATCTCCAGACATAACACCCTGGAAAACATTGAACTTGATCTGGACTCAGAGCGCTGATAAAAGCGCCTTAAACAATGCAGCCACCCGTAAAGCTGAGCGTTCCAGTAAAATGAACCCCATTTAACCCCTTCAGTACTAAAGATGAGCGGGACTCAGCACTTTAGAGGTATAAGTCTTGGACAATTCCCACTCTCCCTTAGCACACAAGGGGTCTAAAGTAGTTGGAAGCATTCTTGCTCATCACCCACCGGTATATCCTGCCAATGGGGGGCCAGCAGAAGAGACACCTATTGATGACATCACCACGTCGATGCACAATGATGTCACTGAGTGCTCCAGCAACATCTGTAGTGCAGGGAATGGAAGGAGGACACTTATTTTGTCTGACCTCCCTTATCCTGGCACCTACAGCTTAAGGGGCACCACCTTATATGACCAACTCATTTGTGTTTCTACTAATTCAGGCAGTCTGTAGTTTTGCCCATTTCTCTGTTCTACCATGCTGAAGACAATGTTTAGAAATATTAACAAAAGAAAAGAATGTCAATATTAACAGGTAACTCATTAAACAAATTATAAAGTTAAAGTTACACATTAAGTCTGAGGACATGAGGGGTAGTTATCCACTGATCAAATTGCTTCTGACAATTCTCCAATGAGCAACAAAGTGTAACCACAGCTTTCAACGTTTTCTGCTCGTCATTCCCTGGTTTCCCAAGAGGTAAACAGCACGGATGGAGTTAGCTGTGTCCCAGCATTTCAGTTTTAAACACATTTACAGCAAGGACTACAAAGACATGGTCTGATGAGTTCGGTGTGGAAAAACTTGAATGGCCCGCACAGAGCCCTGACCTCAACCCCATCAAACACCTTTGGGATGAACTGGAACGGAGACTGCGAGTCAGACCTTCTCGTCCAACATCAGTGCCTGACCTCATAAATGCTCTACAAAATAAATGGGAACAAATTCCCACAGAAACATTCCAACATCTTGTTGAAAGCCTTCCAAGAGTGGAAGCTGCTATCGCTGCAAAAGGGGGACCAACTCCATATTAAAGTATATGTAATTGAATACAATGTCACTACAGTCCCTGTTGATTTAATGGTCAAGCGTCCGAATACTTTTGTCCATATAGTGTAATCTTCCTCTCCATTACCTTGTTCTTCTTTTTATGCAACGTTGCATGTGTAAAGAAAATTCTTCATACAATTAATAATGAATGCATACCTTCAAAGCTGCAGAATTAGCTTGTTCATCAACTACAGCCTTCTTCAACACCTGGTTCTGTGCCCGCAGCTGAAAAACAGCAGATTTAGAACAATGCAACACATTTGACTTCAAAAACATTTATTCATTGGCTTTCCAAACACCATATACAGTTTAGCACTTGATTCAATAATTTATATCAAACCTTGCTTAAAAACAGGTACATGACCTTAAATAGAACATATCTCCAACACATTTAAAGCTTGAGAAAGTAACAAAAGCAGACACCTTTATAACTTTATTGTCTGTCCAGCTCAATCAGGTCAGCTACAAATCTAATTTGAAAAAAATGTTATAAGCAAATTTTTCATAAAAAAGTACAGCTTTATTAAGGCATATAACTTCAAAACCAGTGCACGTATCAGCCTAAGATTTGGGGGTTTTCTTTACACCCATGGCAGCAGTTATTATGTCAAATTTCATTACAATCTGAAACGGTCAGTTTGAAACCCTGTGTTGATTTGATGTGGAATGACCCTTATGCAAGCGGTGGGTGCAAGTTAATTAAATGAAAATAAGCATTATTGTTTGTGGTGCATTACAAATCCCAGCACATTCAGGTCACTAGAGCTAGTCTTGCGCCATTACTTGTTTTTTTATTTTACCAAGACGTGGAAGTGATAAAAATAAAAATAAAATGTGCTTACTCACTGAACTTGAAAAAGTCCATTCATTGTGTGCATACTACCATGGGTTTAAAAGACCAGGGGCTAGACTAAGCGGAGATGTTGCCTATAGCAACCAATCAGATTCTATCTGTCATTTATTTAGTGCACTCTACAAAATGATAGCTAGAATCTGATTGGTTGCTATAGGCAACATCTCCACTTTTTCAAACCCGCTGTTTAGAAAATATACCCCCAGAGGTGGGTTTATTTATTTTTTTCCCATTCATGTCAATATAGTTGTGAGCTACATGTAGAAGCCCCATTGAAAAGAGCAGGCCATTTGAATGAGTGGGCCATTGACACGAATGGAACTGTACAACATTGTTAATTGTTTTTCCCTCCTATATCAATAAAGTTTCAATTAGTCTCTATGTATGTGTGTGATCATAGCATGGAGTCACCGGGACTTCCCATATATCAGACACACAAAAAAAATCATCTCAGACGTGCTGCTGGCACTGCATAACCTCCCTACATTGTGCGGAGGTTATGTGATGTGAAAGTCGTTTACTCGGGGCAAACAACAAGATGAAATTCAGTCTTATTCTCTGGTTTATGACAAAGCATGAAGGTGTTAGTGGCCGTACATGAAGACATAGCGGGTCGTAGGTGGCATGGTGCCCATAACAGTTTTAAAGTGCGTGAAGATCCCAAACATATACTATTTTTTTTAAATGGATTACAAGCAATAAACAGAGCCTGTGCTATGTTTTTGCATTAATGTTTCCCCTTTACCTATTAAAATGTTAACTCCACTCAAAAATGATGTTTCCGAAATAAGATTACTTTGATGGGCATTACAATTTTAGTGCAGTGGTCGAAGTGGAAGTTTAGAAGTGGTGGTAGGGAAAATGTAACAATACTGTAAGTGAATGGAATTTAGATTTACAGGCAGTAGGAGAAGTGGCGGTAATGGCAAACCACCGTATACACCCCCACTTCAACCACTGATTTAGTGGAGTAACAACTGAAATAGGACTTACTTCTGAAACTACCTATTGCATACTTGCCAACTTTTTGTACTTGGCGGTCGGGAGCCTCCCGGGGGGGAGGTGAGCGTGTGGGATGCGGGGCTCCAAAATCGCGTCATTTTGGACCCGCCCCAGTGATGTAATGACGCAAACGCGTCATTTGACAGCGGGGGGGGAAATTCCGGAATTCCCGGAGAATAGCGACATTTTGGCCCTAAATCTGCCCACTTCACTGGGAAGTGGGCAGATGTGGGAGATTGCCATACACTCCCGGGAGTTCGTGAGACCCACCCGAAATGCAGGAGTCTCCCGGACATTCCAGGAGAGTTGGCAAGTATGACCTATTGAAAATTGCTAAGCACAACATTGCTGCCATTTCACATATTCATGAAAATATTTTACAGTCCCACTCCCAGCTATAGATTGATAGGACAGTGCATTACATATTTGCCATTCAAGTTAATAAACGTGTGAGTATCTTACACCACAGCATTCAGACTTCATACCTATATCTAGAAAAGCATAAACAAAAAATATACTACAACCATACACAAGACATCAAAATAACCGTGTCTATGTATCCCCTCATACAAAAGCAATCGTCTCACTCTAATCACGAGAATATTTTATGGATAAAATGTATTTTAAAGCCGGTATAGGCCAAAATCATAATCAATCAATTTTACATCAGCTTATAAAGACAGCAAATGTACAGTAATAACACAGGTTTCCCCCCTTTATCAATAAGAAACATCTATAATTCTCAAGTATAAAAAAAGTGTTGTAAAATAAATTTCACCAACTGGCATCTAAAACAAGTGCCAGAGGCGGCATTTGTAAGAATAAGAAAAAGTGGGAAAAGATCTACGTAGAATCAGAACGGAGAAAACTTCTTCAACATTAACTTTATTTTCAATATGATTCAATAAAGCATTTTGAGGAGCTCCTCATATCTAGGGTAATTTCCCCATCACTGACAGTTATACATCCCATTTTCCAGATATAAGGATATATTCTGCAGGAACAGCAGCCTGGCGTATGTATACGTGCAGGAACAGCAGCCTGGCGTATGTATACGTGCAGGAACAGCAGCCTGGTGTATGTATACGTGCAGGAACAGCAGCCTGGCGTATGTATACGTGCAGGAACAGCAGCCTGGCGTATGTATACGTGCAGGAACAGCAGCCTGGCGTATGTATACGTGCAGGTACAGCAGGTCGGTGTAATATACGTGCAGGATGATCAGGTCGGTGTAATATACGTGTAGGATGATCAGGTTGGTGTAATATACGCGCAGGATGATCCGGTTGGTGTAATATATGTGTAGGATGATCAGGTTGGTGTAATATACGCGCAGGATGATCAGGTCGGTGTAATATACGCGCAGGATGATCAGGTCGGTGTAATATACGCACAGGATGATCAGGTTGGTGTAATATACGTGCAGGATGATCAGGTTGGTGTAATATACGCGCAGGATGATCATGTCGGTATAATATACGTGCAGGATGATCAGGTCGGTGGAATATACGTGCAGGATGATCAGGTCGGTGGAATATACGTGCAGGATGATCAGGTCGGTGGAATATACGTGCAGGATGATCAGGTCGGTGGAATATACGTGCAGGATGATCAGGTCGGTGGAATATACGTGCAGGATGATCAGGTTGGTGCATTATACTGTATAATATTATACTGTGTAATACACCAACATAATTATCCTTGCAGGAAGATCATGTTGGTGTATTATAAATGCAGGAAGATCATGTTGGTGTATTATACATGCAGGAAGAGCATGTTGGTGTATTATACATGCAGGATGCGCCTATAGATTGCTGACAGCCTTCCTCACCTTGGAGTACTCCTGTGCCAGCTTCTGGTACTTGCCCTGGAGCTCCCCGCTGGCCATTCTCTGCCCGTGTATTGAATGACAGGAAGAGTATCAGTGTAAACGATGATGATGAAGGAGGCAGATACGGTGTTATCCAGGCTGCTGTCTGTACCATACCTCCCTGCCGGTACAGGTCGGGGGGGAGCCGCTGATAGGTGGATACCGGAAGTAACCTAGTAACGCTGCCTCTAGACACGGACAACGCCAGTCATCAGCAGCCAATTGGCGAGCTGGCGTGTAATTCACCAATGGTAGCGCAGCTCTCAGACACTGCCTAGAAGGCGACGTGTGAGAGAAGAGCTGGGATTGGCTGGTAGCAGTGACATGACTTTGTGTTCTTATGCTGGGATGCTCTGACTTATGTTATCTTGTCAATGTACTGAGAATGAGATGCTGCAGATAAGACTACTTCAGTAGGCGTTTGCCTTTCGTTGTTAATGGATAGGGACAGATTCTGAAGATTTTTTTTTACCATGTGATTATAGATTAACAGCTGTTTAGCATACTGGCCGGTTTAATTAGCATATTAATCACCTAAGCAATAGATTCTCTCCCAGATGACTAGGGAGGGGGAATACATGCTATCAAGGCATATTATTGCTTTTGATGCACAGTGTTTCTTCATGTTTATTCATTGTGCTGTCCCTAAATATGTCCCTCCTTGTATCTATTGAATATTTAGCACAAATATAGATGATATCCCATTTCCCATAATTCCTCATCTTTATATATTTAAACTGAGGAAATCTATGGTGCATAGAATGCCTTATTTTCAATGTGATTCCTAGAGTTATGTGGGAAATACATGAAGTGAGTTGAGCAAGATATCTTGGACCCATTTTTTTCCTGCAGTAACAGCTGACCATAAACTACAATGAAGGCATTAGTTGTCAGGATTCGCCATAAAAAAAAAACAACAAAAAAAATCCTATGAAGTCCCTTTAAATGCCAAGTAATTATATATGGCTCTGATATCAGGAAACCCAAAACTTTTGTGCAGACAGGTTACTATCCTAAATGTGAATTGAGTAGCCTGGAAGAATGCATTTCTGACCTTTTAATGCTATAGGAATAATAAGGAAATCATCAAATTAACTAAATTGTTTTCTCAGTTGAAATAAAAGGATATTATACACACAATGTATTCCGTTTTGTTTGTTTACAAGTGAATATTTGTATACCTGCTGACTTATGTGACGTTTAACACTGCCCACTAGTATCCCGTAGCTTTGGGCATTACCTAAAGGATTGAATATGTTGATGTATGATATGAATGATGTATAGAAAGAGGGACTTTTCTGGTTGCTGGAAAACACAAAAATAACTTTTCTTTGACCTGCTGCAAAATCTAGAAAATGTGCTTGTGAAAGAAGAGAGCTTCCTCAGTGGAATGAATGGAGTGGTCCTATGTATGGCAAACACGTTTTCAGTATGGCGTAAAATGATGTTTAAAAAATTTTTAAAAAAAACTTTCTTGTGAGAAATGGGAGGTGGGCAACTGTGGTAAGGGTTGAACTGCATCAGGCTGACGCTCCCATTGTTAAGGCAAACACTCGAGATCTGTCCTAGATGAGAACATTTAGCCTCATAAGCATATTCTGGGCTGGTTTTAATATTATTTTAGCACTGTAATTCCTCAGTCATATATTTCCAGATCTTATATATAAAAAGACTTTACCAAAGGTTTTTCTGCTATTAAGTCCAACCAGGTCTACTACCAATTGTTTAAAAGAAATGGAATTGGTCTTGTTTCTGAGATACGGATAAAACAAAGATTCAACCAAGCAGGTACCAAAACCTTCATAAACTTTGTCTTCGCCAACAAAAGGATTTTTTACCTAATTGACAAGCATGTGAACCCATTGTGTCTTATCGATGATTGACGTTGGCTAGATCTGAGGCGTGAGATGGGAAGCCCAGTTTTCCCCACGAACCCCTCAATCTATCTCGGCAACTGTGCAGAGAAACAAGACAGAGTATGGGGCTGATTTCTGAATAATGGAAAAGGCCATTGATTGATAAATCAGGATGGCAATTACAGATTAATATAATAAAAAAAATGCATTATTCTGTGAATAAAGCATTTTTTTTAATGAATGAATGAATGAAGGTTTTAAAATATTTTTTTTTTTTTTTTTTTAATAGAACGGATGTCATTTTTAACCTTTATTTCCGAACATTAGTGGGCAAGCTGGCTCAGACATGCAGACATCATACACAGGCTGGCCTAGTGCATAAATTATTTAACCCTTACCACTCTGGACCAGTCTCGCTGTGGTAGCAGAGTATTGCTCACCGGCACTGGCAGTATTTTTGTGGTAAGTTGATGTGATGAGTGTTTTGGTTTTTTTTAAATCAGCCTTCTAAACGTAATAAGGGGCCTATTGATTAATAGTTATTTCAAAATAAAAATGTTGATAATGTGCATTCACTCATTACAGGGAGGGCCTGAATGGGAGTGACTATATAATAATAATTAAAGAAGAATAATTCAGCAGTGGAAGAGATTGTATCGGCTGTACACAATTGTGAGGACAAGCAGATGTTGCCTAAGGCAGAGTGTATGTAAGGACAGGTTTCTTATAAATCATTTCCTGTAAAGGAGTCTCAGGTATGAAATCCTTCTTCATGAAAGCTTGTGTAGATATAGATCTTTTTCTCGTGACCTTTGCCTTAGTATCAGATGATGAAGAAAGAGAGAGGTGGATTTAAGTGAGAAGGTCCTAACCTAGGACAGGCCTATACTGCAAATTATGTTTTATATCAAGAGAAAAATACTTGCAGGTTATTTTGTGTAAATATAATCCACAAGAGAGCACTACACCACAATAAATCCACACCTATTCCATGCAATAAGTGCCAAGATCCATTAGAGGGAGTATAACCCCACGTTAACCACCCACTTCATCTTTTACAAAAATGAACCTTCTTAAGGTATTAATGTGGTTTATTTTAAAGAATATTTGTGCATATATTAACTGATTAGTATATGCTTCTTTTAATGAAAAGCAAAATAGCATTGACTACTTATATACTGGCGATCATGTATGAAGTACAAAACATCCAGGCTGTGCAAAGCTAGATTTGTACTGGACTTGTACGTCCATTTGTGTACGTGTGCATAAATTCCCGCCAAGGCGTATGAGTTTGTGGAGCAAATGGCATTTGCGGAGGAGCAGACATTTAAATAGGCTAAAGGGAGAAGTTTGACAGTGTGGGCACGTTCCTTACAATGCACAGACTAAGCAGAGTGCCTAGCATTGCAGAAGTGAGATTTCATAATGCAGAGCGTGATTACTGAAATGAGAAAAATAGAGCATGATTATTGAAAGGAGTGCATGTTTAGGTGTGTTTTCTTGCTGTACAGAGAGAGGGGCACACAGTCAATTTCATTCCGCAAAAGACTTGAATTTTGACCCGTACTATTATTAGGATCTGTTTCATACCTCCATGTTGTTGTTCATGTAAAACCATAAATGAGGATAAACAGAGAAGTCTTTTAGGAGAAAAAAAAAAAAGCATTGAAAGTTGTGATACTAGTTTTGACTTTGATATGCTGTCTATACCTCCACACATACCTAACATACTTCCCAACAATGAAACATTCAGAATCTAGACAAAATAAATTCTGTCCCCGAACTGACAGACTCCGCCCCCAGAGTATCCTCAAAACACCTACTTCTAAATTTCCACTTCAACCACTGTCAGATATATCGATTGATAGATCCCGCCTCCAAGGTTTCTCCCACACAGCTTCCAATATATGGAAGCCCTTCACTGCCCTACCAGAATATCCCCCAATGTTCATTCCTTTTAAGTGCTCACTCAAAACCTACTTCTTCACTCTTCTCTATCCTACCCCCACCTGAGACTAATTCCTCAGCTTTGCCCCCTCCCTCTAGACCAGGCCTGTCCAACCTGCGGCCCTCCAAGTGTTGTAAAACTACAATCCCCAGCATGCTTTGCCAGTAGACAACCTGTTGATAGCTGGAAGGGCATGCTGGGACTTGTCGTTTCACAAACATCTGGAGGGCCGCAGGTTGGACAGGCCTGCTCTAGACTATAAGTTTTCACCAGCAGTTCCCTCACTACCTTCTATCTCGTCTGCACCTTTCTTGTTTTATGCTTAAGTTCAGCTTGTATTATTTTAGTGTACTCTTTTGACTTAGTCATGTTTTTTTTTTTTTATGTATGCTTTCCAGCGCTGCAAAATCTATGGCGCTGTACATATAAACAATGATGATTCATAGACATTTGCACTCTACTTTAACTAAAGCACTATTAAAACAGGTGTTTTTGGATAATATGTACATCCCAAATTAGGCATCAAATAAAGTACTTATGTCCTCATTTTTTTTTTTAAATAATTTGACAAAATAATTGTGTTTTTTTATACACACTAAGTAACAGAACAACCCCTATTCTATTTCATGTCTGAATTTATCTTTATCCAATAGGTCCATGTTTGATGTAGGTCTTGTCTTCTGTATGGTGCCGCGGAGCACTGTGGCTCCTTACAAATCTAGTATAATATTTTATGATTACATTGCAATATCACAGTGAAAGTACAGTAGTAATTCATAATTATACACGAGTCTTGATTGGCCACCAGGGGCGGGCTGGGGGGCATCTGTCCCTGGGCCGGTCCCATAGTGGGCTACCTAGTGGGCTACCTTGGGCTGGGTCATTGGGCCACCTGCACTTTACTTCCTTTAAAATAGGCTGCAAGGTCGAGTCTTGCTCCCCGAGCTGAAGTTTGCCAGCCATCCCGTTGGTCTCCTTATTCTTAACTTTTTTGTTTACTTTTATGTTGAAAAAAAGGTAATCTCTAGGGTGAGTGGGATGGGAAGAGGGAGGAGAAGGGTAATGAAGTATGTCCCTAGAATAACATAAACCTGTTGTTTTGTCAAAGTGAGGGAGAGGTTTCGCTTACAGTGAGGTGCGCAGCTTCGTCTATGGAGGACCTGTATGATAGGTCCTAGGGAGATAGAACAGCTTCTTAGAAATTTACGCCATGTCTATCTGTGGTAGGATTGGGATTCCACATTTAATTATATTTATCTCCTTTAGCTTTAAATTGTAAGTGAATCTTTCCATGGTCACTATGAGCCCAATTTTATTTACTATGGCCTGGATAGAAGGCAGTAGTTTTTACCACTGCTTAGCTAAAGTACATTTTGCTGCATTTAGTACATGGAAGAGAAGTTTAGCAGAACAGTAGTGTAGGTTGGTTCAGGCCAGTAGGAATTGGATTTCCCCTCCAGAATTTTCATATTTTGGGAAATATCCACCCGATATGAAGGAACACGTCAGCAAAGATGAGGGAAATATATAATGAAATATTGTGGATACCGAAGTCCACCTTGAGTAGATCTTGTATGAGTTTTCTTAAATGAGGTTGAGTTAAGGGCCATGTCTACTCTGCGTCCAGTTTTCGTCCAAGCCTCTTCAGCTGGCTGGTGAGCTAGGTCTCTCCCCTAGTACCGTTCATGTTTCAATAGGAGATCAGACAGGGAAGTGTGCAATAAGTACAAAATATAAATAAGTCTTTTCTCCAGGGATTATAATATAAAGCTAGAGACCTGAGCAGCTGAGCCCTTGGCAGTTAATGCAGGAATTAGTGTATTTGTAGGTTTTCAAAAAGCATTGGGAGGGAACAATCCCGCTTTTATACAATATAACTTATGCTAAATTAAAATTTAAGGCTGAATTAATTATCTAATTAACATATTAAAAGCACCAAAAAGCTTAAATAGTACAAACCTGTAAACTTAAACATCATAAATGGCCACATAATTAGAAAAATATACAATGTAATTTATATTATTTTAAATACATCATTAATGTCAATTACAAGTGTAGCAAAAAGATTAGACATAATAGTAAATGATGAAATTATGCAACAGCTTAACTGATATATAGAAACAATGGGGAAAAGTTACAATATTAAAATATTTACTAAAATACATAATCAGGTACAGGCTCACATTACTCAAAAGAAGTTAAACCATAGTCCCATTCAAACCTTTTTAAAACAATTAAATGAGGGCAGGGATTAAACTACTAGGATTCTTTTAATCCTGGCCCTCAGCATTTTGGTAGAGGTGAATTCTGATTGGAACACAGAAGGGGACATTTATGAAAACTGTTCCAGGGGTGATTGTGTAGAAAATAAGGTATTGCCCATAGCAACCAATCAGATTTTGTCATTTTTATAGTACAGTTTAGAAAATTAAAGCTAAATTCTGATTGGTTGCTTTGAATAACCACACCTTTTCCACCCAGTTGTCCATGAAAAGTTTTGAGAAATATTTCTCAGTGTCTAGGTGTGATGTGTAGTGTAGCTCTATACTAGGGAACACGATGCTTTGTGTTAAACTACTTATATCACCAAGTGGATAAGATTGACATATTATGATTAAAAGTGCCACACAGTGATAAACCTCCTTCAGATGTATTCATTGCGTAAAGAAATACAGGGTGTCCCCTTGCCAGAAATGTATTGATCACAATGTCTAAAGTAATTCCTCAATCATTCTCATCTGTCTCAATCCTCTTTATAGTAATGCATTGTGAATCAGGTGGATTATTGAGGGAGATCATAAATTACAGTGGCCAGTCTAATGTAGCTTCAATGTATAGCTAGGTTTTTCTTTTTTTATTTAATCAAAACACTAAGGGGTATATTTACTGTACTGCAGGTTTGAAGAGTGGAGATGTTGCCTATAGCAACCAATCAGATTTTAGATGTCAACTTTAAGATTGTACTAAATAAATGATAATTAGAATCTGACTGGTTGTTATAGGCAACATCGCCCCAAAATCTTAGGGTAAGTGCAGGGGCAGTACCTGACTAAAATTATATGTTTCTTTGTAGGTATCGTCGTTGTTGTGGTAATCGTTTTTACGATTACCACTGCATACAGGAAAAGGAGAATTTCCTGTTGTATCAATGACAGCAGGTAATGTTCTACCATTTATGCTATGGTAGGGATCTCTAATGTGGGGTAGGTAAGGGTCTGAAGTGTTCTCTCAAAAAAAATTTGCTGGGTGGCATTAAGAAGCAGTCGGGTAGGACAGTTGTAATATATTGCAATAATGAAAAATGTTGGAGGTTATTGTCCACACCTTCCAGGACTTGTCAGACTGGTGGTCAGTGGTGTAACACACACTGCTGGCTGTAGTGTTCACATAGTGCCTGTTCTAATAGGAGAAACAATGGTTTATTCTGTTATAATAGGACTCTATTGGGGTCCAAGAGCCGGATGGAAAGTAAAAACAGCCAGGTGGAGCACCCGGGAAATAGGTGCTGGGGAGAACACTGGTGTGTTATATATGATGAATAGGGGTCTGTGAAATGGGGAAGAGAAATATCTGTGATGGGCGAATAGGAATAGGATGAGGCGGGTGTGGGTTTATGATGGGGATGATGATTACATGTTACACAGCTCCCCACATTACATCACTGGTGAGATAGAGAGAGAATGAGAAGGAGATAAGGGAAAGGAGAGGAGCAGGGTGTGATACATAGATACAGCAAGTGGAAGGGGAGAGGGAGGATTACCTGGAGATGCAAATAGGGGCAACATGGGGAGGGGGAGAGAGGATATACACAGGAAGTGAGGAGAGTTGAAGGGACACATGGAAAACAAGAGGGACAGGTCAACAAATATGTGAAACATGGAAAAGTGACAGGTCAGGATGGAGAGCTGTAGGAACACAGGGGAGCCACGAGGGAGAGATGTAGGAACACAGGGGAGCCACGAGGGAGAGATGTAGGAACACAGGGGAGCCACGAGGGAGAGATGTAGGAACACAGGGGAGCCACGAGGGAGAGATGTAGGAACACAGGGGAGCCGTAAGGGAGAAGTTAAGGCACACATCTAATAGAGAACAGAGTTGAAAGACTAATATAGGAAAATAATAAATGCAGAGCTCTAGATTGTAACACCAGTCTTACAGTGCCACCATGAGGAGGTAACCTAAAGTCTCCACAATGTTATTATGCATTACTACAGAAAGCCCTGAGTCACCATAAGGGAATACCTGACCTTCCAAAATAGTACTATGAAGATAATTGAAAGGTTCTCAATTCATTTAACTGGCAAATGTGCAAACTACGTGGAGGTACAGACTATTACAAATGTGCAGAAACCAACTTTCCATGGTTTCTAGATTGAAAGAAAGATCTAATTTAACAATTGCAGTTAATAAAATAAAAAGACCTTAGATGCAATACTTGGGATGTGTACCCTATACTTCCTCTTCACATACTTCTTTGAATCTGATAAGTAACGATGACATAAAATGTACACTGTAGTTCTGTTTTTTCCATCTCAATACAATGTTGATGAGTCACCTACAAACCACCCCCCTCCCGTCTTTCTTTTGGAATCAAGCCCCCATCACTCTTCACCGGCATAATGCTTCTCCTTGTTTGGATCTAATAACTAAATATTTGTGAATACACTCAGTCACTGTCTCCCACAAGAGTCTGCCTCGTCCCAACATTTTTTCCCAATCACATATTACCTATTTATTATTTAGTAGTTTAATAGTTTGATACATATTTTATGCCAGACAATGGTTTTATTTTATTATTAATATGTAGTGAATCTGATTTATTTTTATTTATGTGCAGGCGTTATTGGAATAAGCAATACATTTGAGTTATTAGGCGTATGTCAAGTACCTGAAGGGTGCCACGCATAACCAACAAAGATAACTGAGGACAAAAAAAAAACAAAAAAGGACAAACAAAAACACTAAGAGGTATATTTACTAAACTGCTGGTTTGAAAAAGTGGAGATATTGCCTATAGCAACCAGATTCTAGTTATTTTGTAGAATGTACTAAATAAACGACAGCTAGAATCTGATTGGTTGCTATAGGCAACATCTCCACTTTTTCAAACCCTCAGTTAAGTAAATATACCCTCTAAACGTACTGAAACGTGAGCCATGAAAATACTACTATTAAAAAGCTGGGTGCTTGGACATGAACATGTTGTCTGTTTTGGGGTGTTTTTGTGCCTTTACTGCCTTTTTTTTTTTAATTTGATTCTCCAAGATCTATAAACATATGAGCTCAACAAAGGGACGCTATTATATTGTAGCCAACACAATGTGTTTCACATCCAAAATGGCAGCTCCTTCGAGTTGAAAGGGGATGGCAGATAATTTGCCTACACAGCAGCACAATTTGAGCAGTTGTGCAAATGGAAATTAATAATTTAAGATTAATTGTATGTAAAGGATAACATGCACATTATCATGTCAAAGGTCCTTACAGAATTCCAGCTCATGAAGACTAATACCATCCAGGTGTTAGTGTTTATGTCCATTAATGCACATTAGGGAATGTATGAGACACTATTGTCAAATAAGAAAAGGAGTTAGAATTAAAGAGGAAATCCAAACAGTGATTACATGTCAGGCAGTATGTGAGTCACCACTCATTTGTGTACAGTAGTGTATCCTCTGCTCTTCCACTCAAGGTGACCATCACTGCTGGGAGTAGGGGAGCCCAGAACCCTCCCAAGGTCCCTGCTCTGCTCTCAGAGGAACAGAACTGGGGACTATTCTGAGCATGCGCCGGTCCCAGTTACAGGCTTCTCTGCGTCTGCACCAGACCCACACATGCTTCTGGCACACGCTAGATTGACATGCTTATTAACTGTTCATTTAGGATGACAACTTTTAAACCATACCGGTACAAATTCCCATCAAACGACTTAACACTCTACTATTAAACTTTAATTGCTTCATTTCGGGCCGTGAGAGCCCTTGAGGAAATCATGATTCATAAACACTCATGTTAAACCAAGCAATATTACGTAATCGCACTTGGATAAAAAAATAAATTGGGTAGACATTGACAATACTGTCCTGAAAGATAACCAATCAGAATTCCTCCAATGGCTGCCCAGGAGAGACAGACCAGCCTCAGCCTAAAATGCCCCAATGATAAAAATCTATCTTTCAACATGGGATTGGATAAATAAAAAAATGCCTGTTCTCACAATACCCATCCCCCCTCATGCCTATATGGAAACACCCGAAGGCAGTTCTGAAAATTCTCACTTCTTTGCAATGAGAATAGTATCTGACGCTTCCTCCACATATTGGGACATTCCGGCACCTCCTAATTTACAACTTCAATTCAAACACTCTCTCTCTAGAAATCAACGTTTACAAAGATAAGATAGTCCATAGCAGGGGAGGACTGGCAATTTTTGGACTGGAGGGGCAACCACAAGCAAGTGGTCCAGGCTCTATCGCCAGCGTCACAATGGAAAAATGGGCCTGACGAAAACTATGCAGGGGGGTGGTTTGTATACAAAACAATCCCACATGATTTCAAGATTTTCTCTGTATTCTATACAGAGAGCATCTCATAAATCATATATAACACAGAAAACATTATAGTGACCTTAACAGAATGCAGAGAGCATTCTAGCTACTTCTATACAATACACAGAACATTTTAGTGATCATTATACAATACAGAGAGCATTAAATGACCAATATATACTTGTTAACCATTCTAAATTACCAATAAACAACACAGCCAGCCCCTGGTCCATATCAATTTAAAGGTAAAAAGAACAACTGCACATTACTGGGTAATAGGGAATACTTTCTGTATGTCTGATCACCATTATATCAACAGAACTGCATTTTCCAGCAGTGTGTGATCTGTTGGACAGATTGCGTAAGAGACATAGCTGGTGTAACATCCTTCTATAGCAATTACTGGATATCTACAGGAAGTCTAAGGGTAGTGTTACACTGGCTAGTTTTACTGACACATTCGCTGTGGGAAAAAATCACCAGTGTAACACTACCCTTAGAGCACCGATTATTTTTGCTGCAGATAAATCGATCTTGTAAATACATGATGAACTGTCTCGGCTCTGTTTACAGCAGTCAGCTTGATACTAAAGGAAAGCACTGGGCTAGGCACAGTTAGTCCACACGGTCAGGTAACAATAAGTGTGCCTGTGCAGCATGAAAGCAAAAGCTTCCTCTAGAGCTAGCAGAGGACGGAATGATTTTATTATGATAAATGGTGACGGACAGTTACGGTTGCCAGGAGCCGACCGTTTTATGATTTGAATAGCGACTGGTTCAGGTTTCACGTCTCTGCCTTCCGCTGTCTCTACTCGTTCCATTTGTACTAAATGACTTTTTTTTTTTTATTGGGAGGCGGATAATCAGTGCCTGATCAGCCAATGGGGGGCTGGAGCCAGGGGGGCTCAGCGTCGCCAAAATGTTTTTCTGTAGTTTTTTTTCTAAATGTGGCAGCCGGAGTCGTCAGGACCGCCCCTGTTGTAAAGGACTTTCCCGACTGTCACTATCACATGACAGGCAGTCTGGCAGCGAACTTTTATATCAGAGTTGTTCAGTTTTCTTGCTGCCTATGGATAAAACACAAATGCTCTATAGATACAGTTCTATTCAAATTACTGAGCTGAGGTTTGCTGTATGTATAGGCCTCAGTGTATTTAAATTTAAAAAAAAAAAAAAAAAGTCAGAAAGTAAGTGTTGCAGGAGGGTGTACAAAATTAAATCAGTCAAGATCGTCTGCATGTGGAAAATCACTTTAAGCAATATCCATATAGAGCATTACATGCAAGTCTACTTTTAAGTGCAGGTGTCGCTCTTTTTATGGCTGTCTTAAATGTATATTGTGCTGGAATGCTAATTACATGCAAATGTTTACTAGTGAGCAGTAACAGATGTGTTAATGTATCATTAAGTAGCAATATGCTGCACATATGGGATAATGGTTTGAAAGCATCAAAAAAACATACATTGGGGCAAAGCTCAAGATTTAGACACTTTTGCAGACACAAAAACAGATTCTGAGAATTACTGGTACTTCCACCGTACAGAACAAGAGAATTTGTACTGTGGATTTACACATACCGAGTAAGAACAGCAAGACAATAAAAATAACCTACCACCTACACAGTGTGACCTCACTGAGAACCTGCCTGACATATTGATGTACTAGTTCCTAATTAACTGATAGGGTACATGCTCATAAATATTATACATCCATAAAATGACTAACGCCACTGCAGGTGATGCAGTCGCTGCAGAGCACAGATGTGAGGGAACTCAGCAACCTCCAGAGACCAACGCTCTGCTCTTAGACAAGCAGAGGACCTTTCTGAGCATGTGCTGGTCACTGGACCAATTTCTACATTATTCTGTCCTGATCTAGCATTCCCACGTCTTCATCACACCATAGCAATAATCCTTGATCAAGATTCTCTGGCTCCTCTTTCTTCTCAGTGTTGACCACAACCTGAGCTTTGGCTCACAAATGACATGCAAATTCTCCCACAGAAAGAAGTGGAACCTCAGTAGAAAAAAAATCTTGTTTTGTCTGACTTCCCCAAATATACAGCTGTTTACTACTTCTACCAAAATGCTCTGAGCACTGCCAGAACAAATATACTTCCAAGCTCTAATTTCCACTCAGGATTATAGCTTTGCACCATCGTCCCTTCCAATCACCATCACTGCCCAAGATCTTGCTTTCTACTTCAAGGACGAGGATAACAAATCATTTTATGATATGGTATCCTTTTCCCAAAGCAACACAATGTTAAATTCCCTTCCAGGTAACTTCTCTTATCCAGTGGTATCTTTCGATCATTATTCAAGCATATTTCAAATACTCCTATTACAAAAACAAACAAAAAAAAAAAACACACCCAAAACTAATTCTGAACCAAACCCTCTCAGATTATGGTCCAATCTCTCAACTCCCAAGTTTACCGAGAGACTTGCTTACACTCAACTCACACAACCTATTGGACCCCTATAGTCAGGCTTTAGCTTCCAAAAGAGCTTGCACTGACTAAGGTGGTCAATGAGTTAACTTCTAAATCTAAAGGACACGACTCTCTTCTAATTCTCTTTAACACTTATGCTGCATTTGTCACTACGGACCTCTCAATTCTCATAGAAATGTTACAGTCCACATTGTCCTTTTCTGGTTCTCATTCTACCTATTAAACGTATCCTTTAGTGTTTGTTTCTCTGGATCCACCTCCTCAATCCATTGTGAGTACCACAAGGCTCAGTCCTAGGTTTTGTTTTTTCACTATCCTACTTCTCTTGGAAATCTAAAAGTTTTCTTTGGGTTTCAGCATTACCTCTGTTCCGATGATACTCAAATTGGTTTATCCTCTCACCTGTTGTGGCCCACTTTATACAACATTTCAAAATATGAGCCATTAGTGTTTTCACCAATCAACAGACATCTCTTATTTCTGTTGACAACCAGACAATAAAACCTACTCATCAAGCTTGCTGCCTCGGTGATGCCGAACTGTCCTTTATTTCACACATCCAATCTGTCTTCAAAACATGTTCCATATATTAAAGGGCTCTTGCTCACTGGTGTTAAATAGGATCTTGTTTGCAGTGGTTAATGAGGGGCTGTGTGGAGGGCACACTACATTGTCCCCAATAAGATCAGTTGCAGTGATCACAAGTAAATGGAGCAGACCCTGTCTAAAAAAAAAATAAAAGCCCCACAACAAACGCTCCCAACCAGTAGTACATACAAGGTACATTATCATGGTTTTATGAGCGTTAAAAAAACACTAGTAAAAGCATGTACTTTGATGCCAGTGGATAGAAGGTCTTGATCTCCAGAAGATGCATGTGTTTTTACACTATAGAAACTTTAAATCATGCTCTAATGACATCATTGACTATTGCAATTCCCTGCTTACTGGTCTTCCCATAACCATACTTTCAACAGTACAATGTTTTTTGAACATGGTGGCAATGCTATTTTTCCTTGCAAAGCATACTGTTGCTGATGTTCTAGTCTGTTATCGGTTGTCTGTACTATACCAAACCAAATATAAATTATTTCTACTAACATACAAAACTGCACCTACATACATCTCTGCACTTGTCTCAAAAAATCTTCCAGCTAGATTCCCTCTGTTCTTCAACTCTTTCTTGCTCCAATTAAAATAACTTTTTTCCATTGGAGTTCTGCCACCCCCACATGCAACAAGACTTTCCTCTAGAGCAGTGTTTCCCAAACGGAGTCCTCAGCTACCCCCAACAGTACGTTTTCCATATCTCCTTGCTGGAGCACAGGACCGACACATTAAAGTTATACCACCTGTGGATATATCAAAACGCACCAGTCAGTAATGAATACACCTGTGCTCCAGCAAGAAGATATGGAAAACATGTACAAATCACTGTGTATGCATTTGTCCAAGGTTTTCCTAGATCCATTTAAAAAATGGATCTAGGAAACGTTCACTTTCAAAGAGTTTAATTTGCATGATGTAATACATTTGTATTTGGGCATGATGTATAATGGTGCTTTTAGCCTTAATTTTGAAAAATATATATTTATTAGATTTTAGTACAAAAATTCCAAGGGGTTTAAATTTAATTCCCCAAGTAGAACACAGATGTTAGCACTGATTAGAGTGAAAAAAAATATATATAGTCATAGAACAAAGGAATACCGAAGATGGCAAAATGAGCCCACAAAGAGCAAGTGGGTGATGTCATTACCCCCATCCAATATTTAATTGTTTTAACCAGTGTGAACAGATAATGGAATATCTAATTTTAGACTGCTAATTTGGAGAGTGAATAAAAATAACATTTGTTCATCAGGAGGGTTAATGGTTTAAAATCCACATGTAAAGAGCAGACTCTTGTTTGTTGCCTAGCGACTGCCTCATGTGGGAAAGCTGCTGTCAGTCACTTGGTTTCTATCCAGAGAATGAAGATTTCTCCCTCAAAAGTGTCCCGGATTGGCCAGAGGTGATGTAATCTTTAATTGTTATCATCTGAATAATAACAAAGTATACATTTTCATTAAATGACAAAAATGGTTTAGATTTTAAGCCAATTTGGCAGTTAAAAGGTTTAAACGAGACAACACCAAATGCAAAGTGCAAATACAAATATACATATTTTGAAACAATATGAACCTGCATAGAACACGTTATTACAAGCAGCTGATTGGTTATATGAAGGCAATTTATTTTTAGAAAACTAGTGTATATGATAAAAAGCAAGTTTCTGCGATATTGAGGAAAATTGCATTTTTAAATTATTTGTCAGCTTTATTTTATAAATGGCACCTACATATTACGCAGCATTTTTAAGATAATATTTAATCATTCATATCAGTCCCAGTTGAGCTTACAATCTATATTTCCCACCACACAGACACACACACTAGGGTTAATTTTGCCAGAAGCCAATTAACCTACCAGTAGGTCTTGAGTATTGAAGGAAACCCTGCGGAGAACGTATAAAATCCGCACCCTGGTTGGAATTGAACCCATGAGCCCAGTGCTGTGAGGCAGCAATGCTAACCACCGTGCATATTATATGCAAACTTAGACGGGACACACACAAAATCACTAAAAGCTACTCTTCACAAACAACTCTAGAGTGCTGCACAGGTCGTACACTCTCTAATGAGTAGGAACTAATGTTGTCAGAATTTTCTGCTGACACATTGTAGGGTAAAGGCTATAGGCTCACTATAAGGTGCAGCAGAGAACCATTTAACAATGCTGGAATAATTTCAGCACAAGGATTACATCACGTTGCCTACCCAAGTACAGACAGACTCACTAAAACTAGAAACAGCATATCAAAAATATCTAGATGTAAAATCTTTTACTTGGTAATAAATAATCTCCGGTTGTAGAGGTCATGACGTTACAGAAATGCCATGTCTCATAAACAGAGAGAAAATAAATGGTCCCTCTTCAGAGGGGGTAAGCAGCTGCAGATCGTTCAATTAATTCCTTTGTGTTTCGCTATATAATGCAGGTTGTTAATTCACAAGCAGTATTTTTAGGACACGTAAAGGAGCATACACATAGCCCCATCACGGTGTTCAGCCAGTCTTGAACAAAGAAGAGTCTTAGCCAGAAATAGAAATCATGGATCCCTATGGTGAGTGCACCAACTATATACAATTGCCCTTATTGAAATGCCCGACAGTAGAAAAATGTTATATATATATATATATATATGTTATATTTTGGTAAGACCATTTGTTTTTTTCTTCAAACAAAAACGTGTGTGTATAGTTCATGCATTTTCCATAGGGATCAAGGCATGAGCGATTGTAGGGGCACTTTGTGGCAAGTGGGGGGTCTGATTGGTGTGTGTTGGAATTTTGGAGTGACCCTTTTTGAGATGAGTGAAGTGGGGGTGCCGAGGTCGTTTTAGGGCTGTTTTTTTATACTTGAAATTACGGGCAATGCACGTCCCTTTTCAAGGCTGGAGGGCCACGCTCGCAGACCTTGAAGTAAGTCTGTTTCCCATCACTGGCTTAGGCTAGGTACACTGGAGAATTTTCAGACCAATCTGTTATCTACAACGATTGCACCTACGACGGAAAGTCCGACGATTCATGCATACATACTACACACGATTTAACTTCACTTCTGTGCTCTTCATCAGGTCCTATAGTTGTTTAGAGAACGACAGCACATTATCCATTCATTCATGTCACACTGATTAACCTCCTTGTTATATCTAACCACATGTTATAACACATTTTGTTAGCTTCTGTGACTCCGATACAAAATATTCAGTCTCAGAACGAATGAATGAACTAATTATTCCATCTACAACACTCTACATTTAGTCACCAGGACATGTTCATTGTCGGCATTGGATGAAAAGATCACGACTCCAACCTCTATGGTGAAAACAATCGTGAGCGCATACACACTACATGATCAGAAGGTGATTGGAACAAGATTATTAAACAGTATGACCAACCAAATGAAATGATCTGCACTTTGGAACTGCTGTCGTTCATCGTGTGAGTATACACACTAACGCGATATGCGGCCTAACAGTCGCTTATCGGGTGATTGGCCCGATAATTGCCTGAAAAACCTCCAGTGTGTACCTAGCCTTACATATCTGAATGAGATTGTTAAAAGCAGGAGGATTCTGGGATAACCTTATTCAGACCATGATGCGAAGCATAGTACAATTACATGCTAAGAAGTGAATACACTTTTTAATTGAGCTAAAAAAACATCCACAGCTGTAAACGTGCTTCTGAAACAGACGGTGCTAAAGGGTGAAAAAAAAATAATCACAACTCTTCAATGTTATAAAACAAAAGTTTATTTTGCAATACTTTTATCAGAATGAATTGCATATCTTTGGTAAAAATAAACTTTATAAACATTTCCATTAACAGAGGTTAGCATACAAAAACTAAACATCTGTAAACTATTTTATGTTAAGGAGAACGGTTAAAGATGGGGGGAAAGAAAAGTAACGTGTGTAGGGGTGGAAGGGGGGGGGGGGGCTGTAGAGGGAGGTGTCAAACCATTGGTTGTCTACTGGCAGTTTTATCTATACAAACCTATACACCTTTTCTAACAAAACATAATATTTAAACAAATGTTTTACATTGATCAGAAAGTATTTTGTTACAATTTTAAATAAATAGTAGATACAATGACTTGGCAACCACAAATTACTTATATCACTAAAAGAATGGCAACATAATACTTGTAATGTAAGCACTTATTTAGATCAAAGTAAGATAATAAAACAGAAATAATGGCACTGGCAGTTACTTGTAAAGAAAGGGTCTCAGCTTCTCTGCATAAACATTTATGTACATAAGCCAAACGATTCTTTAAAATATTATAAGTTTGTTTGCAATTATTTTGGGAACTCAGTGAAAATTGTGCTCCAAGACATGAAACAATTACACAACCTTTAAATATCCCTGCAGATTCAACTCCCTCAATAATTATTTTTTATTGAACGGCAAAAGCGTTTTATAGTTAACAAGCTAACAAATAAATGTAACTTACTACTATCTGATCACAGAATATGAACCCCTTTATAAGTCATTAATATTTCCCCTAATTACGACAGCTACACTATATACATGCGAATAAACGTTTGGATAAAGGAGCCAAAATATAATGAAAGATTGGAAGGCGTTGAGAACAGGTGCAATTTCACACCCACAAGATGATATTTTTATCCTGCATTATTACAGGATATAGTTCAACAACAAATATCTATTTTGAAAACAAGAGACCATATTCACACATGATCAGAATATAGACACACATATAGGGGGAATTCAATTGCCTGCGATGTAGTGCACGGACATCGTGCTGCGCACATTGCTGGCAATCACAGTAAGAATCTCCGCTCATTTTTGGTGCAAGGAAAAACGAGCAGAGATGTTACAGAAATCTCCGCCAAAGTGTGTCCGGGACGTCTGTGAGACACTTCGCGGTTAATTGAGGCCCCTATATTGTAGGATTAGGATGCACACTGCAATAGCATGGCAAATACATCTGTCCGAAGCAGCAATTAATTGAATATAGGGATTATAACAATTTTAATATATCTTTCAAATGAAATTAAACACAATCTGCCGCAAACCCTAAAAGCAAAGGAAACATTTTTTTTTTCTAAATGTACCAGTAAAGCTGGGTACACACTACAGAATTTTTCACCAACTTTTTATGCCGACCAATTTTACATCCGATCGATGGTCCGATCGCTCGGTCCGTGGACTGCATACACACTAGCCTTGTTTTAGACGGTAAAGGGAAGAGCAGCTGTTCCGTTAGCAACTTTTTACTACCATGTTGTCATGAGCAATTACTGTAATTTCGTACTCACTGTTGTGAATCGGTCGGAAACTTATACACACTGCACAACTGAAACGAGATTGGAACGAAAATATTTAACGGTACGACCAACCAAATGAGGCGACAATCGTCCATTTGGGCAGACTTTCGACGATCGCGTCACTACACACACTGACCCGACTTTTGAACGAGCGGTCGTATGTCGGCTGCTTGAACCGATTATTGCACAAAAACTCGGTAGTGTGTACCTAGCTTTAGTCCTTAAAATGAAATGTTGCGTTTGTCGATAAGCTGATACAGTCTAGCAAAGTAGACCCAACCCAATTCTACAGCTCAGAAAACATTGGGAACCATCTCTGTGTGTACAAACACTAAGTCAAATGATTCTTCAGAGTTGTAACATTCAACAGAACTCCTTGATAGACAGCAAAACGTAAGAGACTCTGGTCAAAGGATACCAACCATACAGACAGATAACGCACTGACAAGTTCGATTACGTTAGAGAAACATGAGGAAAATGTTTTTTGAAGTTCCCACTTAAGTGCATGTCTGAGCTGTAAGGGAAGGTCAATGATTGATGGAACATTTATAAAAATTGAGGCATAGCTGATGAACAAGTTGACTATAGGAGCTTCCTTCCATATAGAGGTGCATCTAACATCACTGCCTACTTGATAAGTTAAACAGGTACCTGACATTACCCCTCTCTGCTGTGGGAAAAGCATTTTCAAAAAAAGGTGTTGTAAAAAAAAGGTGTTGTAAGTCATAACAGATCTGTTATTTCTTGTAGCTATGATTAAAGTAATCACCACTTTGGTTACTATGAGATACACCACCTTTTTTTTTGCACAGTTTTCAGACACAATCCTTAAACATCCCTCTTCAACAATGAGTGTTGCTAGTGACTCCCCAATATTGTTTCGCTAGTGTAAATATAATGAAATATAATAAAATGTGGATGTAATATTAGCAGAACAAAAATGGCAGTGCTCGTAACTGATGAAAATAATAATAATCTGGCAGAGTCAACATAATCAGCTTAAAACGGTGTTTTGTTTTTTTATCCTTGCTATAAATGGCAGAGTGAAATTGCTTATGTACGTACGTAGTAAAATTCCAGGCAGCAGCATTCAGTTAAAGATGACGTATACCCTCTGAAAAGCTTTGTTTTCTAAACGCATACACTAGGATGTCAAATATTTAAAGACCATAAACAAATCCAACTGTTCACCTGGAATGGAAATATATGAAGAGTGTGCACGGGCTGTTTGCATCCTCTCCAGGACAAAACCTTACTGTTCAGTAAAGTAACAGAACTAGTTTTACATACTCACAGGCTCAATAAAACAAGTCTATTGTTACTCTTTATCCATTCACCGTCACACAGGAATGAGACATATTTGTAACAAAAGGTTTCATAATATCTAAAGATTAATATATCAGTAATAACACCTGAAAACAAGTCATGGATATCAGAAAAAAAAATAATAACCTTTGCTTTTAGAATTAAATTACATAGATTAAAACTTCAGCTTTTAAATGTTGCAGCACTTAATCTCTGAAGCACAGACACATGAATAGATATTCAGAACTAGCATTCACACTCTGTAAGCTCTAGTTCTGACTCCTTTCATCACTATGCGTCACATGATGCGACTAATAAATGCACATAAAGTTAACTGATTTGGTAAACAAAAAAAATACATTATAATTATGACAACTGCTTTACCTGCTTTGATGTATGTTTGTTGCAGACGTTATTTAACGGGAAGATATAGTCATGAGTATTTACACAAAACAGGCAGTAAAAAATTGGTAGATTGTATGCAGAGAACATATCCTCACTTAATATTTACATCTATACATGTGTTGAAGGAAGCACCCAAAATAGCGCAATTATAAACTGTAGCCACTATAAACATGAACCTCCCAGTAATGAATGTACAATTTCATATAGTTCTATTATACCATATGCTGCTTAAACTAGCACAGTTTAACAAAAAAAAAAAAAAAAATGTCAGCGATGCTAATTATAATTATACTAATAATAACACAGCTTTAAATTGTTCTAAGTAGGGGGGAGACATTGCTGGGTGGCACAGTAAGAGACTAGAAAACCTGAAATGTGTCACCAGGTGGGACAGTCCATTAGGAAGCATCATGTACTTAATATCTTATATGGCACTTCCTCATACGCAAAACCAGAGAACGCCCTACAAGTAAAGAAGCAATATTCTAATGCGGTGATGGGGTGCATGACACTCTCACAGTCTGGTATAGTAGTGCTGTTGAGGACATTTCTTATGGATTGCTACCTAGACATATATGAAGGATGAACCTACAGATGGTAAGAAAATAAAACTAATACAGGCAGCTTTAAATTTAAAAAAAAAAGTAAGATTTGTGGTCAGGTCCAGGATTACAGAGCCTCAACAGCCCTTCTATATGCCATGGTACATGGCATCTCTACAGTCTGTGAGATGACACTACAACACATCAGCGGGATTTACTTATGAGCCTCTACATTGTGTGTAACACGAAAAATGACCGTACACTTCCTACATAAAGAGGAAAAATAGCAGGAGAAGCCCACAGATGTAGATTCAGAAGTTACTACTGGCAGGTGCTTTCTGAGGTTAAACCTACACCTTTAGCTGTTAGTTACATAGAACATACAGTTTGAAAAGTAGCGATTGTTTTTTACTCAACAAAGTCTGGGGAGTGGAAATAAATTATTAGCCACTTAAATTGTATATACACATTCTGATAAGCATTATTTTAGCTTTCAAAACAGCCGTTACAAATGTACACTAATTTAGAGCGAAGCCTTCAACAGCACACAAACGTGTTATATTATGGTTAATGCTTCAAAGCAATGTTTCACCAGTGTCTAACTAGCATGCAGTTACTCTGTACTCTACTTTTACAAATGGAGTATTTCAAGAATCATGCAAGGAGATTTATCTCTGCCGCCAGTATGAGGAGAAGGCAAACGTAACCATGTGGAAGCAGTGAAACACACAGGGTGGATGGAAACACGCAGACCAACATGGTATTAGCAGGTATAGAAGAAAACCGATTTCTAAGTCCACGGCGCGATAAACATTCAGGATTTGAGAGACCACTTTTTATGATTGCAGAGGATGCTACCAGGAACATTAAAACGTCTTTTCTTCCATTCACAACAGGAGAGGAGGAAGCTTAACATTTCTTTACAAATATTATATTACTTATGTGCATCATGCACCTTTTTTTTTTTGTTTTACTGACTACAATATAAATAGTTGGCAAAATTAATCACTAATACTGCAATTTTTCTTTTTAAATCACTTCGTTGTACGACGGCCAAAAAATAAGACTGCCCGTACAGCAATGTCAGAAGGTTGCTTCGCAATTCAAGGAATGCTTTGCGGCAGGTACATTTCATTTTTATGAATTTAAATAGCTTATTTTTGGGAACGTTGCATATCATGCATTTCTGTTATAGTATAAAAAGGGAATTAATCTAAGGCAGTAATCTTGGGGGGAGAGAGCCACAAAAAAATAAAAATAAAAATCAAGCTTGCAAAAATAAAAGCAAACATAATAAGCCTCAAGTCTTTTATGGCTTTGATCTCCTAAAGGAAAATATAACTTGAATATTGCCACATTTTGAGTGGATGGGGGAGGAGAGGAAAAAAATATATATATATCCAGGTAAAGAAAAAAATTGCAGACTGGCAGAATCACTATTTTCTATGCTTTTGTGACTGGGCTTTAGCAGTTTTTAGAAGGGAATCTAGACATGTGCGGATTCCAGCCAAATGGAGAAGAGAACCGGCTGCCTCTTTCAGCTCATCATCGATATCTTGGCATGCTTCTTTTCTCAGCTTCTTGCCATGCAAATCTTTGCCGGAGGAATTCATGCAGGGCTGGGAAGCATAGCCGCTATCTGCAAGTGCGTCTTCTTCATAGTCAATATCAGTGTCATCCTCGCTGTGGAAGCCTTCGCTGCCGTCACTCCCCGCCCGGCTGTTCTTAGGGATATATTCGTACACTTCATCAACAGAGGACAAGGAAGACACGCTGGAGCGGGATTCACACCGTTGAGAGTCTGTGCCACTTGCGCTGTAGTTGTGATCCTCCTTGGGATCGATGTTAATGATGGCCGAATCGTTTTCTTGAAGGGTTAGATTAGTACAATGTTTGAACGCGCTGCTATAATTGCGCTTCTTAGGCAACACCACCTTCAGAGGCTGAGATTTCTGGCCTAAATATGAAAACAAGTATAAAAAGGTAAGTTGTGGCAATATAGAGAGCCCAATAATCATTATAAAAGCATGCAGTCATATATAAAGAAACGTATCTACAGACAGAACATTATGACCGCATTCACAGTACAAAAGAAATTAAACAAAAACCTCAGGAGATTTGCTTTTAAGGGTATTCTGAAACATTCAGAAAATCCAGTGCAAGTAATATTGGAATAAACGCTATGTGCCACATGCAGAATTGCACAATGTTACTGCCTGTCTGCAGAGATGCTTTGATCAACGCAGACAGAGAAAGGAAACGTGATGAAGCTTGGTTTCCCTTACACAATTATGTCTTGTTTTTCCCTACCCATTTGCCTTTTTCAGCTTATTGTAATGGTCTGTGGGACTTGTGATGGTGGCAGCCAGAGTGAATGTAGATAAGGATTCCCCCTACACAGTGTGCATTGATTTTAAATACACAATATATAATTGATGGCTAATAGTAAGCACAAAACAAAAAACAGTCTTCCGCACTTCTGCAGAACGGTCATGTCCACATTAATAAAAGACCAGACCAACGGGAAAACTATTCAACCGATGTTGGATCAGGTGTTAAAGACAACCAAGATTTTGTTAAATAAAGCTTAGCCCATCAGTATATACATCCAGTTTGTCTTTGTCAGTAAAATATTCGGTGATTTTTACCAAAAATGCATGATGTGTAATATTCAAATAAAAGTTATTTATATAAAAAAAAACAAAAAAAACCACAACAACAACAACAACACACACAGAGAGTGCGAGGCAAAAGCACTCACCATCTATTACATCCAACTTCACATTTTCTTTGATATTGCAGCAAACACCTTTATTAAAAAAAGAAGAAATCGGGAGATTTAGACACAGCACTACATAAAGCAGAAGGAACACAGAGCCTACACTGTGTGCAGAGAGAACTAGTGTATAGCATGCAGCTACAATATAGCAACCTAAAGACATAATAAAAACTTAATTTGTAACACCGTAGCACCCATATAAAATTTTGCGTTTTATTTTCTGTTTATTTGTTTAAAAGTGTAAAAAAGTTGTAACTACTACAGTACGCCCATAAAGCAGTTTCATCAAATTGTCCACAATTTTAAGATTTCTGTAGAACCACTCAAAAGTTAAACACAAAAGCCCCAGATAATAAGTTGCTAAAGGATTATTAGTTGCTTTGATCGCCGCTTTGGACAATTTACATCATAATGTCGTCCAACACACCAAAAAAAAAGAAACAAACAGTAAATGGGGATGTGTTGTGACCATAGGGATTAGTCTTCTGTAAATTACTGTGCGTTATCCATCAGGACTGAATGGAGAGTGCATTATAAAAATAAATAAAAGTAATGAAACTTTAGATATATACAAGACCATACGCATGCTAACAAGATAACAAGACCTTCGGCACAGAATGTGCAGTGGCAATGTTAAATGGAATCAATGTAAACAATCCTTGTATGCCAGATGTTTGCAGATACTTATTAAAAACAAAGTGTAGCTAAAGTTTAATGCAAAACAGCTTTTCTTTATCTGTTCCAGGAAGTTTCAGGATGTAACTGCTTGTTGGAGGGGGGGAAAGGAAAGTAATTCTTACAATCCAATGCTTCATGCTTGATAGAGCTGTTTAAGAGCATCATTGCAGCGGCAGCATCAATGTCAGAATCTACAAGAAAGAGGACAAGATCTTGCATATTAGGTTTCACCATTCAAAACACACTTATTCTATACCATAGCTTTTACACCAGCCATATATACTGTGCCCACATCCCTTGTCTGATCACATGTGACAAAACATTTAATAATAATCACTGCTGGATAAGAAATGGACATGAGCAAAAATAATGGGCTTAGTTCTGTGATGTAAGTCATTAAAAATGTACAACTATCTTCAGCAATTTTAAAATAAATTCAGAGATGTGTTGATAGCCTCAAATAGGTATATTAAGTAGCATAACTTCAGACTTTGAAATATTAATTTTGTAGCCTGAGAGACCACCATAATGAACCAGAACCCCGGACAGGCTAGGGAGAGATGTTCTAGGCTGTTGGAGGGTCAAGAGGACATCATCAGCCAAGAGATAACTTGCTCTCAAGCGCCTCTTTGTATTGAGGATGTGAATCGGGTCAATTGCCCTCCTGGTGTTATCCCTGGCCCCTACCTGATCATATTGGACTAGGAATGGGAGTACCAAATTGAGACCATTTGCAAAAATTTTAGCGCACAACTTCCAATCATATTAAGAGAAATTGGACGGTAGCTAGCGTTATCATTACCATCTTTGTGGAACAATGTTTCCCAGGGATTCCCTTGACCAATGTTTGACAGGTTCATTTTAAACCCTAAAAAACATATGCTGAAATGCATCATAACCAAAAAAATCTCCACAATGACTTCAGTTGGGAAGCACTGCTTCAACACAAGATTTAAGCCTTTGGTGACCCCCATAACCCATTAATATGCCTAATTATGTGCCGCCATAAGAAGATCGCACAATATCAATATAATCCTAGTGATTTAGTGATGTGACCAGGAAACTTTAACACACTGTTCTGTGTAACAAAGTTCCTCTTCCAGGGAATCCCCAGTGACAAAGGTCAGCATGGTTCCCTGGCCAGAGCAGAAGCCATACAATTATTAGTAGCTCTGTATTACTTATAAAGTATCTGGGAACATGCACAAACATGTATTAGGTCTATAATACCTGTGTGAAGTGGTCTGTATGTGCCTTCATGTACATATACATGATTAGAATAAACATTTATTAACGTGCCCACTGCAAACATGAGTCAACATGATGTACCATGCATGACCTGTATGTCTGTGAATACTTGTTACATCCCCATAATTTAACCATAGGAGATTATGTTATACAGCATATGTAAAAATAAATGAAATACCTTTTGCAGAGTGTCCTTGTGTCTGTTTCAAGGCAGAAGATAAACAAAGTGGAGGTGACACGCTGAAAGAAATACAAAGTACATGAAAAGCAGCAATTCATCTGAGTACAATAAGACACAGTACAAGCTGTCTAAATTAAAGTACAATGCTACATGCAAGTGTAGAAAACAATGAAGGGTCAGAACAGTAACAGTAGGACAGTGTTGCAACCGAGAAACAAGCCGGTTTAGTTACGTTAAATATATTTCCCTTACACATTAAACTACAACATGTTGTATATGTATATATTTAATACATAAGCCACATAGTGCCTCACAATTAGATCCAGCTCTTCGTTCTCCTTTTGGTTGATGTATATTTAGCTGGACAGTAGCACATCAGAACTTAAAATATATGAAAAACAAAGATCCTTAAAGGGAAGTTAGAAAATAAAAAAAGTTAAAATGAGCAAACTTGGTCCTATGAATCAACTAGCGCGCACTAATCCTAACAAATCTGTTTAGTTACATTGTCAGGCTGAAAGATATATGTGGTTTGAACCGTTAAACGTCACATCATACCAGCCCCAAATCATTATATTTCAGTGTGTGGCCAACCAATAGGATCAGTGGCAGCATAGCTATAACTTGTGTAACTGGATATTGTGAAAAGCAGATAAAAAAGCACTGTAGCTGTTATTTAGCAGTGTGACTTAATCCAGAGTGTATAAGTGCTGCAGCTATTCAACTGGAGTTGCCAAAAATCGCTCTCAAGCTATAACCTCCCCCCCACCCCCCAATCGTTTTCACCAAAACATTTCAGTTATTCCAGGAACCATTAATCCACTAGATCACAAGTGTGCCTGTTTCAAGCACACCCCACACCCACTGCTAGTGAGGAGGACAATGGGGCATGGTGTGGTGGATTTAAAAAGACTAGGGGGTATATTTACTGAATTGGGGGTTTGAAAGAGTGGAGATATTGCCTATAGCAACCAATCAGAGATTCTAGTTATAAATTTAGTATATTCTACATAATAACAGCTAGAACGTGACTGATTGTTATAGGCAACATCTACACTTTTTCAAACCCAGTTTAGTAAATATACCCCTAAGATACTGAAAACTCCTGAGCAAAAATCAATGCATCACAATCTACTTAAACAAGGGGTAGACCAGCTACCAGCTAGATTCCATCTTCCTAAGCTTCTTGAGGTGGGAATAGGACAGAGCAGTAAATCTTCTTACAGTATATCACCTGTAATGACGGCAGCTTACCTTGTAGGAGAGGCAGGGGGGGTGTATAACGCAAGCGCTGCAGAGAACGGCTGCTTCTTCAGTGCTTGTACAAGGTTGGGTTTATACTCTGGGTCAACACACCATAAAGATCCTTTTCCATTTACCTAAAAGAGCAAAGGTCAGTTTTAGCAACTAACACGATATATAAACTTAGTTAAAACTCCAGAATTAAATGTTTTCACAACTATCATATTTGTATAAATATTATATTTGATGGGATATTCTGTAGAAACATTTAGCTCACCGACATCAATCATTGTGAGAGCTACCGAGTAAAGGGGAAAATGTCACATTAACAACACACATAACCCGTTATGGCGTGAAAATAACCCAATTTAATGAACTGCATATGAAGAACAAGACATGCCTGCATAGCTGAATGTCACATGTTCTTAAATGATATATAACAACTGCCTTATTAAAAAAAAAGTATCTAGTTCATAAGTATCAAAACATTAAAATACATTAACATAGACCAAAACAGTAATAGTGCCAACAGTACTAGTAAGGAGTACAAAATATATATTCTCCATATATATCTCTATATTTACATAGAACAGGCTTTAAACCACCTGCTTTTTACACTACATTTACGGACGCGCATAAAGAAAAAAATAGATAGGTGAGGCCTCGCTTCCTAACGTATAAGGGTGCTGCCACAAAATGGAAGCTATACAATGTTCGAGGGGAGTCCACACCCTCAAAAATAAAGCCTAAATCTGGTAATTTCACAAGACATTACATATATACATTTTTTTGCTTTTTTAAAATACGCGCTTTTTTGCGGGTTTGAAAGGGCTCAAAGACTCGGACATGTAAACTAATAGTGATGATGATTGTGAAAAGAGCTATTGCAATACATTAAAAACAAATGGTTATGTTTTTAATATGCATTTGTCTAGAAAAGAGCACCTTAATCTTCAGTGTCACCCTAGATTTAAGCCACTGGGGTTAGAACAACCTGTAACCAATCAGAATGCTCACAGTAGCATAAGAGGTTTGTGCTGATCCTATGGGATGCTGTGATGATGTTCATCTTCTTACCTGTGCTCCTCATCTCACATGATGACCAGGCAATGAGAAACTAAGGCAAGGAGGAAGCTACAGACTTACAGATAGTGGAAGAAGTCCACAGAAGCAGAGAGAAGTGATGTGTGGGTCCCTGTTAAACTGATGTGGGGAGACGTTGCAGTTATAGACATCTCTATATGAAACAAACTTTACATATTAAGCTTGTTTAAATTAGCAGGTTTCCTAGAGTCTCTATTCGCTTGGCTGGTTAACAATTAAAACAGTAAAAATGCCATAAATCCTTTGCCTAAAACTGTGTCCTTGGCAATAGTTCAACAACTAAGCAAAGCGCTAATGAGAGTGTCTGGTTGCTGTAGGATACAGTACCTGTTTTTACACAGTTACCTGTGCACCACTTTTCCTTAGCGTCCCAATGTCTAATAGAGAGGAAAATAACCCCATAAGTTTAGCCATTTGACAGTGAATAACTACAAACAGATCCCATCTCATTCTACTGCAAAGAAACGAGGACTGTTTTGGGGATTGATATTTCTAACAAAGATACACGACTTTTTGCTTAAATCACTTGATGTCATTTGCACGTAATGCCAGTGACAAAGCAGAACAGATACAGTTGAAAAACTAGAAAACAAAACCAAAAACACATTTCTGAAACAAATGCAATGCCTATAGCTAGACTGTGGTGTTAGTGAAACATGATAGTTAATGTATTTTGAAATGTAGATATGTATACTTTAAAAGGATTACCAACTTTATAAATATATATTTCACATCAATTAGACATTAACGTTTACATTAAAGATACTGTTTCTAATATATGTTTCACACAATTCATTCCCTAGGCAGCAAATATTTGTAAAAAGATCAAAAGCACATCAAACAATACAGGCTTTTCAAGCTGTTCACTTAAGAGGGTCACGAAAACTAATTTGGGGATGGGAAGCGGGTAATTTTAAGATTGATTGCGAATATCTTCTACTGCTCTCAAGCTGAAGCTGCCAAATCCTACATCGCTATTTAGTATCAAAAATGTAAGCTATTAGACCACTTCGCAACAAATATTGAAAACAATTGTTTGACTGCTAGAAGGAAACATCGCGACAACACGACATAACGCAACAAATCTTATTTTCTAAAATAGCAGTTTTGGTCCATCTACTATATAAAAGCCTAGTGGCGTGTGTCTGTGTGTGAGAAAAAAAAAAAAAAAAAAACAAGCTGCAGCGCCACCTGCTGGGCAAAGTTATAGACTGACCTACTAAATTCTTAGTGTGTGTGGGGGAAAAAAAACTCAGAAAGGGCTGAAATTTGGTATACTAAGATGTTTTTAATTTGTTGATTTAATTTGTTAATTGTTAAAAGTGTATATATATATATATATATATATATATATATATATATATATATATATATATATATATATATATATATATATTTCTTGAAGGAGAAGTGACAGTTGGGAGTGGTTGGTGGTTGCCGGGGGTGACAGTGGGGAGTGGTTGGTGGTTGCTGGGGGTGACAGTGGGAGAGGAGTGTGATACTCAGGACTGCTGAGAGAGATCCCTGTGTCTGGATAGACATCTGAATAGATGTGGCGATAAAGATGAAGGATGAGGTAATGGAGAAAAATGATGAGGTGGTGACATGTGGACAACACCACGTTAAAAAAGGGCGCTTGCGTCGGGAAGTAATGCTCTTCCCCTGATGAGGCCTGGCCAAGCCCCAAATGCATGACAAGAACCTTTTTAACACCTTAAGTAGCTTGATTTGACAAGAATGCATGATTATCATGCACGGGTTAACTTGTTTAACAAATAATTTGCTAATATATAAAAACTGCTATACATTACAAACCGGAACCACTGCAGCGCTGGGTGACCCTGTTTGTGTGTATGTATGTGTATAACATGTGGGATATAGTATGCAGCATTGGTAAACATAGTACTCTTCATATTTTCAGTTCAAATATGATGGTCCTAAAGATACAATGAATACATTTTGTTTGCACCTCCATGAAAGGATGTTAACTCATTAGTTAAACCTTTAAAGATTAGTATCTGTTTCCAGTTTGGCCAAGCCAGCAGATCCCATGTGTGCCTGGTAGTGTGAGCAGCAGTTGACACCACCCACACATGTAGACTATGGTCAGGTTTACACACATTCCATAGAATGGTCTTCTCTATTTCACTTGGATTATTTTTAGACCTTGAAATCATGTTATTGCCACAAATACACACATGGCGATACTGGATCAATTTTCCGAGATTACTGCATGTGTGCCTAACTTTATTTGGAATTTGTTTAAGGCTAAGTGTTAATATATAATAAGACTTTCAAATGGTGTGTAAGGAATAGGCACATCAAATGCAGACTTCACTGATAAAAGACGTTAGATAGAATACAGCAACTTATCTCAAATAGATTGCTAGGTCATGTGTAAAGTCTACCAAAATTACAGTCACATGAGAAAGTACTCCTTCATACCAGTGTGGTTTTATTTTACATATCAGGACATACATCATCATCTAGCATGCACAAAGTCCTATAATTTGATAAAATATAATCTTATTAGCATAACATGTGAACGGATGGGCTTACTTCACCACCTGATTTGTTGGGGGAAGGACGACGACAGGATGTTCTTCCTGCACACCTCATCTGGGTCTCTTTCTCACGGTCAGTAACAAACTGCTACTGACCACTCCTACTGGTGTCACCTTGCCACCACACACTTGCTGACTGCGAATGCCAAATGTGCAATAGTTGTAGGACAATCTCTCTGCCACCACTAGGCTACTTCACATCACCTACAGCCACTTACTTCTGGGGTAGATGGTATAGCTGCTACAGCGCCTCTTTGCTGTGGGCTGTCTGGTAGCGCCGGACTGCTTACTATGGATCAGGACTGCTGAGTAACAGACAGAGCATTCACACAGAGGCGAAGTTCAACACAGGACAGCCGGGGAGCGGATTATGGTGTAAGCTCTTGTTGGTCACAGGATATAGCAGGCAATAGGTATCAGGCAGAATCTTCAAGCACTGATGTTTATGTGCTCAAGGGGTCCTTAAAAGGACCATTACACGTTGGTTGGATGTATTAGTGATCATCCAGAATTGAAGATGGTATAATACATTACATAGTCAAACAAAGCTCTTTATATACGGTTTCTGACAAACATTTTGGCTGGGATTAAATAACCCTCCTTTCCTCTCTGGCACCACAAATTGAGATATTACATCCTGATCCTAATCATTGAATGTAATATGTTCTCTAAACCTGGATTTAAATGTAATTTAAACTTAACAAAAAGTTGCATCAATCTGTGATTTCTCTAAGACACAGGAAGAATGTCTAACCCCACCATGCTTTCAGGCTAAAATGGATTTTGGTCACACACGAATGAAAAGGCCTAATTAGCATGGGATTTCCTTTCTTCCAAAATATGCCTACTGCATCAGAAATCAATATATTTCGAATACAAAAATCAGTATATTTGCAATGATATACATCGGGACACTGTGCCAATAATTGACGTAAATTTTTAGAATAAGTTATTTATAAGTGATCCAGCCACATAACACATTTATTCCATAATAAATAAGCCAAAATGAAGTAGTGATGTGTGAAAATGCATACCCCTCGATTCAGCAGCTTGTAGAGAGACACCTTTAGCAGCAGCAGCTTGAAGGAACTGCTTTCTGTAGGAGATAATCAATCTCTTATACCCCATTCATACTGCACCAAAATCCCGGGTTTTTGCCGGGGCGAGCTCAAACGACCCGGGTCTTGGTGCAGTATGAATGGTACAAGTCAAAAATCCCGGGTCTAAAAACCCGGGTCTTCAACCCGGGATTTATCGAGGGGTAATTCCCGGGTCGGACCCGGGTTGCCTGCACTATGAATGGTGCAACCCGGGTTTTTCAACCCGGGTTGCACAGAGAACAAGCTGATTGGCTGTCTGCCTGTCTCTGGAGGATGATGTCATCGGTGGGAGCCCGTGGAAGATTCGAGAAGGAGTTTAGGAGAAATGGTGGAGTGCAGATCAAACTGAAGCTCTGGTGATGACTCCCACAAATTGCCAGGGCACAGACTTGTGCAGTATGAATGGGGTCAACCCGGGAAATTCCCGGGTCCGAGGTGCAGTATGAATGGTGTTTCTGAGCTGGGACGCTCCGAGCCCCGGCAAAAACCCGGCTTGAAAATCCCGGGATATTGCCGGGGCGGAAGTATGAAAGCGGTATTACATAACATTTGAGGAATTCTGGGCCACTCCTAAAAACACTGCTTTAGTATATTGATGGCATATATTTATACACAGCACGCATAAAGTGTCATCACAGAATCTCAATAGGGCTGAAGATTGGACTTTGACTTGGCCATTAACAAACAAGAAGAAACAATAGCATTTGATTTATATACCACACAAATCTATAGCTGAATCACTGAGAAAGAAGATTTCATGGTGAACTTGATGACTGCAAACCTACAAACCAAACCCAAACACGAACTTGCTTGACAGGCAGTATTTGTCTTTTTTTTTAGTTTGGCTGTGATATCCTGTCTGTGGTTTACGTCAAACAATGCATTGTGCATTAAGACCAAACAACTCCACTTTAGTTTTGTCCAGAGGACAATGTTCTAGAGGCATTGGATTTCATTCAGATGCTTTATAAACAGGAGTCGTACTGAAAGGTTTATCTTTTGGAGAGAAGGGGTTTTCCCTTGGCTAGCCTTCCATGAAAGTCATACTTGCTCAGCCTTTTTCTGATGGGTAGACTCATGAACTTTAGCATTCAACATGAAGACAGAGGCCTGTAGATCAATGGATGTGGCTTTTGGCTTCTTTGGATTCAGTCTGACCTGTAATTGAATTTGCTGAGACACCTACTCTTGAGAAGACGAAGATCACTTGACTATCATTTCCTGGCTCAAATTACCTTCTTTATTGATATGAACACTGTGAGGATGTACTTACTCTTCCACACATGGCTTCTTCATGTTTGCCTATTTTTTGTTGAATAACTATTGGCAGCAGCTGTGTGTTATTTGTCACGTGACATCAGACATACAATTTTAGGACTTTGCAAGGGACTAGAGGATTGCAGATGTGTAAAGAAACAAGTGTGAAATAAGGTGTACTTTCTTTGTCACATGGCCGTATGTACTAGTATTTTTTTTATTTTTTTTTAAATAGTTGATAATACAAGTGATGTCAATAGGAATATAAAGTTTTGCAAATAACATCTGCATCAACTAATGTATAATGTCAAGGAGAACAGTACTGTGAATTCTACCAGCAGCCAATAATACTTAAACCTTCCATCACACTCTCACATCTGGGGCATAGCATTCATTTATTTTATCAAATTTGCTCCATGTCTAATTAAAACTTGTGTATTAAGGAATAATGTACCCCATACTGGATAAAGATATTAGAAGATGTGAATAGACACAACCTTCTGCTCTTTAGGCGGACTGGTCTACAAAGAATAAAAAAACAAAAAACACTATACTGGGCCATAGTAGACAAACTCATAAAATCCAGAACGGATATTCAGATTACAGATTACACTCTATACTTCCTTCTACCTAGACCCATACCAGATACCTTATTTCACTCCAACAAACTCCTAAAACACATAGTAAGATTGTAAGCTTGCGAGCAGGGTTCTCTTACCTCTGTCTGACTGTATTACCCAGTTTTGTTTTATTAATGTTTGCTCCAAATTGTAAAGCGCTACGGAATTTGCTGGCGCTATAGAAATAAATGTTGTTGATGATGATGATGATAAATGCGGCCAAGTGCCAAATTGCATCCCACTGGAAATATGCAGACTCTCCTCCTTTAACAGCTACAATCAATAGCATATGTTCCATTGACAGCAGGGAACACATCACAGCTACTCTACAGAAAACCCATAACACTTCAAAAGTACACGGGCACGCTGGACAAACTACTTTGAGGTGGAACCACCATTGAATACTATTGGATTCTTCAGTCATGAAATTTAACCCCAGAGGAAGCAACCAACCCCCCCCCCCCCCCCCCATCTGATTCATTGCTCCAAGTTGATTGTTTTGTGTGTGGACAACACCACTTCCTCCTTACACACCCCCAGTTGTATCTCCTCCTGTCACCCTTGTGTTCTGTGACCTTAATAAATGCACAAAGTATAGAATAAATGCCTGAAGACATGTGCTTTTATATGGTCATATTCTTAAGTTAATGTACAACCTATTAGAATAATAATGAAAACAATGCTACACACACTAATATATATTGTGTGTGTGTATATATATATATATATACACACACACACACACACACACATACATACCACACACACACCTCTATAAATATCAGTGAAGGAATGGCACTCTTAGGACTTGATTACATTAATCATATAAACCAGAGATGAATAGATTGTGTATTACAATGACGTGTGCAATAAGTGATCTATGTATATATGTGGGTGAGCTTTTGGTATGTATTCGCACAGTCCCTTAGTGGAGCGGGAACACAGGCTGGTCTCACATTACTAAGAGCTGAAGAACAGAGCCAGCAGAAGGAAGTGCTACCATGACAACACAAACCAGACTGTTATCTGAGACCATAGTTAGACTTGCAAGTGTACAGTGACTTTATCTGCAGCTGGGAGGAAGCACTTCCAAATATAGTGTGTGTAATAGTCACTCTTAACTTTACAGTGAGAACTCCATCTTTTCCTCATTTATGGCAGGTAACTGATCAGACACATACTCAGGTCATAAAATAGGGTTCATAGTTTTGAATGCATGAAAAATATGATTTAACTGGCCAACGTTGCCTAATCAAATCACTACATCTCTCACACATGCATGCTGGTATTAACAACAATGACCAAGCACAAACCCTGTTCTGTTCAGTGACACACAAGAATACAGTCCGTTATTTATGTAATTCCAAGATACAAGCTAAACAATTGACACTAAGCAAGTGTTATGGAGTTTTGTTCAGCAATCTGGTGAGATAGTTTATTAATCCTTGGTTTACTAAACATGTCCTTTATCATGATATATTTAGGAAACCTGGCAATAACTGAATTCTAAGTTAGACTAGGTATGGTCTCTAACATTTCAATTGTTCTAGCAAAATGGAAAACAAAAAAGCTTCTAAAATGAATTAAATTTAAAACCACTTTACAAAAATGAGAATGCTATGTTCAGTAATAAAGGTTGCTAATCACTGAATGGAAGGTAAATGTGCAATATTTGAGGTTACAGAGATGAATGGCTTTTTTCAAAGCTCAACATTTAACTCTATATATAGAGTGAGATGAACCTTCCTATGTAAGCTGTTATCATATAGCTGACACCACAATCTTTCCATAGCAGTTCAAGCTGCAGCTCACCTTCCTAATCAGTGCTGTAAAGAGAGTATAGATTTTAAGGTGATCCACAAATGACAGCTGTAACATACATTTGCACGGATATACAAATTATTAATAACTTACTCCAAGTTCTTTAGAAAACCCAGAATTACATAACATCTGACAACTGAAGAAAGGTTGTGCTCGTTTGTCTTTTCTACTGTACTTGGGGTAGTGGACATTACAAATTCAACTTTTACTTACTTTTCCGTGACTGCGTTCGACTTTGCGAAAGCATTTATTTAGTGAAAGGTTGTGTCTGACAGAGTTCTTCCAGCCAGTTGGGGCAGTAGCAAAATATGGAAACCTGTCAAGGATCCAGCTGTATATTTCTTTCACAGGCAGGCATTTGTTGGAAGAGTTCTCGATCGCCATATATATTAGGAGGCTGAATGAATAAGGAGGTTTTGAAGAGGCAGAAGACTTCTCTGGGTTCCGACAGCCTGTTGGGGAAATGTCTCCCTCGATGTCATACAGGGGGTTATTTGCTGCAAGCCCCTCGCTCCCAAGGCTGAAGTTGTTCAGCAGATTTGTACTCTCGTGAAGCCAGTTCAAGTTTGTCAGCTCTTCATCTGCTGAGCTACAGTCCACTGCAGAGGCCTTTGGCCTGGCAGCACCAACCTCTTCTGGCAGACTACCCATTGTCTCAGTCGGACTTAATCCTGCAACTTTCTCTGCTGCAGGAGTTTCTACGTTCTTATCTGGAGTCATTCCCGTAACCGGACCCATGCGGTCTTATCACTCTAAGAAAGACAATGAAATAATTACGTTACATCAGACAAGTCAGAAAAATTGGCAATTAATGTGTTTTTATTATGCATCTAACACACTGTTCCCTATGTTTCACTGCAGCTATTACTAAAAGTGGAACGTTCATAATTCCTTTGATTGGTGAAGCTACACATAAGCATCTTCAAAAGATAAGTCTACCTTTTATGCATTGTGTCTTTAACGCAAGCAAACCCAAAGAGTACATTTTGTTAATGGATTCCCCTGATAGGTGCCAGAGTGTTGGGTACATTTTCTAGTACAGTTTCTCAAATATATTTTTAGATTCAAATTTACCCTCTGTCTAATCACGATATGCAGGCATGGGCTCTAACCTATAAAACCAACATATTCTCATTCACATAATTTGAAAGCCGCAGATGATGCAGCAGATAGGTTGGCTAGATGCACAACGTATATGGGGATTAGAAAGCAATTGTTAATGAACTCTACAAGAATCTATAGAAACTCATAGTAATATATAGAAAGTCCGCTATCCTCACTGTGATATCCCCAGCTACACCCCTGTATGTGGATCCATCATGCTGTACAGTGGTGCATGTCTAGACATTGGCTTTGTGGCTTCTTAGAAGTAAAAGGTGACACCCAGTCCTGCAGGAGAAATGTTGACTGTTAAACCAATAAAAAAAAAGTTTTTTACTCCAGAGTAAAACCTCTTAAATTAGTAATCATATTCTGCAACTTAGAATTTAAAAGGTTGGATTACTCTTAGTTGATCACATTTAATGGTTAGGACACACTGAAGCAGCAGTTGTTTCTGGCCAAAGAGGGCAGCACATGATTGGATGCGAGAGTCACATTATTTCCTATCTAATCATATGATACCCTCTCTGGCCAGGAATACCCTGCTGCTTAAGCCTCTCCTAGTGACGGCATTAAATGATGTGAACGTTCTATGGTTTGCAATCATCTGTATCACAATATAACAAAGATATTTAAAGCTATTTAAAGAAAAACTTTAAACAGAAAAAATTATTTTACAGTCTACACAAATGTATTAATAATCTATATGGGTTAAGATCAATAGCACGTTCAGCAGAAAAGCCAATAGCTGAATGTAAAAACACACACAATACAAAAATACAATCCATAGGGAAAATACAGTGGTAAAAGTGACTTTGGACTTGAGGACTAAGAGAAAACAGCTCAACAGCACACTGCTTTTACTTTACTAGCAACTGAAAACTAGAAGCATTTTTCCCCAGCATATAACCAAAATGTAAAATAGACTGGTATGTGTATATCTATCTATACACACACACACACACACAATAGGTCCCCGCTCGTATGACTTCACTGTTATTGGGACATACATCATTCTCTATTCTTTAGGTATTGCTTCACAAGTTAAAATGTGGCTCTTCCATGGCCAGCCTGCATGTGTGTTATAAACCAACACAACTTCAACCTCCCCCCACTTCCTGTTGTCAATCCCAAAGGCTTGGATAGTTCAATGTAATTTTAACTTTTCTGACATCTAGAAGTACTTTTTAACTAATGCATCATTGCTATTAATGGAGTGAGGAGACTCCACACTTAAACCAATGTCATTTTACGTTTAACGCACTCAAACCCTCTGTTGAAGGAGTATGGCATTCATACAATGTACTCTACCCAGGCTACATTAGACTGGATATCAAGGAGCATAGCCCTTCAAATATTGCTAAAATAAATCCATTGTAAACAACAGAAGAGCACAGCAGTGAAGTTCAGTGTCCGTTTAAATACCGTTTTATATGATGGAGGAACTGGGGGGGGGGGGCGGGGGGCCAGCCTTGTCGCATTTGCTTGATTTATACAATAGAAAACAATGACACTGGGATGCAACAACAAGCTGTCTGAGCAGTCTGAAAGACAGAAAAATACATAGCCATATGGCCACTCGGCTGACCTCTCTAACAGACATTTGGATGATGCGAAATGGACACAATTCCCATGACTCCTTTAAACCAGTCTCCATTACGTTCAAGTACTCAACGGCGATGCACCAGCGCTAAATATACCCGATGCGTTAAAAGGATGTAGAATAGTAATTTATCTCCGTTACATGCTCTGCTACAAAACAAGCTAATCCTTTAATTTACAAAGCATTGGGAAATTCAAATATTTTCAAAACGCAAACCTTGGGTTATCATCAACAACCCACTAAACACACACAACATACCCTTACCGAATTACCTTATAGAATCCTTAACCATGTGTGACCCAACCGAGAAAACTGCATTGTGCTATTTACCTATAATATACAATATCCTGCTGTGCTATTCAAAGACGGCCAGTAGTTACACAACATATAAACAAGGTATATCCTTGCTGTGTAAGCAGCTGCAGTGAAAGAACATTAGCAGCTCATCTGGACTGTTGACATAAGGAGTTTTTTAACAATTATTATTTATTTTTTTTTAAAAGGACAAAATTAAACACTATTCCTAAAACATAATGTAAAGTTACCGTACAAGTAAATGATACTGTGTATTTTTTCTCCAAATGCACTGGTAAAACCAGTTACAAGGGTGCACAGACAATTTATTGATAAGTGTGTCACAGCACCACAACCCTAACTGACCAATGGCAATGTACCTGTGTTAAAATAAGTAATTTACTACATTTCAAAAATATGAATTGGAAAAAAACAAAAACCTACTACCCAACTTTCTGGGTGTTTTCTTTGGACCTTGGAATGAGACTTCTTTTATTTCCCCTCCATGGATAAGGGTGAAAGTGACGACATCTGAAGTAAGATTCTGTACACCCTACAAGTTGTAGTCTGTGTTAGTGACAACACAAACACCGTACTGTACAACAAAGCTTTGCATTCTTTGTCTACGTTTTCCCTTCAGAGAGCATTGTCCATCTCACTTGAGCAGCTGCTAAGATTGGAGGTCAGATTTGAATCCCAAAACGCACAGCAAAAAGCCTAGATTTGATTACAATGCAGCATGTGAGTATCCAGGACAACTGAGGCATTAGTGTCTTTCATTCGGCTGCTTCTTAGTCAAAGCTTCAGGCCACACTAAACTGTTGGATGTAGGAAAAAAAAAAAAATTGCAGCTGCTGGTCTTTATCAAAGCATGACAGATTTTTCTCCATGTACTTAACATGTGTGAATTATATTACTGCCTGCATCTCATCGTACGGTAAAAATATTCAGGAGAACAAATTTAATTGAAATACAGAACAAAAATTAATTTTGCAGTGAACACATTTAAACAAATAACAATAAAAATACATTTTCCTTTAGGTGTTAAGCTAGAATACCAAAAGTAAAATTGTTGCTAGCATGAACTAAAATAACAGCATTCAAGAAATTCTTCTCTTTATAGTCAGTATTTTTAATGTTTATGCATGTAGGATGTGTCCAGACAGCTGTTTTAACACCTTAGTGTAAAAGTAACCTCACATCCTCAAAACCTGTATAGTCATCTGTCTTTATAAACATGGGGTAATTTTATTCCAGACTTAGCATAACATTGCATAGCAAGGTTTTTAGTACTTGTGGCCATGAAAATGAAAAGTTGAAATGAAATGGATGTAAAAGGATAATATGCACATTGTTATGACAGAGCAGATTATAAAAGTTTCCAGCTCCTTAGACTAATGAAGACAAGTGTTATATAGCCTTCTCGGTCTTACCCTTCATTAAATGCACATGTTCAAGAAAGTAGGAGATCTTATTAAAATTGAGAGAATAGAAGTTTTTTTAAAAATTAAATTGATTTTGTGCAGAATTAAAGAGTTCCAACAAGGGAAATTCAGGTGTCCAATCAGACAATGTTTGTATAAAACTGCACTTCCGGATCACTAGTATACACGGTACAGGAGGATCCACGTGGGGGTATCAGGAAAGAGAACAGGCCACCAACACTCAGCGATGCGGTATATCCTCCATTCAGAGATGGACCATCATCTTCTGACCATCTGTTTAACGTGCACAATTTGGACTTATTTTACATTTTCAGGCAGATTTCCAATACATTAACATAAACGATTGAAAAGGTTGTGCTTATATGAAATCTCCTGTTAAATAGTACTTTTCTTCTGTGTGAGTTTCAGTCTCTTATGTCTCAATATGTGATTTGTAAGGTGCACCTCCATTTTCACATGGAATAGATACATTGTTCAGTAATAATTTGGATTTTCCACTGCAGTTCTGTTAATAAGTATTACCTTCCCACACCATTACAGAGAGCTGAAGTGTCCTGATGGGATCCGATAAAAGCTTTAAAGAGCAGACTCCACAAGCCATCCATTTCAGTGTATATTCAGTGCCTTTTCAGTGTGTATATTATACACACACACACTAATATTAATATAATATATATATATATATGCGCGCCACCAGTCACTGACTACCTGTTTAGATAGAGAAGCACCTCCCTAGGAATGTGGCAACCTGCTGCAGAGGACAGAGATCATTGTGGACATCATTTTACAAAACCTGTCAGTTATTTCAGGAATATTATTCAGCTTGTTAGTAAGCAGCTTTTAATATATTTAAATTTCAGATACTGGTTTTAGTTGCTCTATGAATACTAAATAAAGCCTCTATTGGACATTGATGTGTACTAGAGACTGTAGATCTGAGCTGAAAAATATACTTGAAGCAACTGGAATATTTATAACAAAAATAGGTTTATCATGGCCTCATTCCTCTGCAATCGGTTATCACGAGAAATGGGCTTCTTTAAGCAAGCAAAACTTGAATGACAGATTTGCACACTTGCTGTGCCAAAATTTATTTCATGGATTGTTTATTTCACAGTAACTCAAATGCTTACAGAATCAACTTTTGAATCTCTGTCCTTATGGGATCCCCCAGTGTTCTAAAGATGGAGGAGTTTCATGGAAGGTTATACTTTACTTTTTACACAGAAATACAGAGGAATGTCAGGGTAACAGAACAATGTGTTTAATCTCCAGGCTTCATATCTGAAAATTTAAATTTTGTATTGAAGTTGTCACTACCCACATTCTGTCTTAAATAGTAAGTTAAAGCCCATATTATATTTTTACCCCAAGTGTTAAAACGAAATGCAGCGTTTGGATATTACTACTTTCTATGCAATATATTCTTTGCAAAATATTAGGTATAAGGCAGTTTTCTGAACATCCCTACAGAGGTGTGTATACAAATAATGAGTTTTCACTGCAAAATATAAAGCGGAGACCGCAATATGTTCTACAAATTTATAGTTTGATATATGTAGTACTTGTAAAACGTCTACTGCAATTCTAAAATTAGAAGCACTTTATCTAGATAGAAGGATTAAAAGTGTATGCAGCAAATAATTCCAGGGAGAATAGCGATAAACGTTAATTATTACATATTAAGGCATGTTTGCGCCTTAGAGCTAGCCTTTTACTGTCAATTAGACAATGCACTGTAAAGAATTTTTCTGGGTAGGATGTTAGTGCTTTTCTATGCTTGCTGTAAATATAATGTACATTTTAATAAAGTGTCTGCATTCAAGTGACTTGACAATCCAACATACTGAAAAGGGATCACTAGAACAATCAACTGTCTCACTGCTGAACTGCAAACTTCTGATTAACAAAGCTACTTAAAAGCAGGAGGTGTCAATGGTCCCCAAGAAGCTCAAATCCAATTGCAGGTAGTTTGGAGGATTTCTGTTTTGTATTGTTTTCTTGGTTTTTTTTTTTTAAAACTGTTCCTCCGGCTAAATAAGTAACAGGCTCGAGATAAAAAGCTGTAGCATGCTTATCTTCTGTATCTTAACTTTAAAGAACAAAAAAGTAATTAAATAAAATAAATGGTATCTTAAGGATATATTTAAAATAATTTTTTCCCCAAATAAAATAGTTTGCTAAAACTTTCAACAAGGTTCACAGCCCCAACGCCCTTTTTCTCATTACAATAATCTTGCGGCACAAACAACAATTTAGTTTCTATGCTGCACAACAAGTGATGTGTACCAGTGCGCCTACTGCACATGTAACATTTACAGCTTGTGCCCCAGAACAGGAGATAACTGGGGGACAAATCCTCCAGTCACAAGGTCACATTTTTATTTAACATGGTGACCAAGGGATATGCCCAGACCTGACAAACATACAATGAGAGTTAAAAGTTTAAAAACAAAGATATACTTTTTATTTACATTTGTGTACTAAAAATAGACAAGTTAGCCTGCTCCTTATTAATGTAGTCTCTGACCGGGCTTGCCTTAACCACTGTACATATTGCATGGAATTGGATTTCATTTATAAACCCCAGACCACTTGGGTGGGGAGCGAACACCAAGGGAGCTAGTTTTGCCAAAGGCAGTGCATCTACTCAATCGTACAACATTAAAGAGAACCACTAAAAGCATTAAGTGTAAAGACATGGCAGAAGTAACCTGGCCAAATCTTATACTGAGAAGCGGGATAGGCCCATGTATGGCCAAGTTTAAAGGACACTAGAGAAAACCTCGTGAAATATTCTGCGACACACATTAAGCCAAACGTGAGACATTCGCAGGTGTCCGACACCTGCTTACATTAAAGGGCATTCTAGCATAATGCTCTGATCTACCAATAAATGTGCCAAACCAAACTCGTTGGTCTTGCCTAGTAGTAAAGCAGAGCATCTTGTTTTGATGGGGATTCAGGGGAATAGTCAGAAATGTTAACACTCTTTATGAAGAAGAGGTAGGTAAAAAATGTATTATTTATTGAGTCTGTGGGAAGGCATGCAGTCACATATAGGTGGACATATGTAAAGATGTGTGGCTATTTACGTCACTGCAAGCTTGGAGAAATAATTGCAATGACAAAGCATAGCATGTAGGTTATTAAACTGTAAACCAGAACACTGTGTGTGCGGGTGAGACAATTAATACTTAGTTATACTTGCTTCTCTGCCTTTTGGTTAAGATCAAGTGCAGTTGTGGCAGAGCTGTGCTTGGTCCTCTGGCTAGGAGGCGCTGGAATGCAGCTTTGAAGGGCTGGGACAATTGTGAATGCGGAGTGGCGATCCAGGGGGCCATAAATCACAGGTCAGGAGACCTTAATACAGATATAACATGATTATGTTGGCACCCACGCACCTTTGACCACTTTCTCTTAAGCATCGCTATAGTCTTTGCCCTGGCCTTTTGGCTGGGCAAGAAAATTTTATTAACCATGCCAGCCATCAGGCGGGGGCAGTACCCACTCGGCACTCACCGAGCCCTGGGTGAAGCATCAGTGGATCCCAGGGGCTAAAGGGGCCGCTCTAGCCTTGCGGCGAAGGGGGTCTGAAGACCCTTGCCCCTTAAGGGACCTTTTGGTTCCGGGGGTCGGGGACTAGGGTCCTTCCTCTCTCGAGGAGGGTCACGTTCTGCATCCCTTGTGTGTTTTTGGGTCTTTACCAAAATAGGAGTTGACATTTCTGCCATACAATCAGTGTGAAGCTTCTCCACGGACGTTTTAGAGACACCTCACTAAATTAAATCTTCCCCTAAGGGTAATGTGCTACCCACCCTTTGTCTGCATGGTGCAGCCCTCCAAGTGTATCAGGTTACCCATCATTGGTCTAGTATCCCACATATTAGTACATATACAGCTTTCTTTCCCTATCAAAACCACGGACCTCAAAAAAGTCAAATGCAAATAAGGCAGATTACATTGATCCCCTTTCAATTGTTCCTGTAATAGATTTTCATCCAAATTAAGAACACTGGAATGACTTGTTCAGTATACTAGGCCTGTGTAAGCATTACAGAATGATACTTTCTTTTTTTTAGTATGAATACATCCCAAGATGGGTAATCATCAATAATTAAGAAAGTATTCATTGCTCTAATTACGGTAGCACAGATTGTAGTTGCCTCCATAAGAACCAGATGCTTTTGTTATGTTGACTAGAAAAACTAGTCATTTTCTGTATAAAGCGTATGGATCAGCCATACTCATGTTAGTGTGTTCTCCTTCTTTCTTTTTTTAAGCTGAAAAAGATTAAAGCATTTATAGGTCAAAATGACCTGTAGGAGAGAAAAACACTTTTGTGAATTTTTCTGACAATTTGTTTAAGGATTAAACTCTTTCTAGTTGCTTTAGATCATTAGATATCCTACTGAATTGGTTACCTGAATGTCAAAATCTAGCTCTGTATGCTTCCATATGGAAACATACAACATTCACTTGTCTGGGGATTTGAAACCCCATGTCAATGTGGAAAGGGATTTACATCAAGGCCGGAAACTCTGTGGAATGATGCAGCTGTGTGATGGGCCATATCAAAGCCCACAGAACAAGATCTTGACATTCTGATAACCCTTTGATACACTCAACTAGACCATAAGTGTCATTTACTAACTGCTAGAAATGCAGATGTGCAGTACAATTTATCCACTGAATGCATTTAATTCACCACCAAATGCCTAACTAGCAGCACGCCAATTTTCCATTTAGGGAAGTGGAACCATTTGCAGGTTGAGATGAATGTACATGCCAGCCAAAACTTAATTTTAAAGTGTTGCCTCCTGTAATTATTTGTTACCATTTATATAGTATCAGCATACTTTGCAGCACTTTACAATAGGACTACTCCCTTAATCGACTACAAGGTTTTTTTATTCACTCGGAAACCTCTGCTTGCAGGAGTCTAACACGTCTTAAAGGATAATTTTGTCCTGAAATAACTTAGATGGGCTTTTTTTTTTTTTTCTAACTGCTAGCAGGGTTGATGAAAAACCTCTCATATGTATAAGCTATCGAGAAGGGAATTTGAGGACTTCAAAACCAGGTTAATAAATAAACCCGTAAAATAAGGGCACATCGGGCTATCGTTATCACATATTGCCAAGTTTTAATGTTTTATTACAATGCACATCCCTGTATAAAGTGCAGCAGGGTAAACAGCGTCTCACTGAAAGTATAAACAGATTGCTGGTGTAGAAACAGTCCACCATAAACTGTCTGTTCAGAATGTTCAGGGCAAATTACGAATAAATAACAGTAAGCAAACGGTTAACTGTGCTATAAAACTCTGCTTCAAAAACGTAAAAAAACCCATTAACATTCATGTAGATGATCCTGAAAGTCTCTATAGCTATATCAGGTCCAGCACCTAAAGTAAGATTAGTGGTCCCATACACCACAACACATGGAAATGCCTGCAATTAGGTAGATAGTAGCCAACATAATTCCTATTTCATACAGAAATAGCTGCAAATCAGCAATCTGTTTTCCTAGTATATACAGTCTGTTACATATCAAGTCTATATAAAGCGCTATTTTCAAACTGAAATGTAATGACACTGCTCTGTAGGTGAGACCTAAGGTCAGAGTCTAGATTACTCTGTGTGGCCATGAAAGTATCATTTATACCCGTATTGTGCTATATAGGCAGAGAATGATACATAGTGTAGTATGAGACTAAGAGGTGCCAATATGATTTTGTGTCAAACTTAGATAAAATAGGTACAAGTCATTCGAGGTCTTGACTGAGCCTCAATATGAAAGGAACAATGAGTATGGCATCTGTATTCAGCTGAAAGATGTTCAAGAATGAATATTCGAAAACTTTTTCCAGTTTCTATTATAACGTACTGAAGTGGTAGATTTCCAGGCCTACAAGACAGAATAAATAACCCCTATGAGAAACCCTTAATTTGTAAATACAGCCTCTCCACTGTCATACCCTCACACAGATTCTAGTTGGTCGAGCCACTTATTGTACTTTGAAAGAGTATTATCAGTCCCGTCAGGCAGCAGAGAGGGCTCTTCAACGACCACTTTTAGTGCCTGAGAGAACCATGCTCTCTTTGGCCAAAAAAAGTGTCACTGCTAACATATGTCTCCTCTTGCTTCATCTTTTCTAGTAGGTTTGGTATTGAAGCAGAAAAGAAAAAACAGAAACAAAAAAACCAAAACATAACTCGGTCTCAATTTCTGGGTCTTTTTAGTGCATCCACCCACTGCTAGACACTCTCCTAGGGAAGATAATGATCACCTTTTTTGTGGTCATAAAGGTATATATGAGGCTTCAGTATTCGTCCACTATAAACTGGAAAAACTTCCTGATGCAGCTCCCATTGTCCTAGATGTATTTTGTTCCTGCTCAAGTAGTCTTACACAATTTTTGTTGCTTCCGTCATTAATGACTGACTTTTTGTGCCTCCACCACTGATCTGTTGTCTGATCCAATTTGTTGGCAGTTGTGAATATCATCATCACCATTTATTTATATAGCGCCACTGATTCCGCAGCGCTGTACAGAGAACTCATTCACATCAGTCCCTGCCCCATTGGAGCTTACTGTCTAAACTCCCTGACAGAGAGGGAGAGACTAGGGTCAATTTTGATAGCAGTCATTTAACCTACCAGTATGTTTTTGGAGTGTGGGAGGAAATCGGAGCACCCGGAGGAAACCCACGCAGACACGGGGAGAACATACAAACTCCACACAGATAAGGCCATGGTTAGGAATTGAACTCATGACCCTAGTGCTGTGAGGCAGAAGTGCTAACCACTTAGCCATTGTGCTGCCCCCAATACGTGGCAGGAAAGCTTAAGTCCCCTGCCATACAGCGCTTACTTCCAATAGATTTTAAGGTAGATATTTTCTTCCCTTCTCTACCGTCACTGGGCGCGACCAAATAGCTTGGACCAGTCATTAGACAAAAGATCATTTGTTTTTGGTTTTTTTTAAGGTTTCTGAAGATTACCACCATCTCAGAGACTGCTTTGCTAGTGCTTTCAGGTGAATACAACAAGCTAGATGACCCATCTCTTTCAATTCTGAAATTACATTCCCCTTGACAGCTCTCGCATGGAACTGGGCTCAAGGAAGTACTTCAACAGTTGACTGTAAGAGCTTCCGTGACGGTACTGGCAAGATGTCCACATATTTGGCCAGCTCTTAGACTGCTTCCTGTATGATTTTGCAACCTTACAATAACTTGTGCTGTCTGATGCTGGACCTGCAGTCGTGTCCTTTTACTAGAATGTTAGTTACATCACTCCCTTACATCTCTGGGTGTACAAATCTCGAGATGCATTCGCCTCTGCACCAGAAGCATATGCGCCTGGTTTGTGACAAGTCATCATCATCAGTGAGTATTTACACCTGACCTACAGAAGCTATGCCTCCAAAGAGGAGTATTTGTGTGTTTCTGCAGGCCTTCATTTGTGTAATCACACCTGTACTGTACTCGCCCTCTGTTAGAACACCCCTTCCCTGCCTCTCCAAGAGCAAGCAGCACATCACATACCACAATCATGCAATACTGCATAAGAGCATATATGCGTGCGCCCACTTTAAAGCATGAGCAGAGATTTCATGCAACATACACTACACCACTGCCTCTGTGTTCTAGCTACTGACATGATATATACTGTAGTGGTTCCTGCACTAATATGCACTTTTATTTTGTAAAGAACACTATATTCCTGAGATGGTCCCGATCCTCAAAGATTTAGTAATTTTGTTGAAAAAAAAAAAAAGCCAGCAATTGTTGCATCAATTTTAAAATGAAACATGCACCTTAAAAAGAATACATCCTATTTATGCAGAGATTGCCTTTTGTTTGGTAATACCCATTCTCTAGTAGCCCAATCGTGTCGGACTATCTGGTGACTTTAAATAATGACCCAAATAAATTGTCCTGCAATGCAATAGTTTGACTCTTCCAAAACAGTTTTCCTTATATCAAAGTGTCAATAGTAACAGTATTAAAATGTAGACATCTCCCTAAAATCCTCTGATTGCTTGAGGTACAGTCTCAGTTAAACCATGGACTGGAAGAAACTCCTGGGTATTCAAAATGTAGACCTGGAACTTTATTTTAAAAAAAAAAAAAGTAACTCCTCCTTAGTAACAAATGCGTCCTCCATTGTCTACCATCCTTTTCAAAAGCTCTACATAATGATCAGGCGCTTGGACCTGCTGTACAACTGACACAAATGGCTGGTGAGTAATCCACAGAGTGCGCAGTATTGCATACTGTGCAGGATCTATTTTTAACTTTAGCAGTTTTCTTTTTATCCAATTTCTGAAGATCAGATACAGAACTAAGACCAGAAACAAAAAGAGAAAAAAAAATGCCTATTCTTACGTGACCAAAGAAAACAATAAGTGAAAAGAAAAAAGAAAAACTAAAAAAAATGATTTAGTGTTCCCATTAGAAGTGCTGCGTGGCTGCAGCTTCATTATCCATGACTGCTGAGTGCTAACTGCAAAGAAGGTAGGAATGATTACAGTGGATTCTT